>NC_042615.1:778255082-778560360 GCF_901001135.1 Rhinatrema bivittatum
AAAAGTCTGGAACTTCCAAGAGAGCGCAGGACCTCCTGTTGCTCGGACACTCGGCGAAGAACAACACAGACGAGCAGGACAGATGGCAGCCCCATAGGAAGTCCTGGAACAGGAAGGGGGCGGACAGGCGAGCAAGGTCCCTCAGGCGCCCTACACAGCCCAGCCGGGCTGGTCATGAAGGGAGCAGGCAAGCCCAGGAAGGGAAAGACATCCGGACTCACGGACATCAGGACAGGCAGGCACCAGGACAGGCGAACAACTGGAGATCAGACACAGGAGACGTCAGGACACGGAGGACATCAGAACATCAGGAACATGAACATCTGGACTCATCAGGAATGGAAGAGACATCAGCAGAGACCAGGAACATAGACGAGGGATCCCACGAAGACAGGAGATACCAGGCAGGAGCAGGAAGCGAGGAGTCCTAAGGAGGACTAACTCCTTGCCAAGGCAAGGAAAAACTGAAGAAGGAGCCCTGATATAGGGCTCCGCTGTTGACACCCAGGGAGGAGTCCACAGGAGGGGCCCGGGGCATATCCGGCTGTGGGCCCTTTAAACAAGGAAGAGAGGCGCGGCCTTGCCCCTAGGAGCGGAGCCGGAGGCGGAGTGATGACGTCCATGCTACTGCGGAGCAGGCCTCCGGGCCTGCCAGGGGCCCCATGCCGCTACAGAAGGCCAAAGTCCGCGGCTCCCTACCTCCGGGCCACGAGGTAAGCGCCTGCTCGCTGTTTTGGTACGGGAGGTTTACTATATTTTAATTGTAATTCAGTTTTTTCATGGCTTTCTGAGGGCCAAGCTCACACCTGAGTCTCAAATAGTCTCAAATACCATTTTTTTTTTTTTGGCAGGATTTTCTGGTTAGCATCACAGCAGTATTTGTAAATGTAATATTCAGGCTGTTGTAAGAGGTATTTTTACCTCAGAAGGCTCTACTTGAATTCCCTTTTTCATGTAAAATCTTTATTATAAATGCATAGTTTTTAATTGTGTGTGGGGAACTGCCACAGGAAAGTTTGTGGTTTTTATCTTAGACCATCTACTTTTTCTTTTCTGATCTTACCAAGTTAGGATAGAAGGAACAGCAACACCAATGGTGCTTAAGGGGCAGCAAAATCCTCCATTTATTTTATTTATTTATCTTTATATAATCACCAATAGGATGTAGGACACACAAGGCAATTTGCAAATATTAACAATATAAAATTAATAAAATATATAATATATAATGCATTTAGGAGGAAGTGGTGTTTGTCTGCCTGCAGCATCTCATTTGCATACTTTTCCCAGCAGCCCTAGCAGAAGCCTCCAGAGAACACCAAAAGATGTTTAGCTTTTGGCTTTCACAGTTCCCACACTGTTTCTAGCCACAGAGGACCAGAAGGCTCACTTGCATACTTTTCCCAGCAGTGGTCTTCAGAGGATACCGTGAGCTATCTAGCTTTCAGCTTTCACAACCCCTGCACTCTAACAGCACAGGATTTCATTTCCTTGCTTCTCCCAGCAGCTCTAGCAGAGGAGTCCTAAGGACACCAAGAGCTATCCAGGTTTCAACTTCTACATCTCTTCTTTTCAGCAGCAAAGGCTTAGAAGGTATATGCCAAAATATTACTTCCTATAAGTTTTCAAGAATTGATATAAAAGAGGGAATTAATTCAAAACAAGAATTAATAAGGTATGAAACTGGGTGGTTATAAATAGATTGATTGTAGTCTTTGGAGGATCACTGACAAACAAATATAAAATAAACCAATAAATTAAAAGAACTTTAGATTAATTTAAACATCCCTACTCACATTCAACTGAACAAAATTAAGATGCAGACTAGTCCAGCCGTGAGAAGGGGCAATCCAGGCTTTTGCAGTGAGTGCCACATTCATGATTATCTACTAGTGGGTGAGAGTTTGTATGTGTGCACTCAGGGCCAGATTTTAAAAACAGCGCGAGGGTGTAGATTTGTTCGCGCAATCCGGGATCAGCGCGTGCAAGGGGGTGCACACTTGTGAACCTTGCGCGCACCGAGCCCTAGGGGAGCCCCAATGGCTTTCCCTGTTCCCTCCCCCCCCCCCCCACCTTCCCCTCCCTTCCCCTATCTAACCCACCCCGCAACCCTAACTAAAACCCCCTCCTGACCTTTATCTCGAAAGTTATGCCGGTATGGTGGCTGTGCCGGAGGCCTCGGTCCTGTCCATGGCCCCGCCCCCGGAATGCCCCTTTTGCAAGCCTCGGAACATACACGCGTCCCAGGGCTTGCATGCGCCGCCGAGCCTATGCAAAATAGGCTCGGCGCACGCAGGGGCAGATTTTCCCGGGTTACGAGCATAGCCTTTGAAAATCTGCCCCTCAGTGTAAAGAATTCCTAGCCCTCAGAGAACAAGTCGGATATCTGCAGACTAGACTGGATGGGGGAGGGGATCCGCCTGGGAGGGCAGGCTGTGCTGAGGTTGCTGCGGGGGGGGATGTATGAGGGCAGGATGGGCTGGGGGGGAGGGCAAGCTGGTAGGGCTGAGTGGCTGTGCTGGAGCTGGGACTGGAGCTTGGGGGGAGGGGAGGGGAGGGCTGGCTGTGCTGGGGCTGGGGGAGAGTAATTCATAGGTGCCTCCAAGGAATTTCCACAGGTGTCAGCTAGTAATTAAACCATATAATATTAAAATATTATGGGCTTGATTTACAAAAAAAATTCTGGACACACAATGTACAAGCACAATTATATGCTTAGCTAGGGGCATCTAGAAACCTCAGCAAAATCAGTCTGTATGGAGCCTGATATATCTTCTGAAATTCGTTTAGTTAGGACTGCCTAACAAAGTTTTTCTGTGGTAGCACTCATTTTGTGGAATTGATGGCGATGATAACCATGCAAACAAGTTCCTATAAATGGACATTTAGGAACTGTTATCTGACTCCTAACGAATGCACATTCCCGGGCACCCGATGCATTAAGGAAATGAGGGGGCTTCGTAAAAAAGGACGCGCGAGGGGAGAATTGTGCCTCCCTAGCGCTCAAATGCACCGGACGCCCACAACTGCAACGGGCGCTCAATACGAGCGTGCGTTTTATCCCGCTTCTGACCGATTTGGCTGAAGTTTCTGAATTCCCATAGCTAAGCACCCCTTGCTATTGTGGGTGTACATTGTGCGTCCAGAATTTTTTAAATCAAGCCCATATACTTTTATTTTTAAATACCACAAGCAGTAAATTTAAGTGTCACAATAATACTAACTAGGAGGAACCACAGAGGACCATATTTTTTTCCTTTCTCTTGATCCCTTGACTCGTGAATAGACTTTATGCTTACATACACACCTCCGGGGCTGGAGATAAATTTGCCATGTTAAAAAAGTGCGCATTAGGCACCCAATGATTTTCTGCATTGGTAGGTTATAGCTAATAGCCTCATTTACATGGAATTTACATGTGCTGGGCGCTCTTGGCTACACGTTTGTTTGGGCACGCATTTTGGACGCGCTGATCTCCTTATTGCATCGGGTGCTAGTCTATTGCATCGGCTCCGGAGTATTTCAGCCCTACCTGAGCTCCTTGCTGGTTCAAACATTAGGATACAATTTTGTCCCAGAATCCTGCACCAGTCTCAATTCCTGATCAGGAATCTGACCTTGTCCTGTTCTGGTGCTTGTTCCTGTGTTACCTGTCCTGGATTGTGCCTTGTTTCCTCTACCCTGCCTTATTTGGACTTCCTGGCTTTGGGACTTTGCTGTTGGCTCATGGAAGTTCCTCACATGCCACAAGCACTGTAATTGTTGCTTTATCAATAAACAGCACTTGCAATCACCTTTCGGATCTGTTCCCAGTTCCTGGCAGCTGCCAACCATCCATCTACAAACCTGCAAAACTGGGCTCAAATTCTGGAGCCCACCCATGTCCCTGCTGGGGGCCCTGATATCTCCTACTACAGGGGCAGGCCACAAACGGGTCTGCTTTTCAGAACATCCACCGTGAATATGCATGAGATACATTTGCATACAGTGGAGGCCGTGCATGCAAATCTGCCTCATGCATATTCAGGCTGGATGCCCTGTAAACCAGACCTGTTTGTGGCACTCCAGGACTGGAGTTGCCTACCCCTGTCCTATTATATTGCGCTTACTGAGTTTCTGCAAGACTGTGCTTTAAACTCTTAGCTGTGGAAGTGCTGACCAGTCCTAAAGCTTTCTCATTTTAGGGCTAATTTTAAAAGCCCTGTGCGTGTGAAATCTAGGAGATATGTGCATGGCTGGGCCGCCCGCGCGCCGCACTGATCTTTATAGGCCCGCAGCCACACGTGCATCTCCCGGTACTCGCAGACGAACGGGCTTGGGAAAAAGGGGGCAGGCTGGAGGCGGGGTTTGGGCGGAGCATGGGCGGAGCATGGGCGGGACAGCGCCATTAGGCACTTTCCTGCTGAAGCGTGCGCCAGGAACCACCCGGCCCGCCCAAGTTGCTGCTGCTCCGGAGAGCTGGTAAGGAGTAAAACAAAACAAACCTAGGATAGGTAGCGGGGTTTTAGGGCTCGGGGTTAGTAGGGGAAAAGGGAGGAAGGTTAGGTAGTGGGGTTAGGAAGTTCCCTCCCCTCCAGAAAAGGAGTGGGCTGGGAGGGAACAGGGCCTATTGCATCGATGGGTGCCAATCTAATGAAATTCCCCCCTCCCCCACTTGCGCGTGCGCCAACATAAAATCATGCGCACATGTGCCTTCGGGTAGCAGATTTTAATAACACGCGCGCATGTTATAAAATTGCCACATCCACGTGCGCGTGCTGGGAACTGCGTGACATGGACGTCTACACGTAGGTCTTAAACTTCACCTTTTTGTGAGGATATCCAACTGCCTAGCTTAGAATTCCAGAAAGGGAGAAACCCAGGTAATATTACAGATCAAACATGAATTCATCATTTTCATGTTCTCTTGCCTCTGGGAAACATCGCTTTTGTCAATGTAGCACCGCAGCAGGATAAGCTCTTCTGACAGTAAAAGCCCCGTCTAAGACTCCTACAACAAAGTCCACCTATAAATAACACAACCTTCGGTCTGGAACCCTTACTGACAAGTACTGGGAGACCCTCAGTCAGGGAATCAGATGCAGGCTGCTTTGTTACTGCAGCTGTTCCAAATTTTTATCATAAAATCTTTTGCTTAGGACTTGATTTTCAAAAGCATTTATTTACATGCTTTTGATTGGGTTTTACACGTGTAAATAAGTGCACTTTACCCATGTAACTGGGCTTTTGGAATTTGCTACAATATATGCCATTGAATTGTCCCTAAGATTTACCTGCATTAAATACCCTTTACACGGGTAAATGGTTTTGAAAATTGCTATAATAGTAGTTACATTTACATATGTAACTCCTTTGAAAATTCACCTGACAGTTAATAAAGTACTTATCCAAAATCGGTGTCTCTCTCATCATCGTTCCCTACACAGCCCCAGGTTTCAATTATATCTACTTCAGGGTTTGGTTAATCGGGTTGGCTGGCTTTTGTCATTTGTAGGGGGTTTATACAATTTTTATTTACTTTCTATTTTGCATCCAAGTACATTTGAAAAGAATATTGTTCAGTATCTCTTCCTTTCAGGTGTTCCATGTCCGTTTCAGGTCAGCACAAATAAAAAGGTTATGAACGAACAGGAACTCCTGGGCTTTTATTTATGCTCTCTAATTGTCATTTGTGTCCTTAGACTTCTATTTTAAACTTTGCAGTAGGCTGTTCTGAGTCAGTTTCATTTTGTTCTAACAGGTTTTGGTTTGGGGTTTTAGCGGGGGGGTTTTTTTTTCTTAAGTACAAGTTGAGCTACATTTGAATAAAAAATATAGAAGAAAAAATAATTCAGAAAGAGAAATGTATATTTCTTCTAGAAGGAAAAAAAAAATCCCAAATGTCAAATCTGGTAATTTCCATTCACACAAAGCGATAGGTTGAGCTCATGCAGTCAGTGATAAATCTGTCTATAAGGTATACGGGAAAAGTTTTCAGACAGGGCTCCTGCAACTGTATCCATGCCAACTAGATTAATAAACGGGTAGCAATGCAAAGAACCCAAGAGGCATCAGGGCTCGAATTCTGCCGTTTGAAGAGGCCCCTGCAGACGTTGTAGATTTCGTCAACGCTTTGGCTCCCTGGTGCTAACAAAACAGAATACACTCCCCCAACTGCCAAAGAACTAATGGATCCCAAAAATAAAAATCTCAATTATAGGGTGAGAGATAAAGCTGCTGCCAGACATAAACTGCTCTGCACAAAAACACACAAGAGACAATCCCTGCTATGTGGCACTTACCATCTAGTCAGGACGGACAGACAGACAAACAAATTAGAGGCCTGGATTAAAAATTAACAAGGTTTGATGGGATTTGAGGACAGGGATTATTTAACCAACAGAGTAAAGTCTCCGCCCTCCGAGAGTCCATATAAGTAAAACAGGAAATAGAGTGAGTGGGACTCTATTAGAACATCAGTGGTAGCTTCCCTGCACCTAAAACACAGACCATTTCATCTCTACAAAGGCTCTTAATGACAAAGAAAAAAAAAATCTGGAAACTAAGAGGTCCATATTCAAAGAACTTGTCCAGAGACAATCAATCAAGAAATACTGCTGACTCTCCTGGCAGGATCTGAGGACAGAATAAAAGGCCGGGGAAGAGAAGAATGAGGGAGAGTAACAGGGCAGAGCTTGTGCAATCTCCAGTACAGGCCTGCAAGCTGCGATGCCAGAGAAGTCTTGGCACCTGCTGAAATGGCATGAGACTGAGGACTAGTGGCTGGCAAACTTCCAGAAGCCTAAAAGGGACAATTTTGCTGCAGGTATGGAGGCCAACCCAGCAAGAGCTTCCTGTTTGATTTTCCCTTTCTGCTCTCATTTCTGCTCCACAGAAAACAAGTCCTCCCCTCCCTGAATCAGATCCTGCAATATTGCCTGTCATTCTTTAAAGAGGCAACTCCATGCCTTCCTGTCTTAGGGGGTCATTTTCAAAGGCTTATCGCGTGCGATAAGCCTCTATCGCACGTGAAAAGTCCCTTTTCGCGTGCGATAGCATGCTGGGGGCGGAGTCAGGGTAGAGTCGGGGTGGCGAGGGGAGGAGTTGAGGCGGCGAGGGGGCGGACTCGGCGATGTCTTCGCTGGCGGCGATAAGGTTAGTAACCTTATCGTCGCCAGTAGCGTGCCCAATAGCACCACCTTTCACAGTGGCGCTATTGGGTGCAAAAGCCGGCAGCAAAAACACCGCGGTGGTGCGAAGGCTGCCGGCTTTCGCAGGCCCGCCCCCCTTCACCCCCGCCCCCCATTTTTGCTGGATTCAACATTCTGCGATAGAATGGTGAATCCAGGCCTTAAAGGGGAAGGCCACAGACCTGACTGAAATGGTTTGAGGTGTTTGAGTGGATTCTTGGGTACTGTGGCAGATGACCACGCCCATGGGGAGGATCCCCGTGGGGAGCCACAGTACTGGGCTAGACTCAGGACGCACAAACAGAGTTATGTCTTGTATTGTACAGCTGATGTATACCGCCAGAGGTGGCAGTAGTGAGGTGATCGAGAGATAGCAGTCCAGGGACCCTCGGCAGAGGGGACCCGTCTCACTAAGATGGTATAGGGATATCCAGGTGAAGATATCCCTGCACGGCAGAGCTGTAGATGAGAGAGACTGAGAATTAGATTACTCACTAGATGGTAGCTGTAAGGTTGACGATTCCACCAGGCAGAAGTTGATGGTAACAGGCACCGAGGCAGGGAGAGCAGGCCCTCGAGGAGCGAGTACCTGATCCCAGTAAGGCACCTGAAAGAAAGCAGAGGGCCCCCGAGGAGCGGGTACCCAGGTTAGAGATTACCCCGAAGGGCAGAGAGAGCTTCCAGCGGCAGCACGGAAGCGGCAGAGAAGCTTAGACCGGACGAATCCAATCCTTTCTAACTCGATGAGCTAGCAAACAAGCACAGGCTAAATACCCGGATGGCGTGACATCACTCGAGGGGGACGCCCCCGAGGTTCCCGCCATGACGTGGATAAAGATGTGGGTGGCGTGCGCTCGCGCACCCTAGGAGGTCCTTAGGAGAAACATGGCGTGAGGCTTAGCCATAGCTGTTCCTGGGACGCTGGAGGACGCGGCTTGCAGACGCAGTGGCGGCCATCTTCCCAAGGCTAGCGGGGAGAGCAGAGAAAAAGGTGAGGCACAAGGGTTGAAGCCGTCTGAGACCGATGGACGCAACACTGACCACACTGAATTTTTTACTTTACTAGCTACCTTCAAAAATATTAAAGGGACCATAACCTGAAGAGATGCCAAATCCCTTATCGCCCTTGATTAAAATATTGCATTTGTTTTTGAGCTAATACAAGAAATAAGAATTATTAAGCAATTCAAAAGCATTATCGGTCATTTGATAAAGCAAATGCAATTGTAGGGCCGACAAGGCCCCACTACACTATAAAAGGAGGAACATTCCAGAGAAGGGAGGCTCAGGAGAGCAGTGTTCATCTAGGAATGACAGGAGGTTGCAACCCCCAAAGGATGAGTCAGATTCCCTGAGGCGGTGGGAGTCCATGAGATTTCTTTGTGAGTGAGTCTTAGACCCACACATCAAAATGTAAAGTGCCAAGATCACCATCTGTTTATTTTCTATAAACTGTTTAACCAGACCCAGCTCAACAAATAGAAGAAACCATAGCTAAATTGCATATAGCAGCAGGATTACAGCTTTATACAAATGTCTTGCACCGAAAGAGGAAACGGGAAGAAATGCCCAGATACAGAGGCAGCAACCACGTCACAAATAACACTAAATGTTAGGGAGAGAACCCCATATTGCACTGCAACTTTCCAGGTCCCCTCTGAGGGAGAAAGTTACCCTTTCACTCCTAGCAACCTCTAGTAGTTGAGTTTTCCAAAACCTATCTCAGGGAAGACCTTCCAAATTTAGTTACTGAAAATCTTGTGGCAGGAATTAGGTGAAGAAAAAAAAAAAAAAAGCTTCCATCAAGTGCACAGACTTTTTTTCTCATTTTGTTTTGCTTTTCATTTCATTGGGGGGATTCATTTTTTTCATTGTTTGTATTTGTTGCTTTAAAACAAAAAAAAATTGAAATTAATGAAATTAAAGAAAAACAAAATAAAATATTTTTAAAAAAATGCAGCAAACACCCCCCCTCCCCCCCCCATAAATTCCACCCCCTCTCCTCCTCAGCCCTTCCCTGAACCCTCTTATGCTTTTATTTCTTGAAACTTTCTTCACGGGGGAAGGAGCGATCCTCGGTCACTCCTGCCCAGCGAATGTAGTTATTACAAAATGGCACTGGCAGACTGAGGCCGCCGTCCAAAATGGTGCTGGTTTCCTCTTCGGGAGCATGGGGATGCCGGAAGAGGTCGTTCTGATGGCAGAGTGGGAGAAAGAGACCCCCCCATGCCGTGGCTGTCCCTGCCCCCTTCAAGCCCCACTGGGAAGTGGAGTTTGCATGGAGCCAGGGAGGGATAATGCCAGCTTTCCCCATGCTATTAAATGTGCTGCAGTGATCACGCCACAGTATACTGAACTGCAGTTATCACAAGTTAATATACAGAGGGATAATATCTAATGAGCTGTATATAAAAAAAAAAAAAAAAAAAAAAGAGCTTATAACCCCTTTTTATATAATTATCATCCATGGCATGTTTGAATTTAGGGTAGCCGAGATCCAGCATGGGTTTTCATCCTCACTAGGTCACTGGTGCTTAATATGGCATTTGACGCTCACAGTAAAAGGTAATTAATTTTAATGAATCTTCCCATTGTTTTCAAATCATTAATGCATTACAGTAATTGATTTTCAAATACATGTATTAATCTATGGAAGATGACTCAGTTGGCTCTAATATAAGATTTTTCTAGAACCTGGTAACCCCCAGCACATGACTGACTTCTGCCTGCACACCCATTCAGCCCAGCAAGCAGCTCCAATACTGGCATCAGCTGCAATTGCACAACCCATGCACTGGCTGTGAAAATCGTGTGATGCACTGGATCAGCACAACTAGCCTACAAGCTTTGAAAATAGTTGTGGTTTCGGCATTGTACATATATTGTTATAGCAGTCTGTCAGGTGGAATGTGTCAGCTGGGCTGCAGAAGGGCACCTGCCATCTCAGAAGATGCTGCAGGGTTTTTTTTCAACTCACATATGAAAATGTCCAACCTGTTACTCTAAAAACTTTTTTTTATTTTTTAAAGGGAAGAGAAACCTCTAACTTTAAAGAAACGCTGCATACACAACGAATTTTACTGAAGAAAATTTTTAAAGGAGGAAATGGCAGGGGGTTTTTTTGGCATTCTGCCAAAAGATTTTACCAATCCCTGATCTAAGTTTACTAAAAAAATATATTTTTACTTAATTTTAAAATAAACAAACCCTGGATAGTGTTGTAAGTTTCTGCCGCCATCCATTCTCCCAGCCACAATCCAGCTGGAATCCTCTGGATGCAAATGACATTGAACTCCTGGTTACTCCTCTGTCGCTTATTTTTACCTCGGTACTTCCAGGGTGTCGCAGCTAAATGTTCAAATCCTCTCACCCTAGTTGGTGATCTGTCCCAGGGCATCCCAGTAGTTAGTCTTTGTGGCTTTTCTCTTATCCGCATACAACAGTCTCTAAGTTATAGTTTTGTCATATTAAACACACCCATAGGGAAGCAACTTCTCACTTTAATCCTCCTGCACATTACTGACAGCCCAAGCTTGGCTGCGTTCGTTGGGTCTGGTTCTTAAAGATGGCTGCAACTATAGCCACCCCCAACCCAGTATTCACTTAGAGCTGCTGACCTGCAATCTCCCTGAGGGGGTTCTCTTCTGGATTGGATCGCCACTACTTGTCTCCTAAGTCATCGGCTCAGGCTCATCCTCAGAACTGCTCTTCACCTCCACCTCCATCTTTTCTGTCTCTTCATCTGGTTCAAGTATAACACCTTCCTGTTCCTGGCCCGCCCTTCCTTCCAACAAGCTCTCACTCTTCTCCTACTACACCCGATCTCTCTCAGTTCCTCCCCCTCCAGAGCCCCTGTGCCTTCTGGGAGTTGGAGTCTGTCTCCTACTGATAACCCTTGTGTCTCCTGGCGATGTTGGGTGTCCCCAGAAGTGCTGGCCCAGCGCATGGGTATGGGGCACCCGTACGTAGCCGGTCATCTGCTCAGGGAGATACGGGTCCTTTTTACCCCCCGGCCCCTCCAGCCCGTCCGAGGGGGTCCTTCAGGCCAGGAGTCCCCACCCCTGCCCACCCCTTCCCCTGTTCTCCTGGACCTGCTAATCGGCCCCCCGATTCAACATGGACCCCCTCGACCTCCCTGCCCCCCTTTCTGCAGGCTGCAGGAGCTGCGGCAGGTCCTCTTCCAGGACGCCACGAAGACGGCCCTCGCTGAACTGGTGCACCACTGTGTGCACCAGGCTACTCTCTCCAGCCGCTCGGACACTCCCTGGCGGAGAGTTTTGGGCGATGCGCATAAACCCCGGTGGGAACAGTTTTATTCGGAACTGATTCCGAAGCCCACCGGGGACCTGAGCTGGCGCATCGCCCACGGGGCCGTCGCGACTGGCAGCCTGCTTACGCGCATCAGAGGTACAGAGGAGGAGGGGTGCGTGTTCTGCGAGGCTAGGGACACGCTGGAGCACATTTTCCTGCACTGCCCCCGCCTCACACCCTTCCTGGCGGAGCTGAAGACCCTCCTCCTCCGCTTCTGGCTCCAATTCAGCCCTCATTTGTTCCTTTACGGCTGCACCACGCCAAAGAATAAGAGGCTGAAGGCTAGGAGCCACCTCGTCAATTATCTCCTGGCCACGGCCAAATTCGTCATCTATAAAACCAGGACGATGGCGCTAGATGGTGGCACGCCAGAAGATTGCATAGCCTTTTTCAGAGGTGTGGTGCGAGCCAGAGTGAGGGCTGAGTACGCTCATGCTGCAGCCACAGACACGTTGAACCTTTTCATCTGGCGTTAGGCAGTAGCTGATGTGCTCTGCACGGTTCGCGCTGGACCCCAGCCTTCGTTAACCGTGCACACTTAGGTCTTTTTGTTTCGGGCAGTAGCGCACGCACGTGTACGGGAGCAGTGAGGCGTTCCCGCCCTTAGGTAGCTACGAGCCTCGGGGTCTCGCTTGGGCAAACGGGAGCAACCCTGAAGCCCCCCCCGCCAGGGTTACGGTTTCCCCTTCCCTCTTCCCTATCAGTGTCCTTCTGAGGCTTAACAGGTGTATGCCTGGCAGTGGCTCCCTTCCCCCTTCCTCCCTTCCCCTTCCCTTTCTCCCAGGCCTCTGGGCATGAATGAACATCTTTGAGCAGCCATGTCACGACTCTGTGACTCTTGTTCAGGCCATATTTTTCTGTGTCCCCTGCGGGATGCGGGGCACAGTTGAGTTTGCTACATAGTGTGTCCTGCGAGATGCAGGGCACAGTTGTTTGCCTTTTATTTCGTTGGGAGAGTGGGCTGGTGCCCCTCCCCCGGGCAATGTTTGCATGGTCTGAAAATAGGCCCTTGTGTCTCCTGGGAACTGGAGTTTGACTCCTATTCTGATTTCTTTTACATACTGGATCCCCCTCCCAGGTTTTCCTTACAGCCCACCTTCTTGCATTCACCAGGGGAATCTAATGCCCATCACAATAGGTTTTAAACTGTTAGCCAAAGGAACCCCAAGATACTGAGCTTATCAGTAAACTGAAAAGGCCTTTTTCTTAGCCATCTCGCAGACACCAGAACTGAGAAGGCAGAAAAAATCTTCTGGCACCATCCAGCAGTAGCAAACAGCAGAAGTCTCTCCATCAGGGGCTAGGTCTGGCCACGGAGGCAGAGCAAACGTTTACTTTTACTTTGAAAGTCTGTAGTAATGTAATCCCTTTAGCAAAAAAAACTGTATCTCTTTGCATATATGGTATAATAATTCTAAGTAACTGGAATGATTCATTATGGAGTTAGTGTTTTGGGTAACTGTTTCTCAGAGATCTGTGTTATAATAGTATCAGTCTTGCATTCACTCTGAGGAGAGGAGTGTTTGTGGTGTGCAACAGGATCTGTCCTTGGACCAGTTCTGTTCAACATTTTTGAAAGCGATATTGCAGAAGAACTATTGGAAAAGGTTTGACATTTTTGTGGATAATACCCAAATCTGTAACAGGGTAGACACCCAGAAAGGCTTCCAGCAAAGCCTGAAAAATGTTCTACAGTGTGGAAGCTAAGTTTTAATGCTAAAAAATGCAAAGTTATGCATTTGGGCTGCAAATACTCAATAGAACAGGATAGTATATGGGGTAAAATCCTTCTAAGCACAAAACAAGAGCAGGATCAGAGGGTGATTGCATCTGATGATCTTAAGGTGGCCAAATAGGTGGATATTTATTTTTTATTTTAAAAGATTTGCATTCTGCACATATACACTGTTTGTGGTAGATCACATAATAAAAACATACATAACAAAAGGCAAACAAAAAACTAGAGCTCCCTTACAATATTGCTGTTTAAAGGAGATGAAAAATGCCTTCTTAAGACCCAGCGCCACCTCAACAACACAAATGTCAGTCAGTTATAAATGAAAGGCCTGTTTAAACAAAAAGGCCTTTAGCAACTTTTTGGAAGTTTGGATACAGGTACTTCAGGAGTATGTTCCAGAATGCTGGAAATGCCACCAACAAAGCACAATCTCGAGACTCTGATAAATGAACAACCTTCTAAAAGGCCCCAGTGAGCAGATCAAGGCTCATGTAGACGCATATAACAGTAAGGTCGAGTTAATCCAAGACACCTAGCTATAGTCTGACAATTTATGACTTAACATTGCAATCTTAAACTTGATGCACCACTCCACTGAGAGCCCATGCAGAGATTTGAGATGGGTGTTATTCACAATTGCTCATCCCCGTCAGGACCCTAGCTGCTCCATTTTGAATAATCCACAATGCACATTTATTTATTTAAAATATTTATTAACCACCCTTCTGTAATTCAGACCCATAAATAGAGCATCATAGTAATCCATGTCTGTCAAAATAAGTGGTTGAAGAACTTAGCAAAAGACATTAGCATCCAAAAATGACTTCAGCCTTCTCAAAATGTATAGTTTTAAAAGAGGACACCTTTATGACTGACTTCAGGTGTGCTCACATCAATAAATCTGAATCTAGAATAACACCCAGCCTGAGCACTTGAGAGGAGACGGACATATTATGGCCGTCAAAAACAAATGTAGATGCAGTGTCTCTCACAGGGATCCTATCTAAAATAATCACTTTGTGTTTTTCCAGACTGAGGGTTAAGTAATTATGAGATAACTATGATCTGATTGTTGCAGTACAATCAGATCATGGCAATGGATAAGTCAAGGGCAAAAGCCAGAAAGATGCTTGGGTACATAGGGAGAGGAATGATCATCAGAAAAATGAGGTGATTTGGCCCCTTGTAAGTCCCTGGGGAGACCTCATTTGGAACACCTTTTACAATCCTAGAGACCCCACCTTCAAAAGTATGTAAACTGGATGGAGCCAGTCCAAAGGATGGCTCTAAAATGGTGTTCAATATAAAGCATATGGGGACAGTCAAAGATCTAAACATTTATATTCTGCTTGTTCCAAGCAGATTGCACTTAGGTACTATATGTATTTTCCTATCCGTAGTGGGCTTGCAGTCTGTTTGTACCTGAGGCAACCGAAGGTAAAGTGACTTGCCCAAAGTCACAAGGAGCAGCAGTGGGATTTGAATGCTGGGTTCTCACCTGCTGCTCTAACCACTAGGCTACTCCCCCACTCTGTGAATACCCTACCGGAATGGCGAGATAAGAGAGATATGATAGACACTTTTACATCCCTCCAAGGTATCAATGCACAGGAGGCAGGCCTCTTTCAACAGAAAGGAAGCTCTGGAATGAGGGGTCAAGGGGTGAGGATGAAAGGAGGTAGACTCAAGACCAATCTAAGAAAATGTTTCTTTATAGAGAGGGTGGTTGATAAATGGAACAGCTTTCCAGTGGAGATGGTGGAAACAAGGACAGCATCTGATCTCAAGAAAGCATGGGATAAGCACAGAGGATCTCTGAGGGAGAGGTGAAGACTGTAAAGCTGAGTAGAGATGGTTGGATGAGCAGACAAGATAGGTCATATGGTCTTTTCGTAGCTCCTTGAGGAAAAGAGCTTAGATTAATAAAAACAAACACCCCCTCCTAATATATTACTCAGCACTGAGCCAACCACTACTAGCAGGCAGGTTGCAAAGCAAGTCTCAAATATTGAGTTTGAGCACTGGAAATGTATAATCTATGCTAGTAAATAAGTTCAAGCTGTTAAGGGTTCATTTATTTTAAGAATGGGTGAACCTTAAGGAGGTAATTTAAAAAAGGATATGTGTGCATAAAACTGGGTTGTACACGTGTAAATGCACTTTACCCGGGTAAATGAGGTTTTGAAAATTGCAACAATATGCGCCATTGAATTGTCTGTAGGTTATACACTTGTAAGTGCACTTTGATTTCATAAATGGCTTTTGAGAATTGCTACATCGGTATGTTTATTTAGACATGTAACTCCTTTTAAAATTACCTCTTTTCCTAAAATGTATGCACTTTGTTATACAACTAAAGTGCTATTACCTTTAGTAAACCTACCTCATTAAAATATGAAAGTATATATGCCAGTGGTTCCCAAACCCATCCTAGAGCCCCCACAGCCAATCTGGTTTTCAGGATATTCACAACGAATGTGCATGAGGTAAATTTGCATATTCTGGGTCTTCAATGTTTGTAAATATATTGTATGCATATTCATTTCCTATAAGTTGCAATGTAAAGCAAAGAAAAATATGTATCCTTAAGGAGAAAAACAAAAGATAAGAAGATAATATTACAAAGCACACAGAATGAATTGCTGTCAAAGGAGGACCTCTGTTGGCAGCTATGGTGAACAGATAGAGATGAACTGTGGCATATTCTAAAGTTAGACTACAGAAATTCTATTACAAAATTCTTTGTGTGTGTGTGTGTGTGTATACATACATACACACAATCAATCATACAATAAACCTTTTTGGTATTCAGCATTTCAACATTAAACCAACAGTTGAATCACATTCAAGCCTATCCAGTAATCTTTAATGTTAGAGGCTGCATGAGTTGTGTATAATACTGATTCTGAATGCTAACAGTTGGTTACATTGTTAGCTCAACTATTCATTATGTGAATGCTTTATGTATTCTGCCAGCTATAACAGTTATATAATCCATCAGTTTTTAATAGTATTGTTTCTGTTGCTGCTGCACAGATGATCGCTATTGTAAAATTTATCACTACAGTTTATTTTGATTTTTGGTTAAATGAATGAAGTTCCTGAAAGCATACTTCTCAGGCTGAGAAATTCTAGCCACAATTTAAGCTTGGTTTTAGAGAGAGGGCAATATACTGTATAATGAATGACAGCCATCAATCAGGTGGCTAACAATACTGTCCGTTTTGAGTTTACTAGAGAGCTGTCTACTGAGCACTTGCATTGAAGACCTCCGATGAGGATCCCATGATGCAGCCAGTTTTGGAAAACCCCCACTAACAAGCGTGGAATGGAAACAGGCTTTTTAAGATTCCTGATGTCCCAGAAGGAACTGGACTTTCTGCCAAGGAAACTGCAATATAGTTTTGCATTTTCTGGTGGCAAAGTGTTTAAAGTTATCTTCTGTGCATACTTAATATTTGAAATATGTTTGGAAATTTTTAGATTGACAAATGATGTAGAAAGTTTGAGGAAAATTCAGTTAACTCCTTTAACAAGAGTCAAGAGGTCAAGAATTTAAAAAATAATGTGAATGTTGCTATATAGTCAAACCTTGTGAAGTATCAAAAAATGTTGTCTCACCTACAGCAAATCTTTATAGCCAACCATCATCATGAGGTCATATTATGAAGAGTAATAAAATTAGTCTTAGATTCTGTTAATCTAAATATCCAGAAACTAAGGCATATTCCAAGTATGATAACCACTGGATCATATTGCGTTTCTTGGTAAGGGATGCTCCAATCCCTTACCAACAAACTTAACCTTTTGACCAACACTAAGGGTAACTTGTAATGTTTTTTAGACCATCCCTAAAGGTTCGTTCTCCCAAAGTTTGGGATTGGTCAGCTCTGCTCTATAAATTTTAGCTGAGCATGTGCAGAGAGTGGAGTTGAGGTGCAGTTTTGGAGTGAGACGAGGAGAGTTTGTAGAGGACACTTTTTTGACACACACACACACACACAACCTAGGCAAAGGGGAAAAGGAACTTTTGGAAAGAGTTTTGTTCTTGGACCTGGTTCTATTCAGGAGTGAAGACCCCCTGCCTGAGGGGATCAGGATAAGGTGCTGCTTTGTCCTACCACCTACTAAAGTGGGGTAACTTGCACCTGCCCTAGAGAAGAATCAAGTTATTTTTGGACATTACTATTTGAGATCTAGGAGTACGGATAACTATCAGGGAAACTGAGACCTGGCATTTTGCCAGGAACTCACTTTTGCTTGTCTAGGATTGTGGTGCTACAGCTGTCCCTAACCCATACGGATACTGGCTCGGAAAAAAGCAAGTTGAGAACCGGCACAGTGGATTTTTTTGTTTTTGTGTGAAGATTCATTAAGTTTGTTTTGAATTGGACCTTATAGTTTATTTTGAACACCAACTCAAGTTGTCTTATCTATTCTTCCAAGAGCAAGTTCCCCAACTGAGTAAACGGACAGTGAGTACCACTTGAGTGAGAGAGTGATAAGACTGAAAATGGGCCTCCACTCTGTGCACCTAGAACCCTGGAAGTGTAGCCTCCTCCCTCCAACATGTGGAGAACATGAGAGTGGAGAGAATCAGAGGTCGGGTAGATAAGTGGCTGTAGGGCTAATTGTGTGTGTGTGTTCGGGGGGGCGGGGGGAGGTTACATGTTGGTCAAACTAAAAGGTGCTGAATGTATGGGCAGCCCAGGCACTTTCCCAAAAACTATCTGCTAAGCACCTGAATTTGATATATGCAGAATATAAATGTTATAAATATATAAACTACACAGAATTATTGTAATAATGGTCACCTTACCAATGAGAATACAGAGACCAAAAAAGTTATTTGGGAGGTGAACCTGGCCATATCTTCAAGACCTGACATTTCCCTATGCAATCTGTGCAAAAAGAGAAGGACCTTTTACAATGGAAAATGAAAGATGTGACACATCTGTGAATGGTGAGGAAGGAGACAACTATGGATGAAATCCTCAGAGAACAGCTAGAGCAAATGAAGAACTTCCTATAACCAAAGTGAAATATTTGAAAGGGTAGGATACCTGTTAACAAAGACATAAGTGAGGAAGCAGAGGAGCGATCCATCAGACAATAGGGCACATTGAATTCTGCTGCTGCAGTTATTGAAGGACAGGAAATTGAGAATCAAGGCGAGGAAGTGTCAACAGAAATGGATGGTCCTGGTGGTCAATAATACAAAAGGACAAAGAGGACACTGAGGAAAGAGAACAGGAATAAATCTGGAGATGACATTTAGGTGTCTGTCCCATCAGGAAGTTATTTAGGTGGAGAGAATGGAAAATCTTTAAAGCTATGTAAAAGCAAGAAGACAATGAACAGAAATAATGAAAGAAAGAGAAAAGGAAACGGGATGTTATATTTGGTTGGGAGTCTTGTGTTATTCTTTTTATCTTGTTCAACGCTAGCAATAGTGATTAAAGTTTATAAATACCATTTGCCTGTTTCTGATATATATTGCCATATATATATATATATATATATATATATATATGTATGTAATACCCTGCTGGAGTACATAATATTAAAAGGTGTCTGATGCTGGGTTCCATAGCCTGACACCGCGCTCGTGGCTCAAAAGTCACGAAAATGGTAGAGTGGACCTGGCCCAGAAGCAAGGGCTGTATTTTCTCATGCTGCATAGAGAAAAGTACTAACTCCCCTTCCATCTCTGTGACCTTCTGACTACATGCCAACTACAACAATACTTCACTCGTCACTGTCTTTGATTAGCAGGCTCATAATTCAAACCTACACTCTGGAGCCCAAAAATAAGCCTCACTCAAAGGGTATCTTCATAAAAAAAATAGAAACTTTTATTTCTTCTGGGATTACCAGCAGTCATTAGATACAATAATAAAAAAATCACCAATAAGGAATCAACAGGAGAGATAAGTGTATGCTCTTTTAAATTTCCTCTTCCTCTGTTACAGACTCCAGATCTAAATCATGGTTCTTAAACATTGTAAGTGGCTTAATCACTTCTTCAAGCCACCTCTTATTAGTACTCAGTCTTTAGCAGGAACCTTCATGAGGGTGCTTGTGGGAATAGCCAAGGCTGCTGAAATGCTAGAAAGAATGTTAAGGGTTAGCATCGAGTTTTGTTTCTGCCTTCTGGGCTCAATTTACAGGACATTGCATGACTTAAGGAATCTAGTCTCATGACATATATGAGATAAAATTATAATGCTAACCGATTAGGAAAAGGCTATGCAAACAAACTCACTGGTGTGTAAGTTAGAGGCGGTGAGGTATTTAATTAAGTGTAATGGCTCTGAAGAGCTGAGCTGAAGGTTTAGGCTGCATTGTTTGGTATCACTGCTGCTATTATAAGATATCTTGCAATAAAAAACTAAAGATTTTTCTCCTACTGGCTATTGGTATTCGGTGTTTACCGGCACCCAGATGGGCCATGGCGTGAGAAGAGAGGGGTCAGTGTGGAGCCCCCGTGTGATAAAAAAGGGATCTTTTCCTTTGTTCAGGGTCTCCTGTAAAGCCAAATTTAAATTAAATAAATAAAAATATTAATAGAAAAATATCCCCATGTAAGAAAATCCACTGATTTGGGCCTTTTTCAACACGCCAACAGCAAAGAGACAATTTTGCCATTTAAATTTTTGGCATTTTAGGCCGGATTTTAAATCTCCCCCCCTCGCGCGTAAAATCCGGCCGTTACGCGCGTGGCCGGGCCTTGCGTGCACTGAGCCTATTTTCCAAAAGGCCCGGCCACATGCGTAAAGGCCAGTACGCGCAAGGCGCATAGGTGCTGGGCGGGGGTCCTGGACATCGCCATTCCTCGCTATCCCGGAGCCTCGCCAGCCAGCACGCGCAAGTTACTTCAGGTCGGGCCCTGATGTAACTTACGAAATAAAGGGTACAAAAAAAAAAAGGGTTTTAGAGGGGAAGGGGAAGGGAGGTTAGGGTAGGGGGTAGGGAAGTTGACTGGGAGGGAACTGGGGGAGCCCCTATCTCGTAGATTTTTTCTACACCCCCCCCCCCCCCCCAGCGCGCGCCGCCCCGGATTTTATAACATGCGCGCACATGTTATAAAATCGTGCGTCCATGTGCGCATATTTTTTTTTTTTTTAATCTACTCCTTTAGGTTTGCCTCAGATACACAAAGCTGACTCTCTGGGGGTACTAGGCAGATTCCTGTTCCGGTTCAGGTGAGTATAAAGTCAGTATCCAGGGCATTGGGTTTCTACTGGCAGGATCGATTGGTTAGAGTTTACCTCTGTATATGATTGGGTGAGCCTAGGCATACCCCAGGCACATGGAAGAGGAGTTCCCTGGATCAGTGCTCGGCCTAATGAACTGTTTTACCTCTGTGGTACTGTGAAAGAGATCTCAACTTAGTAATAATGATGTGAACCTCAGGGTTAAAGCCCCTGGGAAGATTCTCCTGTTTGAGACAGGCAGATTATAAAGAGGTCCATATTCAGATGCTGTGCGGCTTGGCTTGTTAGCCCAATAAACTTATCCAGCTAATTTAGCCCACATATTCAGCAATGCAGCGACACTGCTGAACATATCTGGCTATCTTTAGGTCAGTCCTATGGGCTGACCAGACTTAGCTGAATACATTCTGGCTAACTTGAATATCTGAGCTAGCTGGATAACTTATCCAGCTGAAGTGGCAGCTGCTCAGCGGGCCAGGTATTCAGCTGCCGTTAATTAGCCGGATAATGCTGAATATTGCCCTCAAAGTTTCTCCACCAATGTGGAAGGCATCCAGACAGAGAATGCATGCTTCTAAGTGTGCAGGCCTGGCAATACCAGGTATGCAGACCATGCAATTACACAGGGTGGCACACCCAGGAGGGCGGCAGCTACAGTGGAAGGGGCCCACCAAACGGAGCAGCGAGAGGCCCATGCGGCTGCCAGTGGACCCCAGTTTGCTAGCATTTCCTGTAGGCTCATCTCTTGCATTGCAAGATACGCCTACAGGAAGTGCTAACACCAAGAGTGTTAAATACTGCGGGGCCAGCCGACATGAGGAGGAGCTGCAGAAAGCACTACTACAGTTTGCAATGCATGCTGTTCTCTGGGTTGCAGCAGCAGTGGTAAAAGAGGAGTAAGAGAGACCCATGGACCCTGTCTGCCTTGAGTGAGTGTCTGCTGTGAATGAGAGCCTGGGTGTTTGTGTGTGAATGGGAGCCTGCCAGGGGGGATGGATGTATGTGGTGAATAGGAGGCTGCCTGGGGGTATGGGTATGTGTGATTGCCTGCGTGAGATGGGTATGTGTGTGTATGAATGGGATCCTGTCTGAGGGGGATGAGGGTGTGTGTGTGTGTGTGTGTGTGAATGAGATCCTGCTTGGGGGAGATGAGGGTGTATGTGTGTGTGTGAGAATGGGAGACTGCCTGAGGGAGATGAGGGTGTATGTGTGTGTGTGTGAATGGGAGACTGCCTGAGAGAGATGAGGGTGAGTGTGTGTGTGTGTGAATGGGAGACTGCCTGAGAGAGATGAGGGTGAGTGTGTGTGTGTGTGTGTGAATGGGAGACTGCCTGAGGGGGATGAGGGTGTGTGTGTATTTGTGTGTGTGTGTGAATGGGAGACTGCCTGAGGAGGATGAAGGGGTGTGTGTGTGTGTATGTGTGTGTGAATGGGAGACTGCATGAGGGGGATGAGGGTGTGTGTGTGTGTGTGTGTGTGTGAATGGGAGACTGCCTGAGGGGGATGAGGGGGATGAGGGTGTGTGTGTGTGTGTGTGTGTGTGTGTGTGTGTGTGTGAATGGGAGACTGCCTGAGGGGGATGAGGGTGTGTGTGTGTGTGTGTATGAATGGGAGACTGCCTGAGGGGGATGAGGGTGTGTGTGTGTGTGTGTGTGTGTGTGTGTGAATGGGAGACTGCCTGAGGGGGGATGAGGGGGTGTGTGTGTGTGTGTGAATGGGAGACTGCCTTAGGGGGATGAGGGTGTGTTTGTGTGTGTGTGTGAATGAGATCCTGCCTGAGGGGGATGAGTGTGTGTGTGTGTGTGAGAATGAGATCCTGCCTGAGGGGGATGAGGGTGTGTGGGTGTGTGTTTGTGTGTATGAATGGGAGACTGCCTGAGGGGGATGAGGGTGTGTGGGTGGGTGGGTGTGTGTGAATGGGAGACTGCCTGAGGGGGGATGAGGGGGTGTGTGTGTGTGTGTGAATGGGAGACTGCCTTAGGGGGATGAGGGTGTGTGTGTGTGTGTGTGTGAATGAGATCCTGCCTGAGGGGGATGAGTGTGTGTGGGTGTGTGTTTGTGTGTATGAATGGGAGACTGCCTGAGAGGGATGAGGGTGTGTGGGTGGGTGGGTGTGTGTGAATGGGAGCCTGCCTTGGAGTGTGCGTGCCGGCCCCCTTTTCCCCCCTGACCCTCCCCATCCCCATGATACCTTATTGTTTACTGCCGGGAGTGAGGGACCCTTTGCCCTGCGCCCAGCAACTTCAGCGATGTGTTCTAATAGAGGCAGCGCTGGAAACATAATCTTACATTCAGCTTATACTTCCCGTGCTGCTTCTATTAGAGCAGCGCTGGAAGCACCGGTAGTGGGGTATTGGGTACTTCTGTTTGCACCTCTCTTTACAGTGTTGTTACTATTATTGATTGGTTCTGCCAGTACAGACATTAACTGGAAATATCAAAGCAAATGCTATGACACGGGATTATATTGCACATTTTTAGGTACTGCAGATAAAATGGAGGTAGAAAGCAACCAGAGAGCTCCAAACTATCCACAGGATTGAAACATTTCCTCTCTCCCCGCCCCTGATTTATGTTCCTATAGGTGGCACTTGAGTCAGGGGAGGCGGAAGCGCTCTGCCTGCTATTCTGCCTCACTCCTCCTCCTACGCAGCTAGCCAGGCATCCTCCGTGGGTGAGTCTGTGGCCACCTGCACGTTGTTTGTGCAGTGCTGTGTACTCTTCCAAGGCGGGGGTGGGAGGATCTCAGTGTTCCTTCCCTCACTACTTCGGATCCATCTGACTTTTTACCAGCAGCCACTCTGGAAAACTGTTACACAGCAACAGCAAAAGCAGCCGCTCCCTACAGCCCTGAGCAGCAAGCAACCTAACCCCCCTCACCCTTCGTTATCCCTGGCTCCTTTGTGTTTTCAAGGGCACACACACATTAGGGGTAATTTTCAAAAGGAGTTAAGCGCATAAATGTAACTACTATTGTAGCAATTTTCAAAAGCTATTTATTTGACTAAAGTGCACTTATATGAGCAAATCCTATGGACAATTCAATGGCAGATATTGTAGTAATTTTCAAAAGCCCACTTACTCAAGTAAAGTGCACTTACATGTGTAAAACACAGTTTTACTCAAGTAAATGCTTTTTAAAATCAGGCCCATTGCTTGTGGGCCCATTCTGGATTCAGATTAGGAGTCATTACCCGGGAAAGTGATGTGGGCATCACTGTGGACAATACATTGAAATATTTGGTTCAGTGTGTGGTGGCGTGAAAAAAAGCAAACAGAATGCTAGGAATTATTAGCAAAGGAATGGCGAATAAAACAGAGAATATTATAATACGTCTGCATTGCTCCACCGTTTGACCGCACCTGGAGTACCGTGTGTAAACTGGTTGCTGCACGTCAAGAGTTCAAAGAAGGGCGACCACAATGATAAAGGAGATGGGACAGCTCCCCTATGAGGCAAGGCTAAAGAGATTAGGGATCTTCAGCTTCGACAAGGGACAGTTGAGAGGAGATATAATGGAGGTCTATAAAGTCATAAGTGCAGTGGAATTGGTAAATGCAAATCAGTTTTTATTTTTTTGAAAGAGTAAACAAGACTAGGGGACACCCCATGATGTTGCTAAGTACCACATTTAAAACAAATCAGAGAAAATATTTTTTCAGTCAGCACACAATTAAGTTATGGAATTCATTTCCAAATGATGTGATGAAGTAGGCATCAGAATGGATAACACATTGAAACCGTCGGCGAGGTGTGCTGCGGCAGTCAAAATAGCAAACAGAATGTTAGGAATTATTAGGAAGGGAATGGTGAATAAAACGGAAAATGTCATAATGCCTCTGTATCGCTCCATGGAGAGACTGCACCTTGAATACTGTGTACAGTTCTGGTCGCCGCATCTAAAAAAAAATATAGTTGTACTGAAGATGGTTCAGAGAAGGGCGACCAAAATGATAAAGGGGATGAGGTTAGGACTGTTCAGCTTGGAGAAGAGACGGCTGAGGGGGGATATGATAGAGGTGTTTAAAATCATGAGAGGTCTAGAACGGGTAGATGTGAATCGGTTATTTACTCTTTTGGATAATAGAAGGTCTAGGGAGCACTCCATGAAGTTAGCAAGTAGCACATTTAAGACTAATTGGAGAAAATTCTTTTTCACTCATTGTACAATTAAGCTCTGAAATTTGTTGCCAGAGGATGTGGTTACTGCAGTTAGTGTAGCGAGGTTTAAAAAAGGTTTGGATAAGTTCTTGGAGGAGAAGTCCATTAACGGCTATTAATCAAGTTTACTTAGGGAATAGCCACTATTAATTGCAGCCGTAGCATGGGATCTTCTTAGTGTTTGGGTACTTGCCAGGTTCTTATGGCCTGGATTGGCCACTGTTGGAAACAGGATGCTGGGCTTGATGGACACTTGGTCTGACCCAGTATGGCAACTTCTTATGTTCTTAAGGCAGTTCGCGTAGCTGGGTTTAAAAAACTTTTTGGATAAGTTCCTGGAGGAAAAGTCCATAAAGTATTCTTAACCACATAGACTTGGAGAAAGCCATGGCGTATCCCTGGGCGGAGTTCTGTTTGGGAACTTGTCAGGGACTCATGACCTGGATTGTCCACTGTTGTAAATAGGATGCTGGGCTTAATGGACCCTTGGTCTGACCCAGGCCTGCTGCAAGGACCAGGCTACTTTGTTTTCCTTGGCTCTGGTGGTGGCAGCAGGCCAGGGCTGTTTATCACGTCAGGGAATTGCAGATGTGTCTCTCTCTCTCCTGGAGGTGATGCGCAGTGTTGGCTTTCTGGTACGCCCACAGTTCGGGAGGGTGGCGCATGCCAGTTCCTGAGGTAGGCTGCTGAGAGGGGGGCACTGTGGGACATGTAAACATTGCTGGTGGTGCAGAATCCAGTGCGGGCGTGGCGGGTGGTCTTCGGGCCAGGGCCGGCAGGTACAGCTGCAGCTCCAAAGGGGAGCAGGGGCCATTGCTTCCCCCCCCCTTCCTCCCTACTTTTATCCCTGTTCATTTTAAATTATTTAAAATAGAGGGAAAAGGGGCATGCCAACATCATTTTTTTTAAATCCTAATTTATTGTTACCTCTATTGTTAAAGTGGTGAGGTTTAAGGAAAATTGGTTGGGAAGAGAGAGCCTTTCAGAGCCAACATAGCACCTGTGGGTGTTGTTCCTTTAAAGGGAAATTTTAAAAACCATTTATCAGTGTGAATAGCAATTCACCAGAGTAAATCGGTTGCCTGAAAATTTCTGTGCACGCTTTCACAGTGGATGTATTTTTAGCTACATTTCGGGGAGGAATTCCTGGGTGGGGGATGGTGCTTTGAGTGCAAGATTGGAAAACGCACATAGCGATTGTGTCTTCAAACCTGCGGGCATTATTTCCCAGGAAAAACCTCCCCGCCCCTAAAAGCTGGTGCCAAGGTCCACAGGCATTCATTTCAAAGGGAAAGTACGTTCCCTTCGAAATTTGATGTCAAATTTGTGGGTAAAAATTCCCTGGGGACTTTGCACAGAAGAGGACAGTTTGGGAATTGTGCACATCGCTGAAAAGAATTAAGGTCTTTTTAATTTCATTAACAATTAAAATCACATTCTGACTGCGTTTTCAGTGCTAATGGTTCAAAATAGCTACAAGCCAAAGGAGTATGAGGTGGGGTTGGGCGGACAGTAGAAATCAAATAGAAAAACAAATTGTGCAAAAGGGTTACGCGCGTAACCCTTTTAAAACCCTCCTGTGCACGCCGAGCCTATTTTGCATCAGCCCGGCGACGTGCGCAAGCCCCGGGACGCACGTATGTCCTGGGGCTTGCAGGCACAGTGGCCATTTGCTGCTGTGCCCGGGATCGCGGGCCGGCCAGCAGCCGGCGCGCACAATCTACCCCTGAGGCACAACTTATAGGATAAAGGTAAGGGGGGGTTCTAGGTAGGGCTGGGGGAGGGGCGGGTTATTGAGGGGAAGGTGTGTGTGTGGGGGGGGGGGGGGGTTGGAAGGAAAATTCCCACTGAGGCCGCTCCGATTTCGGAGCGACCTCGGAGGGAACGGAGGAAGGCTGCGTGGCTCGCCGCGCAAGTTGCCCAATTGTGCACTCCACGATTTATAACATGCGCACGCGGCTGCGTGCGCATGTTATAAAATTGGGCGTACCTTTTAAAATCCGGCCCATAGAGAGTGGAGCAGTAGGCTAGTGCTTAGAGCAGCAGGTTGTGAACCAGGGAAGTCAGGGTTTGAATCCCACCGATGCTCCTTGTGATCGTGGGCACATTACCTTCTGTTGTTTCAGGTGCAAACTTGGATTATAAATCCTCTGGGGGAAGGGAAATACCTATTGTGCCTGACTGTAACTTGCTTCAAGTTACCACTGAAAAACATGAGAGAAAATCACTCTTATCCTAATCTTAATGAGGTCGTCCAAGCTTCTAGGCCTCCAGAGGTAATCCAGAACTAATTATACTGTTTCCCAGAACTGGCCAAGGTTGCTCATTGTACCCATTGAAATACCCATGCGTTAGGATATTAAAGGTGTAATAGCCCCTGCAAATGCCAAGAAAGAAATTGCATTAATAATTATACATGGACAAAATGACAATATTTTATGCAGTTAATAATTCAGCTAGGAAAGTTTGCAGGCGCTGCAAAAAAAACCCAAAAAACTTCCATGACTACTTCAAGAATTAATTATGCAAAAAAGTGAATATTTTTAGGTTAATTGGAAGGAAAATGTAGACAGCTGTGAAGAGAAAGTTGTAAAAGAATGTATAAAACTTTGAGAATAATATTCACAGATACAAGTTTACCAGCCCGCCAGAGTTTCCAAAACTCAAAAGAAAAAGGCCTATGGGGAATTAATAAATCCTGCTCCATCCGGAAAGATCCTGATTGAGGAGAATGAGATTTTGCCTATGCTGTTACTTTTAGCTCCTGTAATCGTCATTACATGACATTATATAACAGCTGTCCGAAAGACAATATTGATAAGATTTTGGTTGGTCGAAGGGTGACAAAGAGAAAATGATCACAGCGCAGAAATATCATTTTAGTGGGGGGAAAAAAATGTACCAGATGCCGAAGCCAAATTGCTTTGCATTTTCATGATTTAATGGCCTAGTGGATGTTGATGATAGTTGATACAGGGTTTTTTTGGGGGTTTTTTTTTTATACATCTTGGACTTGGAAGAAAACAGAGAGCAATGTAGCAATGTCCTCTAGGGTCCCCTTTACGTTCTATTTGAATTGTTCACATGTTTTCATATTTATACTCTATTAGATGCTATGTTTTAATGTAACGCCTTAGCTGCTATTGTTATGTTGTTTTATATATTCTACAAGCCGTTAAGCCCGTTAAAACGGACTACATTACATTTTTTTTCAGTCCATTTTCTAACACAGCACCCTTCTACACTTTTTCTCCCTCTCTCCCCCTTCCCCTCGTTCACGCCTCCCCTTTCCTCCACTCAGTCTTACTCACCCTCTGTCTCCCACTGCCTCCTTCCCCTCACTCTCACCTCCCTCCCCTTCCCTCAGTCACTCCCACCTCTCTCCCCTTCCCTCAGTCACTCCCCACCCTCTCTCAATCCCATCCCCTCCCCCTCAGCCCTCCTCCACTCCCTTTTTCTCTGCTCCACAACTTCTTACCTTTCCACATACTCACATCCCTGTCTCTCACCTCTCCCTCATTCTCCCTCTCCCCTCACTCCCTGCCTCCCTCCCACACACTCACCCACTCCTCCCTCCCTCTCACTCAGTCCCTCCCCCTCCCTCACTCTCACTCAGTCCCTCCCTCCCCCTCCCTCTCCCTCAGTCCCTCCCTCCCACTCAGTCCTCCCTCTCACTCAATCCCTCCCTCCCTCTCACTCAGTCCCTCCCTCTCACTCAGTCCGTCCCTCCCTCTCTCTCTCTCCTCCCTCTCTCGCTACTGGCCGCCGCTGCCGCCGCTCGCTGCCACCGCCACCACCCGACGCCACCGCCAACGCCGCTGCCACTCGACGCCGCCATGTTTTTTTTTTCTGGCAGAGACCGACGTGCTCGCCCGCACATGCGCGGTAGAGCTGGTCTCTACTGCGCATTTGCGGCACGTCGGTCAACCTTCAATTATTAGGTTGATTAGACGATATGTTTCAATGTAACGTCTTAGCCGTGATTGTTCTGTTGTATTGTAAACCGATATGATTTGTTAATTATACAAGAATGTTGGTATATAAGAATTCTAAATAAATAAATGTAGCTCCTGATGAGGCATGTCTCTCTGGTTAATCAAACAGTCCTTCCTTTTGCCTCAGTTTTACAATCCCGCCTCTGAACTTCCTTCTTTCACTAGCGGATCAGAATTAAGTCTTGCCAGCTTGCTTTACTTGGTAATGTTTTCCTCATCTCGTGCCCTTGCTGTCCTGACCGCCTTCTGTGTTTCCCTCAGTTTTTCCAGATATTCTGCCCTGTCTTCCTGACATCCTTTGTACCTATCGATTGCTAGTCTTTTAGTCCTTACCTTTCAATTGCTTTTTTTGAAAACCTTACTGGTCTTTTATTTACTTTTCTGACAAAGATTTGTTACTCCTACAAAGGCTCTGTTTTCGTTTAGCCCATTGTTCTTTCTACTTCCCCGGGATCTTCCAATCCTGCCACCCTAAGTACTCCTTCATCTTGTGTGGATAGTTATTTAGATAATTACGAAAGTTTCTGGATAGACGTGGGAAGCGAGCAATACTTGGTGTGAACTAAATAAGAGGGATCTTGTGTGCTCATCTGCCTGAGATGAGACGTGCATTATTCTGAACCGATAATCGGAACCATTTGGTTGGTCTTTCTCCAGCTCAGGTTCGCCAAAGACTTTCAAATAAATGTTTGGGTTGTATTCAATTTCAGAAAAAAATAAAGCTTTGGTCCAGATATGAGTTCAAGTTGAGATTCAGATTGACTCTATGGAGGGCATGCATGCAGCATCACGGGAGTGGAGGATGGCATGGTGTGTAAGGGAAAGGGGTGGGGCTTGTATCCAGCTTATATTGGGTTTTCAATCAGAGGAGAGAAGGAAGGAAAATAATTTCTGTAGATGAGAACAAATCTTTTTTTTTTTTACTTTTATACATATATTGGCCTTTTCTGCTAGCACTTTATCCTGCCCTGCCACTTGCATTGTATTTTTTTTTTTTTTTGGTGGCTGTAATAATGGTTTCCCCCCCCCATCTGAGTGCTGGTGTTTTCTTTGTTGCTTCCTATGAAATATATAGGAATACATGTTTCAGGATATGTGTGATATGGGGGATTGAAGTATGGGCAGATATTTTTGGCTTCTTACCCTTTCTTCATGCTAACATCACAGCACACACATGTTCCATGTGATTTCTCTATCCAAACCAGATGTTGCTGATATCAGGCAAGTAATGTTCCATATTAAAAAAAAGGATATCAGGGCATAGGCACAATGAAAAGAAGCAGGAAATGCATGTTACAGCTCACAGTGGGGCAGAACCAAAATCTTTCATTAAACACTCATTTACGGCAAATTTGCCTCCATTTGCCACCCAAACAGCCCTTGCTCCATCTGTGAATGTAACATTTTAATTTGCTGGCCCTCTTAATGTGTGGGTAATGGTGAGCTGGTGGATGTAGAAAATGAAAAAGTCCTGGGATAGGAGGCAATATCCTATTCTTAGGGCTTCATGGATCCTTGGTCTGACCCAGTATGGTAGCTTCTTATGTTATTTGCCGTGACCTCCTTCCCGGTCTTGAAATATGGATGTATCAAGCTCTTAGGAGTCGATTTTAAGACCCGCGCAGGCACATGCACATGGCTATTTTATGACACGCGTGCGTCGGTGCGTGCATGCTATAAAATATGATATCCACGCGCACATGCACGCCGGATTTTAACATCCACACACACGTGCAGGCGGGCCATGACTCGCGCGCAGAGGGGAAGGAAATTTTGTAATCTACACACGGCAACGCGATCGGGCCTTTGCCCAGTTCCCTCCCAGTCCACTCTAATTAAGAGGGAACTTTCCTTTACCCATATTTACCCTTCCTCCCTTTTCCCCTGTCCTCCCCAACCCCTACACTTACTCTAATTAGAGTAGCATGGATTCACAAGGGGAAGGTCCTGGCAGACAAATCTGATTCATTTTTTTGATTGGGTGACTAGAGAGTTGGATCAAGGAAGAGCACTCAATGTCATAGACTTGGATTTCAGCAAAGCTTTTGATACAGTCCCGCATCGGAGGCTTGTGAATAAAATGAGAAACTTGGGACTCGGCCCCAAGGTGGTGGCGTGGATTAAAAATTGGTGGACTGACAGGAGACAGTGTGTAGGTGAATGGAAGCTGCTCTGAAGAGAGAATGGTGTTAAGTGGAGTGCTTTTAGGATTGGTTTTGACACCGGTTCTGTTCAATACCTTTGTGGGCAACATTGCGGAAGGGATAGAAGGTAAAATTTGTCTATTTGCAGATGATACTAAAATCTGCAACAGAGTGAAGAAATGAAGGAGTAGAGAGAATGAAAAGTGATTTAAGAAAGCTTGAAGAGTGGTCGAAGGTTTGGCAGCTGGGATTCAGTGCCAAGAAGGGCAGAGTCATGCATCTGGGGTATAGTAATCCAAAAGAGCTGTATGTGATGGGGGGTGAAAGACTGATGTGCATGGACTGGGAGAGAGAACTTGGAGTGATAGTGTCTGGCAATCTGACAATGGCGAAACAATGTGACAATGTTAAAGGCAGAAGAATACTGGACTGCATAGATAGAGAAATAACCAGTAATCCACTCGTGTAGGTCCATGGTGAGGCCTCACCTGGAGTACTGTGTTCAGCTTTGGAGACTGTATCTCAAAGAGGATGGAGACAGGATGGAGACAATCCAGAGAAGGGTGACCAAAATTATGTGGGGTCTGTATCGGAAGACTTATGAGGAGAGGCTGAAGGATCTAAATATGTATCCCCTGGAAGAGAGGAGGTGCAGGGGAGATATGAGACAGACCTTCAGATATCTAAAAGGTTTTAACCTTTTTGGTACCAACGGTCCACAAGTGGAACATTTTTTCATATACTTTTAATTACCTGACATTTTTTTATACCATATTTATATCATATTTGGGTCTAGTTAACTAAGATATGTAAAAAGTGGCATCAGGAAATAATTCTTTCAATGAGCAGGATCTAAAAGGTTAATGATGCACGATTCTCAAACCTTTTCCATTGGAAAGCAAACAGTAGAAATAGGAGTCATGAAATAAACTCCAGGGGGGATGACTCAGAACCAAAAAGGCATGGGATAAACACTGTGGGCCAGATTTTCATAGGATTTACGCGCGTTGGGGGGGGGTTACGTGCACTGGGCCTATTTGATAAAGGCCCGGCAACGTGCGTATAGTCCCAGGGCACGTCTAAGTCCTGGGGCTTCGAAAAAGGGGTGGGGAGGGGTGGGGCGGTCCAAGGGGTGGGGTGGGATCAGAGGCCTCCAGCACAGCGGCCATTTGCCGCTGTGTTGGAGGATCGCGTGCCAGCAGGTTGCTGGCGCAAGAGGTAGGATAAAGGTCGGAGGGGGGCTTAGAATAGGGCTAGGGGGTGGGAAGGTTAGGGGTAGGAAGGATAGAGTAGGGGGAAGGGTAGTTCCTTGGAGCGGCCAGGGAGGGAACAGGGGAAGGCTGCGGGTGTCGGCGTGCGCGAGATGCACTAGCGTCTATCCCCTTGCGCACGCCAACCCCCGATTTTATAACATGCATGCACCTGCGCACACATGTTATAACATCGGGCGTCCATGTGCGCGCGCTGGGTAGCGTGCGCGCATGTATGCCTGTGCGCTTCTTTTAAAATCTACCCCTGTGGATCTCTAAAGACCAGAGGTGGAAATGAAAGAAAAGAGTGCATGGGAGTAATCTGCATGGAGTAGCAGCTACTGCCCCTAACAGAAGGCAGGGGAATTATTACCCTCAACCAATTAGCTTTTATGATTTTGATGCAACATTGCTCTCAACTTTGACAGCGGGGAAGGAAATAAGATTCAGACGACAGTCCGGGGTACTGATACATGAACATTAGGGGAAAAGCACAGGACGTCTACTCCCAAATCCAAAAGCAAAGCACTTTCAAGCAGCGTTGTCTGAATTATCAAGAAGGCCGCTCACCCTGTAAAAACGTTAGCAACAATAATTTTAGTATGGGCTTCACAGTGCTTGGTTCTAATTGTTAATACTACCCTTAACATAAGACTTGGATGTAACCTGCACAAAGAGACAGTTACTACCCTTAAGAGAAACAAGGGGGAAACCTGCACATAGCGGCTGTTACTAGCATAAGAAACTTACTGGGCAGGCCATTTGATCTTTTTTTCTGCCATCGTTACTATGTAAATATGTTTATAGTATACTATTGGCTGGATGGGAGATAAACTGGGGGGGTGTTTACACTGAAGAACTAGGAGGGTCTGATGACCTGGAGGACTGGGCAAACTGGAGTAATTGTTAAAACTGGTAATTTCAATTATGCGCATATATTTTAAAATATACATACATATGTAGGTAAATGGGGTTTTATGTAAGTCCTACTTTAGTTTCATGTGTATATTTTAAAAATAGATAGGAAAAGCATGCATGTTCAATGTATTGAAATGTGTATTTTATAATATGTGCATATTTGATTCACACGGATTCTAAAATACTGTGGTAAATCTGTGCACAGATGTCACCATGCAGTTGTTTGAAAGTTATCCTCCTCGTGTTGAAGTGTTTCTCAGAAAACATAGAAACATATAGAAACATAGAAATGACGGCAGAAGAAGACCAAATGGCCCATCCAGTCTGCCCAGCAAGCTTCCCTCATTTTTTCTCTCATACTTATCTGTTTCTCTTAGCTCTTGGTTCTAATTCCCTTCCACCCCCGCCATTAATGTAGAGAGCGGTGATGGAGCTGCATCCAAGTGAAATATCTAGCTTGATTAGTTAGAGGTAGTAGGGGTAGTAACCGCCGCAATAAGCAAGCTACACCCATGCTTATTTGTTTTTACCCAGATTATGTTATACAGCCCTTATTGGTTGTTTATCTTCTCCCCTGCCGTTGAAGCAGGGAGCTATGCTGGATATGCGTGAGGTATCAGTTTTTTTCTTCTCCCCTGCCGTTGAAGCAGAGAGCTATGCTGGATATGCATCGAAAGTGAAGTATCAGGCACATTTGGTTTGGGGTAGTAACCGCCGTAACAAGCCAGCTACTCCCCGCTTTGTGAGTGTGAATCCTTTTTTCTTCTCCCCTGCCATTGAAGTTATGCTGGATATGCGTGAAGTATCAGTTTTTCTTTTCCCCTGCCGTTGAAGCAGAGAGCTATGCTGGAAATTCGTGATGTATCATTCTTTCTCCCATGCCGTTGAAGCAGAGAGCCATGCTGGATATGCGTCGAGAGTGAAGTATCAGGTACATTTGGTTTGGGGTAGTAACCGCCGTAACAAGCCAGCTACTCCCCGCTTTGTGAGTGCGAACCCTTTTTTCTTCTCCCCTGCCGTTTAAGCAGAGAGCTCTGCTGGATGTGTGAAGTAACAGTTTTTCTTCTCCCCTGCTGTTGAAGCAGAGAACTATGCTGGATATGCATTGAAAGTGAAGTATAAGAATGGAGTGATCAAGCTAGTTGAAAGGCATCAGGAATAGAGGAAGGTGGAGGTAGTAATTTGGATATTTGGTTTGGGGTAGTAACCGCCGTAACAAGCCAGCTACTCCCGTCTTTGTGAGTGCAAATCCTTTTTTCCACATTTCCTCTTGCTGTTGAAGCTTAGAGTGATGTTGGAGTCACAGTAACCATGTGTATGTTTATTGAATAAGGGTATTGTCTCCAGGCAGTAGCCTGGAGACAATACCCTTACTGCAGTTCACTCTACTAGAAGAAAATATAAGTGTCTAACATATCCTATTTCTATCTCTGAAAGATAGACATTTTTAATTTAAAAAAAAAAAATTTAATTTAATTTAAAATTTAAAAAAAACCCTTACTGTAGTTCACTCTACTAGAAGAAAATATAAGTGTTTAACATATCCTATTTCTATCTCTGAAAGATAGACATTTTTAATTTAAAAAAAAAAAAAATACACCCAATAAGGCAGGGGTCAGGAACCTTTTTGGCTGAGAGAGCCATAAACGCCACATATTTTAAAATGTAATTCCATGAGAGCCATACAATATGTTTAAAACTAAATACAAGTAAATGTGTGCATTTTATGTAAGATCACACTTTTAAAGTACAATAAGTCTCTGAAAATATTACACCAGGCCTTAAGACACCAATACATCTCCTATTAGGAAAACGGACCAAGTCAGGCTGCTATAGAGTCCTACACAGAAACTACACGCCAGCAGAAAACCTCACCTGAATCACGTGCTGTCCCTCACCTAACATAGAATAAAGAGACCAAAACGCATAACAAGAAGCATGCAGACAAAAACTGAATTGGAAACTGCAACAAGCCAGAGTCTCTGTATGCAGTGTAACAAAGGAAAAAAGAAACATCACACATCCTTATAAAACAAATCAAGAAATATAAAATCATCAGCAGTAAAACTGTACTAACAAAAAGAACATATTTTGAAACAGCTGATGAGTGGAATATCCAATAATTAAAAACTCATATAAAACATTTCCAGATACCAACAAAATATTTCAAAATAGCAGACACAAAGATCCAGTAATGAAAAATAATAAGGATACAAAAATTTTTTTGCTCTGCATACCTGGGAACGTTTGATATCCAGGTGTCCTGAGATTGTTCTGAATTAGCAGGAGGTGGGGTGGTTTGCTTGGAACTTTCTCCTCTCTCAGTCACATACCAGCGCTCTCTCTCACACTGGCTCTCAATGACACACCTATACACACATGCTCTCAGTCACTCACATATACAAATGTTTTTTCTCTCTCACTTATATAGGCTCTTAATTACACATTTACACACATGCTGTCTATCTTTTCACGCTTACACACACACAGGCTTTCAATCACATAAATACATGCTGTCTTTTTCTCTCACACACAGACTCTCATTCACATGCTTACAAACATGTCCTCTCTTTCTCTCATTTACACACAGGCTCTCAATCACATACTCACATGCTCCCTCACCTAAATCAGCTCTCAATCACACACAGACACACATGGTCTCTCTCTCTCATTTAAACACAGGCTCTCAATCACATACTCACATGCTCCCTCACCTAAATCAGCTCTCAATCACACACATACACACATGGTCTCTCTCTCTCATTTAAACACAGGCTCTCAATCACATACTCACATGCTCCCTCACCTAAATCAGCTCTCAATCACACAGACACACATGGTCTCTCTCTCTCATTTAAACACAGGCTCTCAATCACATACTCACATGATCCATCACCTAAACCAGCTGTCAATCAGACACAGACACACATGATCTCTCTCTTACTTATACACACAGGCTCTTAATCATACATACACATGATCTCTCTCACACACAAAGGATCTCAATCAAACACACATACTCTTTCAAACAAACAGGTTTTCAATTACAAACTTACACATACAGGTTCCCAATGGTAAACTTACATTCATGCTCTCTCTCTCTCTCACAGGCAGGATCTCAATCACAGACATACTCTCTTTCACATATACAGGCTCTCAATCATTCACATACATGCAATCTCTCACTCACACACACAGGATCTCAAACACACATGCTTGCTCACTCATTCACTCTCTCTCTCCCCCCCCCCGGGAACTCGCGGCAGCAGCAGCCACCTCCCAACGCTAACCTCCTTCAATTTCAGCCCTCGCGGAGGCGGAGGCGAAGGCGGAGTCCCATCGGCCGCGGTTGAAGATTTTCATTTTCCTCCGAGCCGCGCTGCAGTCTTCTTCCCGCGCAGGCACCCGATGCTCTCCACTTCCTCTTCCGGGCCGCGGGAAGAAGAGAGCACCGGCGTGCTCTCTTCTTCCCGCGGCCCGGAAGAGGAAGTGGAGAGCATCGGGTGCCTGTGCGGGAAGACCCGCGCAGGCACCCGATGACTCCAGCGCTGGCACCCGATGACTCCCGCGCAGGCACCCGGATGACTCCAGTCGGCGTGCTCTCTTCTCCTCCCCCCCGCGGCCCGGAAGAGGAAGTGGTGAGCATCGGGTGCCTGCGCGGAAGAAGAGACCACGCTAGTGTGGTCTCTTCTTCCCGCGCAGGCACCCGATGCTCTCCACTTCCTCTTCCGGGCCGCGGGGGGGGGGAGGAGAAGAGAGCACGCCGGTGCCGCTGACTCCAGCTGTCCTGCCGCGTTCCGCCCGGGCTGACAGCATTTTAAGCCCGGGCGGCGGAGGACCGGGGAGCAGCTGGGTCAGCGGGGAACCGCGAAGTATGGCGACACGTGTCTGAGAGCCAGATGCAGCCCTCAAAAGAGCCATATCTGGCTCGCGAGCCATGGGTTCCCGACCCCTGCAATAAGGCATTAGCTCAACTCTTGCAAAATGACAAGTGGCTGGAGAAAAGAACAAAAGTAGTCCACTTCCAGACAAAAGTGCAGAAAAGATTTCTGGGAAGAGCAACAAGCCGAGGGAAAAAGACCTAAAAGCTATGTTCACAAACGCTCGCAGTCTGAGCCCTGATAATAGAGGCGGACTTGGAAATTGCTGCTATTATGAAGACATGGTTCAGTGAGTCTCATGAATGGGATATGGCCATCCTGGGCTATAACCTGTTGAGGAAAGATAGAGAGGGCATAAAAGGGGGAGGAGCTCTTTATACCAAAAACAATATCTTAGCAACTAAAATGCAGGGGGCGTGGGGTAAGGAGAAAGTGCTGTGGGCTGTCTGGGAGGGGGAATGATGGTGCTTCCATTTACACTGGTGCAGTCTACAAGCCTCCGAATCAGACAGGAGAACTGGACAGAGAACTGGCTGAAGACATCGAAAAGGTGGGAAAAGAAGGGCGAAATGGCGCTCGTTGGAGATTTTAATCTGCCAGATGTGGATTGGAGTATCCCTGCTGCAGAATCTGTAAGGAATAGGGAAATCGTGGATGCTTTTTAAGGGGCTCTGCTTAGACAAAATGTCAACGGAACCCACCGGGGCAGGTTGGTTCCTGACACAACCATTTTTGGTGAAACATTGATGACAGACCTTGGACTTATAATTATGAAATTGATATACGAAGATAACTTGGATCATTAGGTCTTTTTGAAAACATTTTTCAAGGTGAAATTGGAATATGCACTTTTCACAAATGGCTTGTGGAATTCAGAAAATTATACTTAAACTCAAAAAAATGAAATTTTTTTACTAATGATTTATTGTAAGCCAGGTAGGATAATCCAATCCTATCTTAAAATAGGCATCTGAAGTCTTTTTACTCCTGTTGTTCCAGGTATATGTGAACATTGTGGGGTGTTCGATTTGTAAGTAACACTCCCACTGTCTCTCCTTTATTTCTTTGGTTTTCACCTTATATCACCATGTCAGGTCCTGCCCAGAGATCTTCAATTGCAGGAGAGTATACATATATATAATATTACAGGTCTGTGTAGCCATAGATACATTGATATGTTTATTTGATGCCACTGATGTTGATACCTCTATAGCAGTTGTTCTCAAAGACCACCTGACCAGTCTGGTTTTCAGGATAATCCTAATGAATATGCATGAGATATATCTGCACACATTGCCTCCAGTGTACACAAAGCTCTCACATGTACTGTTACTGTATATTCATTAGGGATATCCTGAAAACTAGACTGGCCAGGTGGTCCATTAGGAGCAGATTGAGAACCACTGCTCTATAGCGCTTGGTTCAGATGAGCTCTTCATATTTTATTTATTTATTTTTAGTTTTTTTTATACCGATTTTCCTGCATAAAATGCATATCAAACCGGTTTACAATGAAATAGAATAAGCAGGAAGTAAAATTCCTTAGTCTAATACATTTAAACGTCAATAATGAAATAATTTTAAACAAAGCAAAAAGCTAAATAACATTAATAAAAGTTAAATTATTAACATAAACATAATTATATTAGAAGGAGCACAAAGGTTAGCACGAAGGGGAGCACAAAGGGGAAAACCCCTTCGTTGCGCGACGTCTGGTGTAATTGCGCCGTTAATCGGGTCACCGCTGGCTGGTCGTCATGACGTCGGGGGGGGGGGGGGTCTTCACATCGCTGATTTTCTCTTTTAACATCTCAGTTCATTTTTACTATTTTTTTTGTGTCTTTTTCTCACAAGATGTAGTTTTCTTTAAGTGCCCGATGGTAGTGGGCTGCCCCTCTATAACAGCGCCTGGTGGAATCGTGCCGTTAATCGTTAATCATATAAAAAGGACAACTAGTAGCCAAGGGGGATAACTTTAGAAGACCTGCTCATGTGCCCATATATGCATGTATATGGCCGCACGCACATCTACCCCGTTATAACCCACACATAACAGGAATGTGCAGTTTATAAAATATGCATAATTGTTCCCTACAACATTTGCTCTTATTTTAAAAATATGCTTGAATAGATATTCAAGTTAGCCGGATAAGTCTTAAAAAGTGCTTATCCAGCTATGCAAGATAGATATCTCTTAAAAAAAACACTACTTATCTGGTTAAGAAAGATAGTGCTTTTTAAGACTTATTTGGCTAAGTCTAAATAGCACTTTTAAAAAGCTGTCACTTAGCCTAACAAGTCAGAATTTATGTGGCAAAGTGACGCTGAGCTGCTGTACATGCGCTTTTTACTTTATATTTAAAAAATATACAATGTGGAGATTTTTACATGCAAAATTTAAGTAGCACTTACCGCAGGTGAGTCGCTTTTTATGCATGTAAATCTGCAAATCTTCTAACATACATACACAAGTGAAATTAACAGTTTTACCAATTAGTCTACCAATTTGCCCAGTCTTTAGCCAGGTCTTTAAGACCTCCCACCCAGTCAGTACACACAATAAGGACGTCTACTATCACTTATGCCAGATAATGAGCAGGTGTAAATATACGCAAGTAAGTTGGCCAAATCTACACATGTAAGTCTCGTAGACAATAGTAACTTGCAAGTGTAAACAGTGGCCCTGCTCCAGAACACCCCTTTTTTACACACCTATATTTACAAGCAAACCCTTATTTATGTGTATATGTCTGAGGTTTATAAAATAGCATGTATGCGAACACAGGCTACTTATATTTGCTAATTTATACGCAGGTAATGTTTTGAAAATTCAACTGAAAAAGTGTATAATGTTGCAATGGACAACCTCAACCACTGGATTTGACTTTATATAGGAACCTGGTCCATAGAATGACAATAATGGAGTGGTTGACAGCAAAAGAAGCTTGTTTTAAGAAGATACAATCTTTTTGGAGTATCTGAAACCCAATTCTGGCTTCCATGCCTTACCGTGTCAAAGCCAGATTTTACAAAGATAATTGACTGAAGTCAATATAATTTAAAGACCAATGTTTAGAACTCCCGTGTGTAAAGCTGGTGTTGAGATAAATAATGGCACACATCTCTCTCTAAGTACGTTATAATGTACCAGGTGGTGCTATCTAGGGAAAGGGAATGGGTGTGGGTGTGGGAAGGAAGGGAGGAAGTTGGATACAGTCAATGTCTGATGACTTTACATCTTTATTACAAACATGTTTAAGATTTTCATGAGTTTTTCATTTACAAATATGAAGATGCATTATAGTAGTGAGCGACAGTAAGATTGTAATGCATTTTGCAAAATTTAATTAAATCATTAGTTTTGCAACATAAACATTTCCTTCAAATTTGAAATAATTATTATTATTATTATTTACAGATCCATGGCATTGCCATGGGTTCTTCGGCTGCCCCATCCATAGCCAATTTGGTGATGTATAAATGTGATATCGTTCTAATTGATCCATCACCAGCATTCAAGCATATTTCATTCTGAATACGATATATAGATGACCTTTTATTTTTTTGGTCGTCGGATGAAAAATCCTTGGATGATTTTTTGAATTGGGTAATACAATAGATTCACATTTGAAATTTACATTTGAGTATAGTAGTCACCAGATTAAATTTTCTTGATATTTTGATTAGTATAAAGGATAACCAACTTCATACAACGATATACCATAAACCTATGGAGCGTAATAACTTGAGATTTCACAGTTTTCACCCGACAGCATTTAAGAAGGGACTACCTGTAAGCCAGTTTTTCAGGCTCCGGAGAATATGTTCAAATCATCAAGAATTTAAAAAACAAGCAAGAGACATGGCACGGAGATTTTTTGAGAGAGGATATCCATATAGTACTGTTCAGAAAGCATATAAGCGCGCTAGATATTCAGATCGATCGACTTTGTTGGAATATCAATCTAGAAAAAATATTGCTCCAGAAGTTTGTGTTCTTCAGCATTCAGACAAATCCCATTTAGTAGTAAATAGCATAAAACGCCATTGGCATATTTTACAGTTACATTCTACAGTGTTCACAGATTTACCATTATTTTCCTATACACGAGGTAAAAATATAAAGGATTATGTGGTCCATACAGCAACTCGTAGAAGGAACACTGAAACATTGGAAGGATTTCATGACATTTGCGGAAAATGTGATATGTGCATTCAATCTTTTACTGGAACATTTTGGCAACATCCTAGCACAGGAATACAGTATAAAAAAAGAACCACAACCAACTGTAAATCGACTAATATAGTGTATTTAATTCAGTGCCCTTGTCCTTCTATTTATATAGGACGAACAAGCAGACAAGTTAAGATCCGTCTAAGAGAGCATCGGAGCAGGATAAACACGGTTAATATGGAAGCTCCGATGGTAAAACATTGTGTTCAAAACGCTCATAAGTTCCATCATTTACAATGGACGGTGTTAGATCAAGTGGGACACTCTGACTGGGAAAGTGATATTCAAACAAAACTGAATTATTACGAGCAAAAAAGGATTTTCAAATTATCCACACAAAGACCTTCAGGTATGAATGAAGCAGTGGATTGGGCAACTCTGATATGACATCACAAACACAGAACGGTTTATTATTGGCCATATAGCTTTGGGAGATCAATCAGTGGCTGCAGTCACATCCGAAGGCTGGTTTAAAAACAGCCTCAGAGAAATAACATGGAGGATCGTTTTGGAAACGCTGAAAGAATGGAATGAGTGACAGTATAAAATTTTGGAGCATATGTATGCTTGTTAATGGGTAAAGGTTGTGTTCATTAACCAGCACATTTAAACATTTTGTTATTCTTTTTCTGCAGAAGCAAAAAAATATATCGCCCCTGACGAAGCATTTAAGAAACATGAGCCTTGTCGGGCAGGCTGGCAAAAACATGAGTGCTCCTTCAGCGTTTTAATCGCTCATCTTAAAAGGATAAGTGTTAACAAAACTATATATATATTCCAAAAAAAGTGTAATCAAGACCAATGATTATAAAAGTTAAGTAACTACATATGAAGATACTCATGCAGTTAATAGGTATTTATTACCAGTGAGAGTATATGCATTCAATTCAAAAGTAACAGCAGGCATGGAAACCAAACGTCCACCTGGAGAAGAAGCAGCAAGAAGCATCACTGTCTGCAGCAGACCCCATCCACTGAACTACTACAAGTACAAGATTTGACCTCCAAGGACAGATGGGATAAAAACCAGAGTGCCAAGACATAAAGGGCTTCTCCTCCACTCGGAGCCCCATGCCAAGATGCTGAGCAGTGGATATTCAAAAAACTGCTTAAACCATGTGTATCACTCATTCAAAATCACACATAACACTGGTAATATGCTGGAAGGATCCGGCAAATGAATTAATGTATAGCTTTCAACCAGACCTCATACACTTTAACCAGAGCTTTAAAACAAAATGCTCTGGGTGGATACCACATATCTTGGAAAGCTTATGTGCGTTGTGGTTTTAATCATTGGTCATTGGTTGTGAAGCTCAATTGCATTGCATTCTTCATTTTTCATTTTTTTCTTTTTCTATTATGTATTTTTTTTGTATTGGATTATTTTTAAAGAGAATATAACATACTGTGGGAAGTACTTATCTTAAATATCACTTATTGTTTTATAGGAAGTACTTATCTTGAATGACGTTTACAGCTGAATATCTTAAACTTTAAACCGGAACGCCGGAGTAATAGAAACAACTACGCCCGACGCGGCTCGCGTTTCTTTTTTTGCTTCTTCAGGGGCTCTGTTAAGTTGTATTGAATATATGACTTATATCTCCCGACTTCCACAGCCTACAAATCAGGATCAGCTGATTTGTAGGCTGTGGAAGTCGGGAGATATAAGTCATATATTCAATACAACTTAACAGAGCCCCTGAAGAAGCAAAAAAAGAAACGCGAGCCGCGTCGGGCGTAGTTGTTTCTATTACTCCGGCGTTCCGGTTTAAAGTTTAAGATATTCAGCTGTAAACGTCATTCAAGATAAGTACTTCCTATAAAACAATAAGTGATATTTAAGATAAGTACTTCCCACAGTATGTTATATTCTCTTTAAAAATAATCCAATACAAAAAAAATATATAATAGAAAAAGAAAAAAAGAAAAAAATGAAAAATGTTTTTAAGATGCTGAGCAGGGCATTGAGCGACTGAAGCTCAGCTAAACAATGTACTTCACCGTCAGTGGAAGCCAGGCGAAAGGGAAGCACCTTGGCCAGAATCTGGCTCAAGCAGGGAAAGGATTGCACACCCTTCCATAAAGGTATATGTAATGACCATTCTCATGTGCCCCTGGCTTCCTCCTGGACGTTGGACTGAAAGTCAAAAGAAGTGAACACAAAGAGGCAGACACCTGGACTGCAGGACAAAGGAAACAACCTCCAGGTTGTTGAAAATACAGTTGGGAGACTTCCCAACCATATAAAACTCTCTGCCAAACCCAGCAGGGAGTTGCTTCTGAGGCAAATACAGCCCACCAGGTCCATCTACCCTCAGTAAACAGGCAGCGTATACTGAGTCCTCAACTCCAACAGGGTGAGAACAACCTGAAAAAGAGGTCCGTAAACCTCTCTGCTGATAGCAAAAACAGAAATGCTGCAAGAGACAGCCTCTGTGGAAGAGGACTTCCTCACTGATCTGGGAACCTACAGTGTACCAGAGGAGAAGCAGTCTGGTCAGCAGAGCAGACAGCCCATTAGCCAAGCAGAGGTATCAAACCTAAGGCTTGCGAAAACATTTTGCACACAAGCAGAAAGCTCCGCATGGATAGGGACTGTCTTGTCAGCCAACAAATGCATCTACTGACAGGGTCAACTCTGAAAGAGGAAATAAAACCTTTAAGTGACTGCAACATGAGTGGGGAGTTGTTTTTGTGAAATCCTCCAGCCCTGACCCAAGCTGCCACAGATATGGCAAGCTGTTGGAAGGCCGACAGGACAGTCAAGAAATGGAGGTAAAACCTCCCCCAGAGATAGAGTACTACCCAAACTTGACACCAATGAGTAGGAGTGGCACCAAGTGAAAGTATGCACATTGCACTCAGCAGGTATCGGAAGAGGCATTCTGCTCACATGAAAGGAATCCATATCTGTTTCTGGGAAATAGTTTGCTCTATGAAGAGTTCCCATCCGGGTAGCTCATTGCTCACCACAAGGCATCTCCACTGCGCAATAGTGCAACAGTGGAGCAAGAGCTCCTGATGGATCGCCTTTGGATCCTGTGTAAAAACTGAGGGCGGCTGCCACACAAAGGCTAAGCCAGCCCAGAGAATGGGATGTGACAAACAATCCCTTCTCCAAGCAGAAAACAAGGCACCGAGAGGAAACCTACTGAGGGCAGACTTCGAAAGCCAAGTCAGACCTCTCAAACCCAAGGTGGGGAGAGTGCACCTCTCAATCAGACTGGTTTGATTCCGGAGACCCTCCCACTCCCCAAACGAGAATAGGGCACATTTGCCAACTTATGAGATTCTACTGACGACAAGGACAGTCACTGATGGCCATTTAGTCAGACACTATGACCAACATGGCAACTTGGCACAGGAAAGTACAGCAAAAGTGATCCAGTCAGTCACATTGCTGCACCGATCCATGCGATTCAAGCTCTGTATCATCGCCCCGGTTGGAGCCATGCACTGGAGAGGGAATGAGCTCTGGAGACTCCCCCTAAAAGGGGTCCAGAGCATAAGCCAATAAGAGAGGAGGCCCATAAGGAACCATGCCTTCCTGATAGGGGAGGTATCCCTGATATCCACCCCAAAAATGGAGGGAATAGGAATGCATTCTCAGCCAAGACATCCCAGTGCACCAGCGACTGTGCCACACAAGTTTGTGATGTCTTCCAGCACAGGAACGCAAACACACACGTGAGTGGGCACTTGTCAATTGAGGTGCCCTTTCAGCAAATCTGTGCCCTGTAATAGTAGTACTGTGCACCCGCACTGCTGTACTCCATTGAGCCAACAGTGCCGCGCATGCACAGAAAGATGCAGTGCTCGCAGGCCTAGCAGTACATGCCATGGCCTGCACAAGAGAAAAACCGCAGCAGTGAACAGTGAATAGCATGTGAGGTATCACCACTGGTGTCATATATCACCCCCGGGTGCCAGACACATGAAAGCACTAGACGGTACCCATGGCGCCACCTGCCAACAGCTCCTGATAGCGATCAAGAGCCACTGCAAAGATGCACCTGGCACAGGCACAGGCACATCCACAGCATGGAAGGTATATCTTGGTACACATGGAGACAGTGAGCAATACCGGAGACACCCTGTATGGCACCTATCATAATGTGATGGAAGGAATGGCACCCAGGGGACTCTACAGCACTCAGGTGCCCTCCACAACAGGAATGGTGTCAACAGTGCCTGCGGACCCAATGGTAACACTGCTGTCCCTGGTACCCAGGCACTCCACGGTGCTGACAGTGATGGTAGTGCCCTTGCAGTGTGCATGGCAATCTGAGGCACAGATGACTCCTGCAAGTGGCAACTCTGCCTTCAGTGCTCCACTTTCCTGATGATGCTCTATGGCAGCAGTAGTGCTCACCGCACTCAAGCAAGAGCAACGGCACCAAATGAATTGCCTTATGTCACTTGGAGGCGCCCTTCAATGGCAGCACCTCCATGGCACTGACAGTATCCCACAATGCCTACATGTTCAATGGCAAAGCCACTCACGGTGCTCAACAATGTGGAAGGTGACCCCTGCACCTGTCGACATGCATGGCACATGATGGCATCCATGGCGCTTGATGTCCATGGAGTGTGATGGCAACCATAGAGCATGATAGCAACCCAGGTGCCCGATGGCAACCATGGCGCTTGTTGGGAACCCAGGAACTCAACAACTACCATAGTGCATAATAGGCAGACAATGCTGCCAATGGCCTACAGTGTCTGATAGCATCCAAAATGCCCATGGTGCTTGATGGCATCCATGGCACCTGATGGTGTCCATTGCAATTGATGTCGAGGTGACTGGCACCTGATGGCTTCGAGGGCAACCCTGGTGCCCGAAGGCGGACAGGGCCCTCGTCATCGACAGCCTCCATGATGCTTGCTGGCGTCCACTGGGCTCAATGGCGCAAGGTGCTCAATGGTGTCCATGGTGCCCTTTGGCACCAAAGATGACAATGGCACCCCCGGCACCCATTCCGCTCAAGGGCATCGACTGCAATCATAATGCTTGATGGTGCCCATGGTGCTCGCTTGCATTGATGGCATTCACAGTGCATGATGGCACCACTGGCACTCAATGAGATTGATTGTGCCCATGGTGCTCAATGGCCACCATGCCACAGTGCTCAGCAGCATTGATGGCGTCAATGGTGTCCATGGTGTGTGATGATGCCTGTAGTGCAAGCTGGTATTGATGGCACCCATGGCGCACAGTGGCACCTCTAATACTCAATGGCCACCATGGCGCTACATGCTCAACAGCACCCATGCCGCTCAGCAGTATCAATGGCATCAGTGTTGCCCATGGCAAACAATGGCCTCCATTACACTTGACTGCATAGTGTCCATGGCCCTCGACACAGGGCACTGACTGGCATCCATGGCGCTCGATAGTGTCCAAGATGCTTGATGGCATCCATGCTGCTTGATTACTCATTAATTATACATAATATTAACCTAAAACAGTGAGCTATCTGTACATAAAACTCTACTAGAAACAAGTCTAATACAAACACACTGAATAAATTACTGAAAATAATTGATCTACAACTTTTATGCTTTTAATTAAAAGATTTTGTGCTACAGAATTCTTAGGAAAATTAATTGAACATAACCAACTGCCACCAACTGGTGAGTCGAATTAAGCATACTGTAATCTAAAACTGAACTACTGAGGAATTCAGTTCTACCACTTATTAAAAACACAGATGACTGAATAAGTTAGTGACCAAACTGAAAAACCTGGCATGAGCTTTGGGCCACTATGTCACACAAAGCATTTTTTGTTCAACCACTTTATCATTTTTTTCACCAGATATAGATACAGACATTGAAGTCTTGCAGTATAAAAAATATTTAAACACATAATACAATTACATAGATAAGGAATTTTCAGTATTTTATTTATGCTATCAGCTAGTTAAAAAGCTTACATGTTATATCTGTAACATAACTGATACATTTGCAACTCTAAATTCTCTATACAAGGTTATCGCCATTTGATAGTCATTGATGGCAGAGAGTTTAAGATCACCATCAGATATGAAAAGCATGCTTGCCTTCTTGCTGTGCCTGAAACTGGTGAACTTTTACAGACTGAAGCCCTTAAAAATTGATGATTGATTCTCTGAATTGCAGGGTCTGCATTGCATGTGCATGGATCCACAAAACCAGCTTCTATCAACAATAACATTGCAGAAACCGAAGTGTATTTCTAATTTTTTTTAAATTGTAAACATATGTGAGAACACATTATTCATGAAATGACATGTAAGGCTATCATAAGCATATAATAATTTTTTCAATAATTTTGTCAACCCAAATAACATCTACCAGAACACACTAGGAGTTCAAACACTATATTATATTCTTAACAATTAGCAGTATTTCCACACAATTACACTTTTCATCTCCTCTAAAAGAATTTCCTGGGATTTCATGGTTATAACTCACTAAATACCGATTTCGTTGATCCTTATGCATATGCAAATTATGGTTCTCAAACCACTTTTGTCATGACTGCTGGGAAGACTGCTAGTTGAGTAGTTCACCCAACTTTCTCCAATCAGGAACATCCACACAAATTTGTTGTAAAAACATCTTGTGAAGCTGTTAATGTGGTAATTCATTGCTAAAAAGACTGCAACAGTACACATTTGATAAATACTTTTCCAGACTATATAATTCCTCGCAAATACAATATTTATTGACAACCTGACAGGCTTAATGCAAAGTAATGCAATGAGTTAAGCTGGAACTCGCGTATCATATCGCATTAGTTTTGTGCCACTCCTGTATGACAAAATAAAGGTCCCTTCGCAAAGTCATATCATCCAAATTATACTACAAACTCACAGGGTCATTCATCAAAATGCATTGTGTTACCGCACGGTGTAAATGCAAAATTTTAGAAGGAGCAGGTGTTTGGGTGGGATTAATTAAAATGAGGGGGCAATATCGCACCGTGTGTTAGCATAACGCATGCTATCGCATGGTTTTATGGCAGAAATAACTACACCTTTTTTCCTGGCGTTGAGCTGTGCGATATGTCCAAAACGGCCGTAACGCAATTTGCGATACATTTTGCAAACTGTATTTTGGCCATTTCTGGGCTTGGGAAGGGAGAGGGAGAGGTGAGAGAGCCTCTGGAGAGGCCTTCACAGTATTCAACTATTTATATCACTATAGGAGGGCCAGCTAATAGCTCGAGGTGAGGTGTTGGTGGTGGTTTAGGGGCCAGTTTTACATGCAGAGACGTATGAACAGTATAGTACACATCGGTGAAGATTTGATGTCATTTGAAGTAAGGAAAGTCTCACAAAGTTGAGATTTCAACTATGTTCTCTCACCCTAGCTTGATGATAGTTATAGAGTCCATCAAGCTAGGGCGAAAAAATATAGTAGAAATCTCAACTTTGTGAGATGGCACCACTGGCACTCAATGAAGGCCTTATAGTCAGTCTTCTCTCTCTCAGCACTTCGCGGGGTGCGAAAACGTTACTGCACCACGTGATACTACATATGTGAAGCACTATGTTAAACACGCCCCATTTTTTACCGCATGCGTTATTTTAGCATTTTGATGAATCTAGGTGTCAGCTTTGAAAGTTGCAATCTATTCCACTTTCACGATTAATTAGAGCTGATATTTGGGCCTGCTTTTCTGAATCTCCTAATTGTGACCAATCCATACAAAATCCAGTTTTAAACTTTGTGCTAGTTTTGAAAAATTGATTTCCAAAGATTTTGCTAAGAATACCTGCTGCTAACCTTGCATGAGAAGTCATGGGTTTTCCTGGGACAGCCCCTTTGCTTTCTTATAAGCTTGTCCATAGCTAACCACAATTTTTATCAAATAGCAGTGTGCAGTTACCTTAAACAGCTATCTAAAACCATGAAACGTACATATCAGATGTGCAAGCAGCATCAATTTTATGAATATCCGATATTCCATGGTTCATTCAAATGCAAAATCGCCACTGAAACTACTCTAATTCAGTACCTAAAAATATGCTTTTTTCTAAACATTACTTTAGCTTTACTTTTAAGCTAGAAGAATTAGAATGTCAATAGGATGTTAATTTATTAAAATTCATCTTACAATTAAGAGCCCTAGCATTATAACCCTCTCCATCTTGCATTTTATATGCTATGTATTTTCTGAGCAACATGAACGACACCTAATGTTTGGCATTTAGCACATATCAGTCTTCAGAGCAAGAACACTGCAAACTATCTTCATCAACAGAATAAAAACATACAAGAAACCCCATCTGCCAATTAATGTCACCTAACTGATCAATATACTGCTAAAACTTCTTCCTAAGTGTGTCTGCACTGCTTCATGCCTTCTTATACAGAAGACACTGCTAAGATGCATGTGCATTTGGGCTAGGACTTTGAAATCCTATCTGTCCAGTCTTCATCTTGTCATAAAGGGGTGAATATTCAAAGGCTTACACAGGGGTTGTGTGTGTAAATTCTGGATACAGATGTGAAAGTAGCCACTGTGTGCAGTAAGTGAATTTTCAGAAGGACGGGAAAATGTGCATACAAAGAACGCATTTTGATGATGGGTTTTTAAAATGTGCACACATTTACGTCTTTTATAAATGGATTAGTCGCACACATAAAACATGTGCATGCTTTTACCCTTGCAAATCAATGCATGGACATTAAATCTGGCTTCTCTTTTGTCTGCAGTATTTGGGTGGGGGGAGGGGATCTGGAGCAAGAGGTGGAGGGGATGTGGGTGAACCATCAAAAGTCAACTGGTGTAGATCTCAACAAAATGGTGCTTGGAAGTATGTGCACAAGTATATTCATAAGCAAGATACATCAGTCAACGCTATAAAAAACCTGTCCCTGCACATAAACAGAGGGTTATTACGCACACATTACAATTATCTAACGCGTAAAATATATACCCAAACTTTTATAAAATAGGTGTATAAACTTTGCACATTTTAACATTTAAAAAAAATCTGCGCGCACTGAAACATCCATATGTACTTTCAGAGTGGTGATTCACAGTACTTTATAAACTGTACACCTCCCACTACATAGTTTATAAAATACAGGCAGAACTTTAGGGGCATCCACTCATGCATGTGTTGAGTTATGCATAAGACTGAAAATTACCCCCTAAAGGAACGTCCAGCCCCTAGTCTGCTGGCATCACACGAAGGGAAAATACATGTGGACAAATCCATCTAATTACACTGTAAATGAGAGGGTGATAAATGAATTGTCACCAAAGAAAACTTGACCAAGATGATAGCACCAACCCATTCAATCCATGTTTAAAATGCAATAGGTCCCAGTACAGATGTACCTTTGTAAAGTTTAGAGTGATTAATAAGACATTTTCAAACATGATCTTTTCTTTATATGTCCCAAGAAAAATGGACAAAACAAATTCTGAAAAACCCGGTCTCAGCAGGCCACATGAAGCACGGGATTAGGTTTCTAGATGTCGAGAGATTACGAGGAGCATTTCACAGTAACATTTTTTGTTTCAGATTCTGCGCAGGGCTTACTGTACACCAATAAATAAATTACTAATACAGCATGACAGTCTGAAGAAGAAAACAGTCCCAATTAAAAATTTTGTTTCTTCAAGTTCACAGATTCGCCCAGTTAAAAGCAAGAAGGCAAACAATTTTGCACTGGATTTCAGAGGGATTACATGGAACAAAAGTAAAATACATGTTCAAATTACAAACAGAATTTTACAGTTCACTGTCCCGAAAAGGTAATGGGCACAGAAGTGTCTCAGTCCAGAGGTTGGGGGTCTGCAATAGGCATGGTGTGAAGTACTTCATCGAGAAGCTGCAGAGCTCGGTGTAAATGGATTTCAATCCAGCAAGGGGTTTCCTTGATGCTCTGCCGTGGGTAATCGGGCCCCCACCCTTTCACAAAGCTCATCCGTAATATACACAGCCGGCGAAGATCATCCACACCAATGCCAGCGGCTGCCGACAGACCTAAATGAAAGAGAGCCAGGATGAATATAACTTGCAGGTATAGACCTGTAAAGGTAGATTTTGGGTTCCCAAGGTGCTTCATATTCATCTTTTTATTCTTCACAGAATCAAATATATTCTGAACATACATATTTACAAGTAAAGGAAGATAGAACTTAGGGATCATTCACTATACCATGGTATCTTTCCCTCAGGGAATGACCCTGCGGACTTTGTGTTCCAGCAGTATTTTTCCCCAAGGGCAAAAATATCGCAGCAGAGAAAGACCTCAACTAACTCACAATGGCAGCCCTGGAACTGATGGGGCAAAGGCTGGCCAATGACCATTTTTCAAGACGGCCACCATCAGGCCCGAAGCCTAAGGCACACTCTAAGCCCCCATTGAACTACCAATGGCAATTTTACAAGGGGTGTTCAGAAGAGGGGCTAGGGTGTAGGCGTCCACTCAGCTACTACAGATGGCTGTATGCAGAATGGGGGATCCAGGGGTCCGAATGGATCACCAGAGATTATTTATAGTATGAGGCGGGGTCAGGGGGAAGCAGGATGAGGAATGAGGATCTTGGCCAACGGGAGGCCAGATTTTTTGGCTGAAGTGGAGGGGTTAGAGTGAAGGGGTGGGGCTTGTGGTGATTTAAAAAAGTTAATTTTTAAAAATTTTCACAATGGGTGGACTGCAAGGGTGGTGGTGGTGAGGGTTAAGACAGGGGTCTATGCAGATCCACAGTTTGGGGTGTTCTTGGGGCCCAAACAGCCCCTTTAAGGCTAGGCCCTGAGTGCATTGGAATGTGTGATAACGTCCCAATCTACCCGCAAAAAATTAGCTACAACTCAGCTGTAGCTAATTTCAAGGTAAACAGAGAAGCTTGCAAATTTTTAGGCAAGCCATATTTGATTTACATAGTTTACAGTATTAATGAGCTCATAGAAACATAGAAATGATGGCAGAAAAGGACCAATCGGTCTGCCCAGCAAGCTTATGCTTATGCCAGTATCTGCTGCACTGTGCAGGTTAGCCCCATGCTTATCAGTTTACCAGACCGTAGAAGTCATTGTCCTCGGATGCTGTTTGAATCCAATTTCCCTTAACCGTTGCTGTGAAAGCAGAGAGCAATGTTGGAGCTGCATCAAAAGTATCAGGCTTAGTGATTAAGGGTAGTAAAAGCCGCAGCAGCAAGTTACCCCTTTGTTTATTTGTTCCCCAAACCATAAAAGTCGAGGCCCTTGTTGGTTGCAGTCTGAATCCAATTCCCCGTTTCTCATTGCCGTTGAAGCAGAGAGCAATGAGGGAGCTGCATTAACAGTGTCAAGGCTAATTTGCTAAGGGTGAACTCATTAGCATGTGTGGTACCAGGGCTGGAATAATGCGAGGTATTTCAAATATCTCGCATTATTCCAGCATTAGGCCATTTACCGCGTGAAAAATAGTATTCTTCATGCAGTAAATTGCCTAACGCGGCTTAGTGAATGAGGCCCTTAGTTTGATATTGACATGGCTAAGTAATAAAAATGTAGTACTGCTGCTATGAAAAAAGAATGAAATTGGTTTCTGTGCTTAGTGTCATGCAACTATTATTTTAAATGAGAAAAAATAAATCTGCAAGAAAGATAAATTAAGTAAACCTTTTCGCAGATTATCAAATCTTTTGCGTGCACAGATTCTAACAGAAGAAACATGATGGCAGAAAAAGACCATATGGCCTATATAGTATTGCAAATGGCTCCAGATTTTCAGAACAGGTTGATCCACTTCTGGTTTTACCCCACTGCATGCAGGGGACTTGTGGTCTTGTTTTTCTTGGGGCACGCAATAGGGAAATCAGAACTGCAAGCCACTACATGCAATGGAATAAAACCAGGACTGGATCAAACTGTCCTGAAACTCTGCAGCCAGTTGGCAACCTTCGGTCTATCTAATCTGATCATCTTTCCTTTCTGTTGCTGTATTCTGATTCTCCTGTTCTTCCACATTTGGCTCTCCAATAGCCAACTAATCCCATCGTGTATACAACTGGCATTCATTCCCTACCTGTAGGCTCTATGTCTACAGAGTGTAGGCCCTATGTATCCAGCCCGGTTTAAATCTATAATTCTATTTAAAAATAAAACAGGCCACACAAGTATAGAAAGAATGTCTAGAAATACTGCCCTCTCTACCATATATTGTGAATTTATATATATAGCAGGATAAGAGAAAACAAAATCACTGACTCTACTAAGTCAAAATAAATAAAAAAATAAAAAGTATATAAATAGAATCCTTGCAAGTCGTGCAATAATCAGCGCAGTGCAAGGGTATTAGGCACCCTAGGCAAACCTTTAGCTTTCCTTCCCCTCCAAGTAACATTCTCCTCTTAACGTTGAGGCCCATAGGCACCTGCCTCCCCCTGTGAGATTTTGGTAATTAACTCAGTCATGAATGGAGGAGCAGCCCAGTAGTTAGCAGCAGGCTGAGAACCAGGGAAATCAGGATTCAACTCCTGCTTTGCCTACAACTGCTCTTTGTGACCTTGGGAAAAATCTCGTTACCCTCCATTGCCTCAGGACCGAACCTGGGGTCCTATTTAGTAAGCTTTTTCCCCCAGAGACACAAAAAATGGGAGAAAACCTTTAGTAAATAGACCCCTTAGATTACAAGCTTTCCGGGACTGGGAAAAGGCCTCCCGTACCCGATTGTAACTTGCCTTGCATTCAGGTTTGGAACAGCAAGTACGGTAATTATATCTAAAATCCAAATCCACCCCACCACCACTCCTCCTAGAACAATCCTGTCAAAAACACAGAATTGAACATCACACTTGAATCATGGCACAGTGCTTGATGAATGCGTCATCTGTGATTTTGGGGGGTGGGGTAGTCAAAAAAATTATCAAGAAATATATAAACGTATAAATGAAAAGAAATCCATACCACACTGGCTGAAGATGATCTCTGAAATAGCAGTTTCCCCTGACTACTCACCATACAAAATGTAATTAAATTCTCTTGTCACAAACTCTCTCCTTAACCAGGCACTTTGTAAAGTTACACATAACCCTTCAAAAAAAAAACCCCCACCACCCAAAGCAGCACTAACTCTCAGAATTCAAAAATTCAGCAACCCTTCCTATGAAAAGGCAACAATGTATATATTATTCTGGACCCTAGAATACAAACACACCACCTATTAGGAAAACAGAACAAGCAGGACTGCTGCAGATTCCTAAACAGAAAGAAGACCTCACCTCAGTTACACATGCAGAAGACAGAATAAGGGACCACAAATCATGAACAGAAATATGAACTGGAAACCCCAAGAAGCCTGACTGAGAGAGAAATGTTTTGCTGAGCAATATACAAAGACAGATGCACATTCTGAAAGCTGACAATCACTAAAAAGAAAATTATTTTTTTCCTTCCTTTTTCAGACATTTCCTTTTTCTGATTGCTTTGGTCCCATTCTTTTTTTTTTCTCATGTCTGTCTTGAAACTCATTTTTCAGGCTCTCCTTCCCATTTTCTGTTTCATCTCTTTCATCCTTTTTTCATTCCCTTCCCTACATGTATCACTTATCACTGATTGTTCTCATTTCTGTCTTCTCTACCTCTCTATCCACTCATAGCTAAATTTCACCCCCTCCTTCTCATCATCTTCCACCTACAGCTCTCCATCTCCCAATACTTCATCTTCCCCTTACCGAGTTGCTCTCCCCATCAATCTCTCCTGTTCTCTGATTCCATTTGACTCCTAACAGTAACCCACTCTGTGCTGATCTCACCATAACTCATCATCTACACCAGGACTTTCTCCCCTAACCATCCCAGTTACTCTCACCCTGTCCCAACCATTTCATTTCACTAAGCCCATCTCATGTGTTTATCCCCTCCAGTCTGACTCCCTCACCCCAATTATCCTCTCTCATATTCTCCCTCCCCCTATCATCCTCTCCCATTCACTTCCCTTACATGCTCTCTCCTTCCTTCCAATACCTATCCCTCTTTCATATTCTCTCCATCTCCTCTTCAGCTGCCTGAGATTTGAGCACTGGGGCCATCAAATTGCCCCTTACGCTGTCCACAAAACTGTGATCACCTAAGTTCACCTAATCATTGCTTTGGCTCCATCCATAATATCTGACAGGGTGTCAAATAAATTTAAAAGCACATAAAAATCTGTAATCACGCTCCCTTTGACTAGAAGTTCCACACAGAACCAATGGAACCCAAGGGCATGAATTATGCAGGTCCGGAAAAAAAATACCTGCATCAGACTCCTCTTGCCCCTGCAACCTGACATTTCTTGAAGACAGGGACGGTAACTTTAAAATGAGTACACGCACACATGCCCATATATGCACATATGTAGGTGCACACCCATATGAAATACATTTTATATTGTCCATGCAACTGCGTGCACAATATATAAACTACACCTATTCACATATATGCATGTCTGTGGGTATACATGTATGAGAGAGAGAGAGGAATGTCTGTATGTAAGAGAGAGGGCATCTCTGTGTGCATATGTATGTGTAAGAGAGCATGTCTGTGTATGTGTAGGTATGACAGAGAGAGTATGTCTGTGTGTGAGTATATATGAGAGAGAGGGCATGTGTGTGTGAGTATATACGAGAGAATGCATAATGTTTGTGAGCAACAACTCCTTTCTTCTCCCCCTGCTAATCCACAACAATCTCAGGGCATCTGGAAATCAAAAGATCCCAGGTATGGACAGCAGGGGATTTTATCCTTATTAATTTTAAATATTGGGCGCTGTATGATATGTCTGCTGTTTTAAAATAGTTTATTGGTATTTGGAAAATTTGTATGACAATTGCTGGATGTTATTCTATTTATCAGCTGTTTTGAAATATTATTCCTTTTATTATATGGTTTTACTGTATTGATCATGTATATTTCTTGAGTTTATTGTTTGTTTTATGTGTGTTTTCAGTTGTTGCACTGCATACAGCGTCTGACTTCTTATGGTTTCCAGTTCAGTTTTTGTCTACATGATTCTATTTATAGTCTTTATTCTGTATTTGATGAGGGTCTGGCTGTGTGATCAAGGTGAGGTATTCTGCTAGCCTGTAGTTTCTATGTAGGGATTTATTGCAGCATGGCTTGTTCTGTTTTCCTAATAGGAGGCATATTGGTATTTTAGAGCCTGGTGTAATATTTAGAGCCTGGCAATTAGTGCCATTACTCAAACTACTGACAACCCTAACTGTGAAAAAAAAACTCAATTAGTGCTGTTTTTGTATGGTAGGTCTACTATGTTGAATTTGTACTACAGTTTATTCATGGCTTTCTGAGGGCCGTCCAACCCAACAAATATTACAATAGGCTTAATACCAATTCCAAATATCCTTTTTACTTTTTTCTGCAGGGTTTCTGGTTGGCACCACATCAGTGCATGTAAATATAATATACATGTTGTAAGTGATATTTTTGCCTCAGAAGACTGTACATTGAATGTTCTTTTTCATGTAAAATTATGATAATTGATTAATTTTTTTTAATCGTGTCTGGGAAGGGTATGACCCGGGAAGGCAGGGGGCAACAGGATGTAAGTTTCTCCTAGGGTGCCTTAATACCCTTGCACCAGCCCTACCCCAATAGCAGTCAATAAAGTCTCTAGAGTAACAGCAGATGGTTTAAAAGTAAAGCAAGTAACTGCTCTAGAATTGCCAACAAGGGGAGGTTCCCAGTAGTTCTTAAGTCAATAGGTGAATTCATAATTGCAGTTTTCCCACCATAAGTTGATGTATTGGCATAGATACTTTCGGTTTGCTGAGCCACTTAAAGAGAAACTACTGACTACTCCATTCTAAGTGCTGGAGGTAAACAGGATACAAGACTCAATGAGATTGAAGCCTCCCCATGAATGGCGAAGAAATCACCAAGCTCCTTACGTACTGTATGAGCAGGTAGATCAGGCTGAAGAAAACCTTCTATAGGTGGCTGAGAAGTCAGGCAAACCAGTCCAGAACCTGACAACGTAGTCTTGACAGTTTCCTTACTCTTCTTTTCCATTAGAATGGCCAATACAGAAGAGTAAAAAAACAACTAAAGAAACACTTACAGAAATCAAGTTTTTCTTCCGAGGGCTGCACACTGTAGAGCATTTTCTTTTATGCGCCTCTGATGATATCAGACACTGGTATATAGAGGACCCAAGGCTCAACCAATGGATCTAATTCAAGGGACTCTCTTGAGTCACTCGGGAATCTTCGTTGACTCCCTCGGTGCTTCCAAAGAACAAATCGGAGTGCCTTCTTTTATGCAGCTCTCTCCGTCGTGCATCTGATGACATCAGACACTGGTACAGAAGAACCTAGGGCTCCCGCAATGGATTGAATTCAAGGGTCTCCCATGAGTCACTCAGGTACATCTGCTGATTTCCTCAGTGCAAATTAAATGTATTAAAAAAAAAAGTGACATGACTAATGGTAGTGGGGGAGTTCCTCAATAATAAGGACAATGATATTTTTAAAGAAGAACTCAAGTATGAGATACTTAATATTAAATGATGCAGAGACACTATTTGTGATAAAGAGTAAGAGGTTATGGACATGGTAACAACATGGCAAGCGTTTTGCAGAATTAAAGAGTAGAAAAGAAAAAGTAGATTTATTAATGAAATGGTGAAAGCATAACATTTCCTACAAAGCTCAATGACAGATTCAGAGAATTCTATAACATTTTATAATGCTGGAACTTCAGGGTGGATGCTACCAATATTAACTCTTTTCTGGTACAGATTCTTTGCAAGTGTAACCTGATACCTCTCCTTCTGTCCAAATCAGCAGGATTTTATCCAAGGGGGGTAGGCTTTGGGAATACTCTATCTGTCCCAGTCCCTCCACCTTCCATGCGACCCCAAAATAAAACTATGGGATTCACTCAGTTCAAGTTCAACTATCTTGTTTATTGACTCTCACATGAATAACACAAAAGTGCAGGTTCTAGTTTAGAGGTAGCAGGTTGCATTTTTTTCAAAAGAGTTCCAACTACCAGCACAACAGTAGATGTTAACACTGTCTCATGAAATGTAATGCTTTCATATCTGACACTGCTGCTCAGTTTTGAGAATCCACATTTAGTGGAACTGATGTAACCCCAAGGTACTCAAGCACAGGTGTTTACCCCTTGCATGCCTCAGCTGGAAGAATGTCAAGAAGATTAGCTGGCATTACCCTCCCTGGAGCCTTCAAATGCGCTACAGGGAGCTGGGATCTTCTAAGGCAGCATGCTGAAAAGAGCAGATGTTGCTTGTTCCAAATCCTGGAACAAGCAACATCTGCTTGGAGTTATGGTCAGCTAACACTGGCTTGGAGTTATGGTCAGCTAACACTGGCGCATGCTCATATATAGCAGCAAAAAATTAAAACTTCCACAAGGGGCAACTAGAGTGCCATTGTAGCTAGTGACCATGGCTTACACAAGTTTTGGATAAGGAGCTGCTGGAAAGTCCTAAGGATAAGAAAAGCCATGCTGGGTCAGACCAAGGTCCACTAAGCTCAGTATTCCGTCTCTGACAGTGGCCAGTACGGGTCACAAGTACCCAGCATATCCCAAAAAGTAGATCGATTTCTTGCTACTCACACCCAGGGAGGGCAATAGCTTTCTCTAGTCTACCTAACAACATTTTATGGACTTTTCCAACCTTTTTTAAACTCCACTATGCTGGTCACCTTGACCACATCCTCTGGCAACAGATTCCACAGTTTCATTGTGAGTTAAATCTGCTGTTTGCTATTTTCGAGGAGTGTCCCCAGTCTGGTGTCTGTTAAAGAGATCAAGGAAGATGGACACCTGCTGTAGACTGTAAAGTCTCCAGGGACAGATGGAAAGCCCGCTGAGTTTTACAAAACATAAAAGGACTTTTTCCTCAAAAAAGCCTGAGAGGTATACAGTTTTGCTTCTGGAAAAGGTAATCTACCAGAATTGGTATCTTCTTTTATATTAAAACCAACAATCAATATCAATATTAAATTATCAGCCACTATCTCTTAAGTGTGGTTATAAAAATTCTTGTGAGAGTCTTAGCAGATCACTTAACTAAAGTAATATGCCAGGTAATTTTTGTTGATCAGAATGGTTTTATCCTACAGAAGCAATGCTAGCATTCATGTTTGAAATGGAACATGCTAGAGCAGGGGCTCCCAACCTTTTTTTTTTTTTTGGGAGCATGAACCCCTTTTCAACCTCCAAAATTTTCATGGACCCTGCATGCTTCTCTTTCATTTATAGCTGACGTTATGTGCCATATATAGAAAAGAGATTAATGTGATAACAAAGAAATAATTATATGCAACACCAGGCTCATTCATAATACATAAAACCTATTAAATAATGCTTATTGATATAAACGGAATACATATAATTGCAAAACACAGCAGTAAATGTGCAAGAAGGTAATTCAATAACTTGTGGTGTAACTACAGGCAGTCACAGCTGAATCTGTCTCAATCTGGATCGACTGAGGGGAATGGACGGGTGGAAAGAGAGAGAGGTAGAGAGAGAGAGACTGGCAGGGTGGGAGAGAGAGACTGATTGGCAAGAAAGGGACTGATGGAGGGACAGTGAAAAACTGGACTAGTGGAGAGAGAGACTAGAGGAGAGAGAGAGAGAGCCTGGTGGAAATGGACTGGTGGAGAGATAAAGAAAAAACTGGTAGGAAAGGTCTGCTGGAGAACGTCTGGTGGAGGTAACAGAGAGAGAGAGACTGGTGGGAGATTGGTGAGGAAAGCGCGAGAGAAAGACTGGTGGAGATGGAGTGGTGGAGGGAGACAGACTGGCAAGGATGGACTGGTGGAGAGAGAGCAACTGGTGAGAATGCACTGATGGAGGGAGAGACAAATAGGGATGAACTTGTGGAGGACGACAGAGTGACTGGTGGATTGGTTGGGATGGACAGTGGAACAAAGAGAGAGAGTTGAGAGACTGGTGGGAAAGGGGGGAGGGAGGAGGGATGTTTGAGACAGGCCCACATCACTCAAAGGGAGATGTGGAAAAAGGTTTGGTGCACACATTTCCCTCCCAAATCGCTCTCCAGAAAGGATTGTTTGTGTTTTGATTTTTTTAAAATTATGATGATTTTTAAAGCAAACCTGTGACAGGGAAACCACCCTGTTAGTCTGATCTTGGTGGGGTCAAATGGCGCTCTCCACAGCTGCCTGTTACCAAACTCCGTGCATGCAGAGTCACGACACCCCCCCCCCCCTCATAAAGCAAGAGGCACTGCTTCAAACATTTTGCACCTTTGTTGCAAGACGCTGGGCATGTATGTCAGCCGGAAGAACCTTCTAAGTAACAAAAACCAATCCTGGCCAGTTTCAGCCATCTAGAAACACTACCATTACAATTATTCAAGAGCATAAATCAAAAATTCTTCTAGACAGGAGTGGGACAAATCCCAATATAAATCCTGCACCTCACATTCTACAATACCCTGCATTCATAGAAACTCCCCCAACAAAGGATGCAGAGCAGTACAAGGACATTTCCCCTTACCACTCACCACAAAAACATAATATTCAAATTCTGATGTCACCTCAGTAACACAAACTCCCTCCATTACCAGGAACATTGTATAATACAAAATCCTGCAAAAAAATGTACTTAGAGCCAACAGAAAACCTGCCATCCCATAACACACTCACTGCCAGACTCAATCAGTAAGAACCCCACCTATGAAAAGAAAAATCTGCAAATATTACGCCAGGCCCTAAAACACCAATACACCTCCTATTAGGAAAACAAAACAAGTTAGGCTACTACAGATTCCTATTTAGAAACTACATACTAGCAGAATACCTCACCTAAGCCATACATGCAGAACACAGACAGACACTCTCCAAATATAGAATACAGAGAATAAATACATGCAGACAAAAACTGAACTGGAAACTGCAAGAAGCCAGACTTATTATACATCGCAACAATGGAAAAACAGAAACAACACCATTCCTCATAAAACATCAAATAATACAATCAAGAAATATAAAATATCAATAATAGTAAAACCATACAAATAACAGCAAACAATAAAACTAAAAAGGATTTAAAAATTCCCCACTCTCCATACCTGGGACCTTTTGATCTCCAGTCACCCTGAAATCACTGTGAATTAGTAGGGCTGGGGAGAGGGTGGCACAAAATTTCTCCTCTCATACACGCACATATGCACAAGTTCATTCTCACTTAAACACACATGCTCCCTCTCTCTCTCTCACACACACTCCCAAACATTCTCTCTCTTTCTCATAAGCATACACTCATTCATGCTTCCTCTCTTTCATACATACATGGTGTCTCTCACACACACACACACACACACACACTCCATATCTCATTAACAAGGGCTCTCTCTCTTTCACACTCACACATACACTCCCTCTTGTCACACACACTCCCTCATATATACATGCTCTCTCATACACATACACACACAAACATACGCTCCCTCTCTCAAACACTCATGCTCTCTCACAAACAGGCTCCCTCTCTCATACATATAAGCTCCCTTTCTCTAATTCACACAGGCAAACATGCTCACACACCCTCTCACTCACCCAGGCCACTCACTCTCTTTGTCCTGGAATCCTCATGGGAAGAGGGATCCAGCGGCCTCCTTCTCATGCAGGCAGGGGTCCTGCTGCCTCATGCATTCTTTGGCTGCCAGTGAGATCAGATGAGCTGGTGGTCCTGTGGCTTCCTGCAGTCTTCGACCACCAGTGAGATGGGGTGTGCCGGCAACTACATGGCCTTCATTCCTTGGCCACCGGCAGGCTCGAGTGAGCCAGCAGCCCCACTGCCTCCTTCATTCCTTGGTCATCAACAGGATCGGGTGAGCCGGCAGCCTCCTGAGGTCTTCAGCCGCCGGCGAGATGGGTGGCACTGGCAGTCCTCCTTCACTCTTCAGCCGTCAGAGGGATGAGGTTCGCCGGTGGCCTGTTGGGACTTCTCTTTTGCGGCTGTCATGGAATGGGGTTTATGGGGCCTCTTCTTGGCACTGGTTTTCACAGACCCCCTGCTATGGTCGGCAGGACCACAGGTTGGGAAACACTGAGCTAGAGAAAGTAGAGGAGGATCCCAGGTCAACTGAAATTACTACTATATAGATGATGTAAAATGTTTGATTCAGTGGAACGGGGTTTCATTTTTTGGAGTACTAAAGAAATGAAATTTTGGCCTATGGTATGTAAGTGGATAGGATAAACCATTAACCAGTGTCCAACCTATGAAGCTATCAGAAAGGTTTCCACAGGAACAAAGATTACAGTTATGATTGAATAGTTAGATAATTTGATTAGAAATGGGATTAAAACAGGGGAATACCCAGGTGATACTGTCTCTGCATGCAAATGATACTGTGATTTATGCCTAGAACCTTGTGCAAGCTTTTGGTAAAATGTCTGGCTTAAAGTTGGACTAAATCTTTAGTATACCATATTGGAGTGAGGGACAGTGACACTTTAATCTTGATAGTACTATAACTAGGTTTAAGTATCTAGGAATCTGGATTGATAAGGAAGTTGACAAGTTTTGCAAACATAACGTATACCTGGCATGAGCTGAAGAAAAAGGTGATTGGAAAGATGGAGCTCTTTGCAGCTGTCTTTAATTGCAGGATGAAAATTGGTTATAAATGGTTGCTCTTTCTAAACTGCTATCTGTTTTTTTTCAAAACACTCTCACTGATCTACAGCAATCTCATACAGACAATCAGTTCAACAGAATTTCACTTTGCTTTAAGGGACCTAACTCTGATTTACAGCATGGAGGCTCACCATAACAGAACTGTATTAGAAGAAAAAAGTAACAAAGAGCATGAAAAGCAGCCAAGAGTCAAAAGTGTCTGATATAAAGAAATGGAGACCACTTTCCATTTATTTTAGCCGACAATTTCAATGTATTGGCATTGATATGTTGTTTTATGTTGTAAGTGCTGTAACCAGCCTTTTAGCTAGGAGTGTAATTATGTAATGCACCAAGAGTTGTGGATCGGGGGAATCCAAATTTTTAAATAAACACATACATACATATGTTTTAGCACAAGGGAGGTACTTTTTATTATATAGAAGTATTACAAAAATGCCTCCCTGGATGTACATGGGATCACATCTCCAGATTTATAATCGGCATGGTACAATGGATTTTGATATATGGAAAAAGTTAGAGGAATGTCTCTCTTTCATATATTGAGGGACTACTGTAACCGATGACCGATTTAAAAACTGTTCAAAGCAGCCCAGATTTGTTTGTCCAGGAAAAGTTTTTAAGGATGTTCTTAAAAGCCCATTTCACAGTAACTGGAGTCTAAGTCACTATGACCTAAAAATATCTTTTCAAAATTTGTAAATCCTATATGCCCAATACTTTGAAATACAAAATATGTTTTTACACATAAAACACTGTCTATATCTAAATGTAATGTAAAGAATTTACAGTCCAATATGTTTAATTCCAAGAATTTTTATGTTAAATTCACAATTCTGAAATCATTAAATGGATTAAAAATGTAACAACCTTCTATAGACCATGGCAGCACAGAATCTACTGGAGCATTTTTCTGGAAAATACCAGTCACAAAGCCTGGGGAGTGGGTGGGAACTTACATTTTAAGATGACAGATGGTCTTCATTTATTCAACATTCTGTTTTTTTTTCTATTAGGTGTTAATCTGGGGTTCATACTGGTTTGCTTGGCAGGAGGCGCCATATTGCCTTCTAACTCTGAGAAACTGCATATGTGGTAGGAAAACCTGTAGCAAATCTTATTAGCAGCAGTGATGCTAAGCACACCGTGAAGGCTGGGAGTAAATCAGGAGGCAATATAAATGGAATGCTAACCAACAATAAAACAGTACTAACTCAATTTTTTGTTTTAAAAGTTAGTCTGCAGTTAGGACCAAGTTCTTACATGTTAACATTTCTACTCAAAAATTAAGGGAATTTGTTAAAGCTCCTCCTTAAACTACCTCCACCTTTGCAAGCTGAGGTAGAGCAGGATGCCGTGGTGTTGATTTTCTTCCGCAATTTGTGATTTGGGCCAGCCTGACAGGTAACTTTGAGACACGAGATAGATACAAACCGCTATGGTCATATATGAAGAGTACAAATGTATTTATTTATTAATCAACTAGATTTTTATATTCTTTTTGGCACATCAAAGCAGATTACATGCAGGTACTATAGACATTTCCCTATCGCCTCAGGCCTTACAATCTAATTTTATAGATGAGGCAACGGAGGGTTAAGTGACTTGCCCAAGGTCACAAGGAGTGACAGCAGGATATAAACCCTGGTTTCCCTGGGTCGTCGTAGCCCGCTGCTCTAACCACTAGGCCACTCCTCCACTCAAGATTTTATTCCAAATAAACCTAAAAATAAAATGGCTTTCTCCTATAAAGAAAAGCAACAGTGGAGGGAATGATGAAACAGCCGGGTTAATAATGCAAGGAATAATCTGGGAGTCCTGAGACAAGTGAAACTGCAAAAGTAGCCTGTTACCTGCCTCACAATCACCCCACATGCCAATTCAATCATCTGAAGTAAAACAGCCTAACTGCAGGGCTGAATCAACAGGCAGCCTCCCCCTGCTCAGAGGGCTGCAGGGAACAGGCTGGGGCTGGAACAGACCTGATCCAAGACACTTTCTGCTTCTTAATCCAGTCTCTCCCCTTCTGCCCCCAAATAAACAGGAGGTTGGAGTGGACAGAGCAAACAGAAGGTTTCTCAGCCCTCTTTATTAAGGCAATCCCAAGATATTTCAATACAATTCCTGGACCAAGCGATGTCCCTTTTGAACAATTTCATCTTTATACAAAGGCTTTCACACCTGCATATGCGACCAATTACCGTATTTTTCGCTCCATAAGACGCACTTTTTTTCCCCCAAAGGTGGGGGGAAAATGTATGTGCGTCTTATGGAGCGAATATAAAAAAAAAACCAAACAAAAATCTAACAAACCCCCCCCCCCCCCGACTCCCCCAAGACCTGCCGACTTAATTTCCTACAACCCCCCACCCTCCTGACAAATTAATTTCCTGCAACCCCCCACCCTCCTGACCCCCCCAAGACCTGCCAAACGTCCCTGGTGGTCCAGCGGGGGTCCGGGAATGATCTCCTGGGTGTGGGCCGTTGGCTGCCAGTAAACAAAATGGCGCCGACGGCCCTATGCCCTCACTATGTCACTGAGACCGACCGCTGCTATTGGTCGGTCTCAGTGACATAGTGAGGGCATAGGGCCGTCGGCGCCATTTTGTTTACTGGCAGCCGACGGCTCTATGCCCACACTATGTCACTGAGACCGACCGCTGCTATTGGTCGGTCTCAGTGACATAGTGAGGGCATAGGGCCGTCGGCTGCCAGTAAACAAAATGGCGCCGACGGCCCTATGCCCTCACTATGTCACTGAGACCGACCAATAGCAGCGGTCGGTCTCAGTGACATAGTGAGGGCATAGGGCCGTCGGCGCCATTTTGTTTACTGGCAGCCAACGGCTCACGCTCAGGAGATCGTTCCCGGACCGCTCCTGGACCCCTGCTGGACCACCAGGGACGTTTGGCAGGTCTTGGGGGGGTCAGGAGGGTGGGGGGTTGCAGGAAATTAATTCGGCAGGTCTTGGGGGGGTCAGGAGGGTGGGGGGTTGCAGGAAATTAATTCGGCAGGACTTGGGGGGTCAGGGGGGTGGAGGTTGTTAATTTAAAGGGTTGGGATGGGGGGGGGGGGTGTTTGGGGGTTCCCAGAGAAAGAAAAGTTTTCTGATCTGGGGAGGGGACCGAAATGGCCCTCCCCAGACCCGAAAAAAAAATGGGGAGAAAAAAAAAAGCTATGCTCTCCCCTAATTTGCTCCATAAGACGCCCAGACGCAGAGCCGGTTTAGCACAATTTTTTTTTTTTTAATTTTCCCCCTCTGAATCCTAGGTGCGTCTTATGGTCAGGTGCGTCTTATGGAGCGAAAAATACGGTATATAGCAGCCGACAAAGATCTGGATGTATTTTGGAAGTCTGTGGCTGTTCCTGCCCAACAAGTGGCAGAGAAAGCATTCATTTCATGATAAAACACCATTGATGCTGAGTCCACATAAGCATAAAAAGGATATGCATTTTCTGAAGAAATATAAAAAAAAAAAAAAAAAAAAGGATGGTCGCACTGTATTTAAATCCAAAACAAAAGTGACAGCTCACAGTTAAAAGCTTGTAACTTGTATGTCTTTACTTGATAAACAGTTGATTTTATTCCTTGGTAAATTTTGCATTTGTATTGATTTTAAAAATTGTTTAAAAACAATGTGAGAGATTTCAATAATAAACTGGCTTTTTTGCATATGCAAATTTGCTACATATTTGCCACAGAAGTTTGAAAAATCTGCCACAGGAAACTGGGGCCTGTGATTTGTAACTCTTTCCACGAGCCACTGAGCCAGCCAGACTGGTTAAGAGGCCAGAGACTGTGCGGTTTTTAGCTGGCTAAATCGGGGGTAGTCCAGGGTGTAGCCTCAGAGGAGTCCTAAAGTTATCCGGTAGGTGTATGCAGATAACTTAAATCTTAAACAGCTACATTCAAAATATAGCCACTTAAGTACCGCTCCCGCCCACCAAACAAATAAAAACAAACAAACAAACTACTGGGTTAGAAGGCCCACACGCCCCACCAACTGAGAAAATAAATGGCAGCATCTTACCCGAGAATCCCCCAAGTCACCAGCAGCACGGTACCTTTGAACGGCTCTTGGGAGGGTTCGCTGTTGCTTTGACAGCAATATTCGTAGCGTAGGCTGCCAGCGTGGCATCTGACATCACTACTGTCAAAGCAACGCTGGACGCCAAAGTGGCACGAATGTATCATGCTCCGGGTAGTCTGGGGAATTCTGGAGGGTTCCAGGCAGGGCAGGAGGCTTTGCATGGGAGTTGCAAGTAGGTCGGGGAAGGCAAGGGTTAGTCGGGAGCCCTGTTATTTTCAAAATACGGGAGGGAGGGACAGGGATGGGGGAGCTGTGGCCTGCACCATATTTTACTTTGCTTAGGGGTGGGAAGGCCAAGTTTACAGATCTCAGGGGAGATTGTTCCTATTGGCTTGGAAGGGTTTTTGGGGTTTTTTGGTTTTTTGTTTTTTTTACTATTGTAGAGGGGTACTTAACCAGCTATACTTTGAATTTAGCTGGTTGAGATTTAAGTTATCCGGCTATAAACTTATCCAGCTACCTTTAAACCTAACATAACATTCAATTATATACATTTAGCCTACTATTTTCAGCAGGAGACTTGTCCCACTGAATGTCTGTGACAAGTAACCTGGCTAACTTTAGCCAGAAAACGTGTCTGCTTACTGGCTTACTGAATATGGACCTGTATGATACAATATCCTCTCAGTCTCTCTCTTCTCCTCCTAGCCAGCCAGCCTCCACCAGCCTGTCACTGCACCCTTCCCCGCCCCCTTCTCCTTATGCACAACTGCCAGCACCACCCCTTGCACAGCTGGTGCTTTCCAACACTGTGCAGCTACCAGTGAGTTTGAGCCATGCAGCTTCCAAAATCCTTGCTGCTCCCATAATCTTGCATTTCCCAAAAAATGCATCAAAATTTGGGCACCGCATGGCTCAAGCATACTGAGAGCTTTATGGTACCAGATGCCAACAGCTATCCCAGGGCAGCACCTGGCAGCAGGCAAGGGAGGATTCATAAAATGACAGGGACCGGCGTGGATGAGGTGGGGATGGGATGTGTATGCTGAGGACCCCAGTGGCTACTTTTGTGCTGCTCTCTCCCCTCTGTCCTCCCATGCAGGCTGCCCAAGATTTGTGAGAGAAGTGAAAATTCTGTGGGGAATTCCCCCAGATCTTATCATAACATGACTTAAAAGAGGTAGCATGTACTTACTTATAGCTGGGGCTATGCCACCTACTGATCCTGGTCCAGGGATGTTTCCTGCCACTGCTGCAGCTTGCGCAGCGGCTGCTGCTTGTGCAGTCGCAGCCTGTTGTTGCATTTGCCGATGACACTGACGTAAATCAAATACCTTTAAAAACAAAGCGATAAATTGAAAACACAAAACTGCAAGCATTCTGTGTCACAGTAACAAGTTCTTACATACAAAATACCAATAAACTTCAGAAAACCAGAGTATTTCCATTTCGGAAACAGTTACAGTTGGTCTTGTTATGTACAAACACTTTAAATTCCCTGAACTCTAAAGTTTCCTCAACTACTTATTTTTCATTTTCTGAAACTAAGCTTGCACAAATTTACTAAAAATAGAATTGCTTTTCTACTGAAATAGTTCATGCACTTGTAACACTTCAATATTTTAAAGCCACTTACAATAAACGTGTGCAGTTTTAACAGCATGACCTTTATGGTACAAAACTAGAGGCAACTCAAAAGGAAAACAGCGAAATAAAATCAAGATCTGGGTATTTATACCAGCACCAAAGAACAGGGTTGATATGCTAACCAAAACAGCTTCCGACCCCAAAAAATACGAATGGACAAATAAAAGCCATGGAGCATATTTCTTGCCTAAGCTATCAAGGAAACATTAATGGTACTGCTGGTTGCAAGGAGAGCTGAACCCTATGGCTTGATATGAATAAGGAATATAAAAATAATCAGGCAAAGGGACAACACAGAGCCATCAGTTGGGAACAATTTTTCAATTTGCTTCATCAGCCACAAGAACAGTCTGACACTGACCAGAATTAAGGAAGGACAAATCAGAGGAAACACGCTGGGCAGGACTGACATCCCAAGTGCCAGTGCATCTCTCAAGTAGAGAGGAGACTTCCGCTTCAGGACAAGTGGTTTTGCCAAAATCAAAATACAAGAAATAGAATTTAGATCGCTGGTTTGTATACTCCAAGTACGAGGTAAAATGCTGGTTTAGGCGTATTTACTATGCCAGAGAGCAGTTTTAAGGTTAAATGCTCATTTTTCATAGAGCTATAAAAATGACGGCAGAAAAGGACCAAAATGATCCATCCAGTCTGCCCAGCAAGCTTCCTATGGTAGTATCTGCTGCAGTATGCAGGTTACCCCATGTTTCTCTTAAAGGTAGCAACTGCTGCTCTGAGCAGTTATCCCCAAGCCTTATGATAACCCATAAAAATTTACTGCTAGCAATATTATTGGGTGAAGAGCCTTTTTGAAAATTCAGAAAGTACTGCTTCACGTGCTTTGCTTATGGACTTGGCTGTAGAAGCAGTCCTGTGTTATTTTCCCTTATGACTGCACATCACTTCCAGATGGTAAAAGCCGTGGCCCTAATTGGTTGCTGTCCGAATCCAATTCCCCTTTTCCCCCTGCCACTGAAGCAGAGAGCAATGATAAATTTGCATAAAAAGTATCAGGCTTATTGGTTAAGGGTAGTAATCGCCACATCAGCAAGTTACCCCATGCTTATCAGTTCCCCAGACCGTAAAAGTCAAGGCCCTTGTTGGTTGCTATCTGAATTCAAATTCCCCTTTTCCCCTTGCCGTCGAGGCAGAGAGCAATGATGAAGTTGCATCAACAGCATCAAGGCTTATTGGTTAAGGGTAGTAACCACTGCACCAGCAAAATACCCCCATGAAACTCTTTTCTTCATTTCCATCCTCTATCCTTTAGCGATAGACAGTATTTATCCCATGCCCCTTTGAATTCTTTCACTGTTTTGGTCTTCACCACCTCCTCCGGAAGGGCATTCCAGGCATCCTCTACACTCTCTATGAAGAAATATTTTCTGATATTGGTTCTGAATCATCCTCCCTGGAGTTTCATTTTGCGACCCCTCGTTCTACTGATTTCTTTCCAATGGAAAAGGTTTGACATTTGTATATCATTAAAACCTTTCAGGTATCTGAAGGTCTGCATCATATCTCCCCTGCACCTCCTCTCTTCTAGGGTATACATGTTCAGATCCTTCAGCCTCTCCTCATAGGTTTTCCGATACTGACCCCACACCATTTTGGTCGCCCTTCTCCGGACTGCCACCATCCTGTCTCTATCCCTTTGAGAATAAGGGCTCCAGAATTGAACAAAGCATTTCGAGGTGAGGCCTCACCAAAGACCTGTACAAGGACATCACCACCTCCTTTTTCTTACTGTTTATTCCTTTCTCTATGCAGCCCAGCATTCTTCTGGCTTTAGCTATTGCTTTGTCACATTACTTCACCATCTTTAGATCGCCAGACACAATCACCCCTAGATCCCGCTCTTGGTCCATTCACAGTAGTCTTTCACCACCCATCACATTCAGATCTTTTGGATTAATGCATCTAGGGTGCACTTCTTGGAATTGAATCCCAGCTGCCAAATCTTCAACCACTCTTCAAGCTTTTGTAAATCACTTCCCATTCCCTCTACTCCTTCAGGCGTGTCCACTCTGTTGCAGATCTTGGTATCATCTGCAAATAGACAAACTTTACCTTCTACCCCTTCCGCAATGTCGCTCACAAAGATATTGAACAGAACCGGTCCCAATCCCTGTGGCACGCCATTTAACATGGCTTTCTCTTCAGACAAATCTGATTGATTTTTTCATGGAGTGACTAGAGAATTGGATCAAGGAAGAGCACTCAATGTCATCTACTTGGATTTCAGCAAAGCTTTTGATACGGTCCTGCATAGGAGGCTTGTGAACAAAATGAGAATTGTGGGAGTGAGCATCAAGGTGGTGGCATGAATTACTAACTGGTTGACTGAAAAGAGACAGTGTGTAATGGTAAATGGAACCTACTCTGCCTCAGGTCCAGCAGCTTATCAGATTGTAGATAGTTTACTATCCTTTCTTTCAGCAGCGTCTCCATGAATTTTTCTATCATTGAGATAAGGCTAACCGGCCTGTAGTTTCCAGCCTCCTCTCTACTACCACTCTTATGAAGCGTGACCACAACTGCTCTTCCCCAATCTCGCAGCACCACTCCTGTTTCTAGGGATCTACTAAACAGGTCATTTAGCAGACCTGCCCAGATGTCTCATAGTGTCCTGGGATATACTTCATCCGGCCCCATGGACTTATCCACTTTCAGTTTTCTAGCTCTTCCCAAACATACTCTTCTGTAAAAGTTATGTCTAGCCCATTCCCTCCTACTGTCTTGTCGACCAGCAATGGTTTTTCTCCAGGGTCTTCTTTAGTGAACACCGAACTGAAGTATTTGTTTAATATTTTCACCATTTCCTTATATTTCTCAACACATTGCTCCTTGTCATCTTTCAATTTCATAATACCACTTCGGGCTTTCCTTCTTTCATTTATATATCTGAAAAATGTTTTGTCACCTCTCTCTATCTCTTTGGCAATCCTCTCTTTCGCTTGACCTTTTGCTTTTCTGATTTCTTTCTTAGTCTCCCTCAGTTTCAGCAGGGATCTTTTATACCTAGGATCTGAATGCTAATCTTTTCACCTTTATTTTTGAAGCCATCTCCTGTGAGAACCAAATTGATTTATTTTATCTTGTACTTTTGTTTACTTTTCTACCATACAGATTTGTTGCCTTTGTAATTCCTCCTTTTAATTTAGCCTATAAGAATTTTTTAAAGCTCTTTGACATCTGGATGGCTGTCTATGTACGATGTAAGCTGATTCCACAGATCAACACATTTTCAGTTTCTAAAGTTAAAAAAAAAACACCCCAAAACATTATAAACCCAGAAATGAGAACTCTTATTGTGATTAAACCAACCTTTATGTATGCGCTTGGGTAAATCTTGTGAACTGCATCTCCCGGAGCTCGCCCGGCTTCCCTGTCTAGATAGTAACTCTGAACAAAGACGGCATGGTCGCTGAGGCATCTCACCCACACGTCTCCTTCCCCTTTACATTCCAGCTGCACCCCTTTACCTATGTGCAACCTGAAAAGTGCAGAAACAGCAAAATTCAGCATGAATATTTTTCCAGCCACTCTTTCATATTTCACATTCTGTCTTCATGTAGATTTGAAATTAAAGAGATGATGGGAAAACAAAATGAGGACATATGGTTCATTGTTAAAAAGCTGTTTGTTTTGAAATAGACCATTTATGATGTCAGAATTATCCACTACTGTCACCAGATATTTGCTGTTGCTTTGTCATTATGATGCTTAAAGAGACTAGATTGGGGAAAATAGCACAATTAAAAACTGATTATTATAAGACGTTGGGATAGCATTAAACAGACAAAGACTTTTCCAGGATGACGAGATAGCTTATATAAGAAATTAAGATATGCCATACTGGCTCAGACCAAGGGTTTCATCAAGCCCAATATTCTGTTTCAACAATGGCCAATCCAAGTCACAAGTACTTGGCAAGTACCCAAACATTAAATACATCCTATGCTAGTAATACCGGCAACAAGCAGTGTCTATTCCCTATTGATTAATAGCATTTTATGGACCTCTCCATGAATTTATCTAAGCCTTTTTTAAACCCAGCTATACTAATTGCCTTAACCACATCCTCTGGCAATGAGGTCCAGAGCTTAATTATGCATTGAGTGAAAAAGAATGTTCTCCAATTTGTTAATTTAATGGAGTGCCCCCTAGTTCTTGTATTATCCTAAAGAGTAAATAACTGATTCACATTTACTCGTTTAAGTCCCTTCATGATTTTGTAGACTTCTATCATATCCCTCCCTCAGCCACCTCTTCTCCAAGCTGAAGAACCCTAACTTCTTTAGCCTTTCCTCACAGACCCTTTCTCCAGTGCAGCTATATATTTTTTGAGATGTGGCGACCAGAAATGCACATCTTATTCAAGGTGCGGTCTCACCAGGGAGTGATACAGAGGCATTATAACATCCATCATGTTATTTGCCATTTCATTTCAATTTAATCCTATTCTGTTTCCTGTCTTTTAACCAGTTTGCAATCCACAAAAGGTCATTAGTTTTCTTAGAAGCCTTTTATGAGGGACTTTTGTCAAATGCCTTCTGAATATCCAAATAAAACACATGTACTGGTTCACCTTTATGCTCATGTTTATTCACCCCTTCCAAAAAATGTAGCAGATTGTGAGACAAGACTTCCCTTGGGTAAATCCATGCTGGTTGTGTCCCATTAAACCATATCTATATTTTCTGTGATTTTATTCTTTATAATAGTTTCCATGATTTTTCCCAGCACTGAAGTCAGATTCACTGGTCTATAGTTTCCCGGATCACCTCTGGATCCCTTTTTAAATATCGGGGTTACATTGGCCACCTACAACAGATGATTTTAATGACAGGTTACAAATTACTTGCAATAGGCCTGAAGTTCCATGTTTTAGTTCTTTCAGAACCCTGGAGTGAATACCATATGGTCCAGGTGATTTACTACTCTTCAGTTTATCAATGTGGCCTACTACATCTTCCAGGTTCACCGTGAATTGGTTCAGTTCATCTGAAAACTTGAAAACTGTCTCTGGAACAGATATCACCCCAAAATCCTCATCAGTAAACACTGAAGCAAAGAATTAATTTAGTCTTTCCATGATGGCCTTATCTTCCCTAAGTGCCCCTTTAACCCCTCCATCATCTAATAGTCCAACCGACTCCCTTGCAGGCTTCTTGCTTCATATATATTTTAAAAAAATTTTATTATGAGTTTATGCCTCTCTGGCCAACTTCTTTTCAAACTCTCTCTTAGCCTGTCTTATCACTAGCTTTTATTGTATATTGTATTTTATTTTTTGACTGTTTTGGTTTTATGTCATATTAAATTTTGTAGTTTTAATTTTTTTTATTTTCATTTATCTTATAATTTTAGCATGCAGATTATGTTATGAATGTTTTATTGTAAATTGCCATGACCCTTGGAAAGGCGGACAATAAGGGGTAGATTTTCAAAAGGTTGTGCGTGTAACATACGTGCGCAACCCCCGAAAACCTACCCCTGCTTCCCCCTGCGCGCGCCGAGCCTATCTTGCATAGGCTCGGCGGCGCACGCAAGCCCCAGGACATGCGTATGTCCCGGGGCTTGCAAAAAGGGGTGGGGCGTGGGTGGGGTGGGGCAGTCCGGGGGCGGGGTCTGAGCCTCCAGGGACAGCACCCATTTGCCGCTGTGCCCGGGATCGTCGGCCAGCGCGCGTAAGTTACGCCTGACAGAAGGCAGGCGTAACTTCTTCAACAAAAGTAAGGGGGGTTCTAGGTAGGGCTGGGGGGCGGGTTATGTAGGGGAAGGGAGGGGAAGGTGCAGAGGGGCGGAGGGAACGGAGGCAGGCTGCGCGGCTCGGCGCGTGCAAGTTGCACAACCGTGCACCCCCTTGTGCACGCCAACCCTGGATTTTATAACATGCGCGTGGCTGCGCGTGCATGTTATAAAATCGGGCATAGATTTGTTCGCGCCAGGTTGCACGCACAAATCTGCGCCTGTGCACAGATTTTAAAATCTGCCCCTAAATTTTTAGTAAATAAATAAAATTAAGAGCAATTTACCCTAGCACCCACCTCACCTCCACCAAAGCTCCCCACCCAGTAAAGTCACATGAGGATTTTGAACAATCCTTTATATTTCATTCCCTTTCTGAGCATGCCCTGTAAAAGACACAGGGCAAAGCTATCAGGGGACTCCAAGAATATAGTAAAGGCTGAGCCAATTTGCATCCCTTACCTATTAACTGCCACGCCTGCTAGTCTTAAGAAAATCAAAACTTTTTAATGTTCCTACATTCCAGAAAGCAAGAACATAAGAACATAATAAATTGCCATGTTGGGTCAGACCAAGGGTCCATCAAGCCCAGCATCCTGTTTCCAACAGAGGCCAAACCCAGGCCACAAGAACCTGGCAATTACTCAAACACTAAAAAGATCCCATGCTATGGATGCAATTAATAGCAGTGGCTATTCCCTAAGGGGCGGATTTTCAGAGCCCTGCTCGCATAAATCCGCCCAAAACCGGGCGGATTTACGCGAGCAGGGCCCTGCGCGCCGGGAAGCCTATTTTACATAGGCCTCCCGGCGCGCGCAGAGCCCCGGGACTCGCGTAAGTCCCGGGGTTCTCGGAGGGGGGCGTGTCGGGGGCGGGCCCGGTCGTCGCGGCGTTTCGGGGGCGTGTCGGCAGCGTTTTGGGGACGGGTACGGGGGCGTGGCTACGGCCCGGGGGCGTGGCCGCGCCCTCCGTACCCACCCCCAGGTCGCGGCCCGGCGCGCAGGAGGCCCGCTTGCGCGCGGGGATTTACGCCTCCCTCCGGGAGGCGTAAATCCCCCGACAAAGGTAAGGGGGGGGTTTAGACAGGGCCGGGCGGGTGGGTTAGGTAGGGGAAGGGAGGGGAAGGTGAGGGGAGGGCAAAGGAAAGTTCCCTCCGAGGCCGCTCCGATTTCGGAGCGGCCTAGGAGGGAACGGGGGTAGGCTGCGCGGCTCGGCGCGCGCAGGCTATACGAAATCGATAGCCTTGCGCGCGCCGATCCAGGATTTTAGCCGATACGCGCGACTACGCGCGTATCTACTAAAATCCAGCGTACTTTTGTTTGCGCCTGGAGCGCAAACAAAAGTAGGCTATTCGCGCTCGTCTGAAAATCTACCCCTAAGTAAACTTGATTAATAGCCGTTAATGGACTTCTCCTCAAAGCACTTATCCAAATCTTTTTTGAACCCAGCTACACTAACTGCACTAACCACATCCTCTGGCAACAAATTCCAGAGCTTTATTGTGCATTGAGTTAAAAAGAATTTTCTCCGATTAGTCTTAAATGTGCTACTTGCTAACTTCACGGAATGCCTCCTAGTCCTTCTATTATTCGAAAGTGAAAATAACCGAGTCACATCTACTCGTTCAAGACCTCTCATTATCTTAAAGACCTCTATCATATCCCCCCTCAGCCATCTCTTCTCCAAGCTGAACAGCCAGCAGGACAAAACCAGGTTTGTCCTGTTTGACCTTGAGCCATCTACTAAAGCCCGGCCACATTAAGATATTAAAATGTGAACCAGTGACCATCTTGTAAATTCCAGGACAAACCTTATGTGAAAGAATCGCAAAAGTGAAGGTCTGGCATCCTTGTGATGTTAGCACAGAGTTATGGATGCTGTTACAAATATACTGTTAGTCATGCAGAAAAGATTTTACATTTACATTTATTAAAATTTATGAATCGCCTAACACAAAAGGCCTAGGCGATGAACAACAAAACATACATACGGTAATCATGATAATCAACAAAAAATTAACAGACAAATTCAAATAATAAAATAAATAGCTTCATCATAAAAAATAGAGATAATAAAAACCAAAAATAAGTATTCAGCTCATGCATACTGAATACATATTCACAAGTTCTCTAACAGAGGATTTTGCAATTATTTTTCATTCAGAACTTTCTGCAGTATTATGTGTATATAACACTTGCATCTAACCATAGTAAACCTTTATATTAACTTTTAGTGGCAGGGCTGGTGCTAGCTTTTTTGCTGTCCTGTGTGAAAAATTGCTGTGCTGCTGCCCCCCCCCCCCCCCCCCCCCCCCCCGATTCATTCAGTGTCTGTCCTGGGCCCAGCTCCATCGTGCAATCTATAGTTTAAAAACTGACACGCCCACCCCCAGCCCAGAACCCACTGATAGGGAAGGGTATTAGGTATCCTAACCTCTAGGGAGGTGCTTCTCAACTTTTTTTTTTAAATTTTGTGACAGACTTTCAAGTTTGCTCAGTCCTCGCATACCAAAGCAAATTTTGCATGATTCTCAAACCCTATCCCAGCTCTGCAGGAGAAGCACCTTTTTATTACCTGTGCACGCCTCATTCTTCAGGTTTCAGTCTGACATCTGAATGTGCGGGGCCAGTGGATCTTGCGAGATTACTGGGCCCCATACATTCAAATATCAGATTGAAGCTGGCAGAGGAGGCGCACCCAAGGTAACAAGCACTGCTCTCTTGCCAGTGGGAAGGAGGGAGAGAGTACCAGAGTTATGGTAGGGGAATCTGCTAGACTTGGGTCTCTGTAGCGGCTGCAGTGGGTGAGCAGTTCATTTTAGCATGGGGAGTCTAGGGACAGTCCCCATGGAAAATTGTAATCTACTCTAAAAATATACCTAAAAGCACATTATTTACATTTTGTTACTACAAAATACAAAAGCCTCTGGTCTGGTGTGTATGCCCTGCATAAAGAGAATTATATGCCAGAAAAAGACAAAATTAGTCAAAAAAAACAAACTCAACTATTCCCAACATGTAAATTCTATGTGGCAAACATGTCCAGGTCAGAGACCTTTGGGTTCCAGGATACTTTATGTTGATGAGTTAGTAATATTATATAAGGCCTGGACATACAAGTTTTTCAACTTCTGGCATCTGTGTCTTGCTTTTCTGGTTCAGCATGTATCTCTCTCTCATTTTCTAGTCTTCCCTCTTTTCCTTTTACTCTGCTGTCTTCTTTCCTTCACAATGGATATTTAATACTTTCTCTTCCTTCAATCTTTCTGTTCTCTTCTCTCATTCCTCCTCCTCCTCTCTCTCCCCTTCATTATCTCCCAGGATTCCGCTACACCCATCACCAGCTCTCTCCTTTTCTAGTCCTCTTTTTTTCATCCTCAACACAGGTCCTTTCTCCCTCTATCCTCCCAATTCCTGGTCCTCTCTCCCAGGCTCCAGTGCTGCCTTCTCTTTCCCTATTCCCGAGTCATTTCTCCCTCTCAAACTTCCCCATACATTGTCCTCTCTCTCTATTCTGGGTCCTAGTTCCTTCATCATCCTGTCCCTTTTATCCAGGTTCCTTTCTTCCTCATGCCCTGGTCCTCTCAGTTTCCCCCCTTCCACCATCACTTCTCCCTCATATCTGATCCTCTCTCTCTCTCTCCTTCCTTGCTCTTGTCCTAGGTTTGGTCTTCTTTTCCCACATCCCTCGTAGGCTCTAGCATTTATGCTGCTCCCTCTTCTGCCTGCCCCGGTATAACCCGACTTATCCTGATCCTCACCCCACTCCTGGCCGATAGAAGTGACGCATAATAGCATGTCACTGTCCTGTGCCCTCTTCCCCAACATTCATCACCTTTTGCACTGCCTTCCTACCCCCACCCCCCCCAAGCAAGCACTCATATCCTCCCCTTATCCCCTTTCATCATTCACACACAACCCACCCCTGTCATCTGACTGGAGCTCCAGGTGACTCCCTCTTCTTCTCAGCCATCAGATGAGTACCAAGTCCCTGCAGCAAAGACATATAAGGCTTAAGGCCATGACTCTCCAAGCAAACACAGTACAGAGAAGAGCCCTGTACTCCAGGCAGTAGGTGGGGGTGGAGAGTGGACAGGAGGACATGGGCTGGACTAAGGAGCAGAGGCTTTTCTCACACTGCTGTTGTGCGGGCTCCCTGCTTCTTCGCCTTCATTCCAGTCTTCCGCAGGGCTATCCAGCTGCCACAGAGTCAGGAGGGAGGAGCTAGGGCAGCAAGCAGAATATTTGGGGGCACTGTCTCAGAGTCAGAGCATGAACCCAGGATGGAGATTAATGCTGGGCTGTGTAAGAATACCCAGCGCTGAATTACACCTAGTGGATTGATAGCACTATGAAACACTATGATAACTAAACTTACCAGAGAATTAGCCAGCCAGATGACATCATTCCTGAGAAAACGAAACTAACTTGTTCTTATTCTCTACAACTGATAACAAGAGGTTCCTGCCCATAGAAAGAGCATGCACACACATGCTAAAATTTATTGATTGGCTATTAAAGGTGATGGGCGTGGATTATGCAGATATCTGGTTTTGGCGGACCCAAACCCTTATAAGGCTGAGCACGCACGTCAGATCTTTGAGCAAACTTAGAAATATTTTCCACTTGTTTTGTGTTGCTTCTCCATGGAGGAACTAACGCTTTCCTCCATTAATAAACCTTTTAAACTATTTGAAGCTGTTATTCATTGAGTTAATTAGTCAGAGGTTACCACTTTTAACAGCTGCCAGCACTATGGCACAGGAAAACCTTTCCAAAGGCAAACTGGTTGAGCAGCACTATTCCAGGGGTCTGTGAACACTAGCCCACAGAGCAGAACCAGATCTTCCGCCACTGGGGACCAGCCCTTTATTTCCAATTTTTATAAGCACTTGAAGTTTTAGGAAACTCCTCCTACTTAGCTATTCTCACAATCATTGACTTCAACAAATCTAGGTACTTCTATGCTCACTGTTCCCTGAACCACCCAGATGGAAGGCTCAAAATGGTAGATTATTAGGCACATTATCAGGCTCTCCCTGGTTTCATATATGGACTATCAACAAAGTGGTTAGACATACACACTGTATTAGTCCCTCCCGACGCAGCTTCATGCAAAACACGGGTCCGTGTCGGGAGACCTTATTGAGGACTGTATTACATTACAATGAGCTTCGGATGAGCCGTTTTGAAGTATTGAAAAATTAAAGAGAGCTATTACTTTATTCTTTTATAATAAGTTTGGACTGTGTATATTCTTTGCACCTCCCTTCTTGTTCATGTAGATTATTAGGCACAGCCATAAAAAGTTAAATATTAGGGGTATACAGCCCAAGATATAGTCATTTTCATTTTGCTTGTCTTTTGCAAAGTCCCATTTGTTTCAGTAAGTTATAAGCATGAATGCCTCTTATTTTCTTACTTTTTTTTTTAAATTTGATTATACGATGTTGACTTGGGATGTGCATTAGTTCAATTTATATTTGGCAGTTTATGTACAAAAATTTGATTTAATACTAATAAATACAACTTTCACCCATAAAATTCAATTCTATATGTGTAAGTTGCTTTGTTTAATGATTGTGCTATTCTGTGATGCATAATAGTTTAATTTGAAACACATTAAAAGTAACAGATGTATTTTGATTGATCACTCATGTTTTCTTACATTGCTACACATCTTACAAATTCTGCCAGGGGTATGCAAACTTATGATCACAACTATAACTTGTCATAAATATGCAGTGGGACAAGCCTCCCACTGAATATACTCAGCTAACATTACCTAGATAACTTCATCCGAATAACTTCAAATTTAACTGGCTATACTGTATGTGGAATATAGCTGGTTAAATCGAAAAAATATATCACCTCCGAGGCCAGCAGCAGCCCGACGCCCCATCCCCTAAAATAACTGTAAAATGTGGTGGTATCACACCTGATCCCACTCCCCTCCCCCAAAGATACTAAAATAAAATCCTGGCTCCAGGTCTTGTGCTGGCCACCACCTCACCCTTCCCATATAATGGCATTTCCTACCTCCACCCTCCCAAACCAATTGGAAACACCCAAACCCCAAGTTTAGTTTAGATTTCTTTTGATTAACTGCCCTTCCTATAATAAATCAAAGTGGTTAACAACATAAAAACACACATAACATAAAATACATAAAAAAACAAAACATTAAATTATCTAAAATTAAAGTAAATAAAATCAAGCAGAGAACTCCAACCAAATCTATCGGCACTTTATCCCTTAAAATTTCAAGCAACAAGATAATTAGGTATAAACAGATTCATAAAATCAATTGCCTAATGGAAAAGTTTTTAGTGCCTTCCAAAATTTCTGATAACCTACTTCATGACATATGTCAAATGGTAAGGCCTGATAAGCAAGTCGGTGGTGTCAATTCCAATCTAATTTCCACCAGAGAACGTAATCTTAACAATTCAGGTTGTGAAGAACGCAATAAACGGCAAAGGTGCTATAGAATCAATTAGTTAGCTAAATATGACAGATAACTTGAGTGCATTGCTTTAAAAGCAAGTCATAAAATTTTAATTTCATCTGATACAAAATAGGTAACCAATGTAAATCCCATAAAAAAGGACTAAACAATAGGGATGTGCAGCAGGGACGGATTCGTCCCATTCGGTATTCGTATTTGTCAGGACCCAAATCCATTGCATCCATTCTCTGGGGACCCCGATCTGTTCATTAGTTACATATGTATTCGTTTCCCAAATAAAACCCCATCCCAACCCTTTAAATTTAATTTACTACAACCTCCCCCCCCCCCCCCAAGACTTACCAAAAGTCCCTGATGGTCCAGCGGTCTCCTGCACTCGGGTCGTCGGCTGCCGGTATTCAAAATGGCGCCGATAGCCCCCTGTGACATAGTAAGGGCAAAGGCTATTGGCACCATTTTGAATACCGGCAGCCGACAGCCCGAGTGAAGGAGATCGCTCCAGGAACCCCGCTGGACCACCAGGGACTTTTGGCAAGTCTTGGGAGGGTCAGGAGGGTGGGGGTTTATTCGTTAGTGATACGTTGTTTTCGTGGGGGTTCGCCATACGTTTCGTGACCCCTACTAATACAACAAATATGGCATATACGTTGCGGATTGCCAATACGTTGCAAACGAATGCACGCCCCTACTAACCAAATTGATTTTTTTTTCTCATAGATTACATAATACCGCTGTAAAAGTAGTCATTTAAATAAATACAAAGGTAGACCTTGAAAGACCGCATTACAATAGTCTAGATGGCTCAAAACAAGAGCATGAATCAGAGTCTAGAGATCATGTTTTCATTTATTTAATGAATTTATATTCTGCTTTTTGGGACTTCAAAGCAGATTACACTCAGGTACTGTGGGGCATGTTCCCTATCCCCAGATAGCTTACAACCTAATAGGGTCATTTATCAAAACGCAATGTGTGGTTATCACGTGCATTAGAGCATTATTGCACGGGATAACGCCCTACTGTATGTGATAACTACCGCATTGCGGCAGTAAAATTTAAATGAGGGAAAGGGGAGGGGTTAGGGCGGGGTTAAGGAAATGTTTTTTCCGGTACTGCTGCGGGCGATAACGTTTTAGACATTATCACCGGCAGTAACGCCGGAAATCACACCACCTTTTACGGTGGCGCTATTGGAGCGACAGTGTGTATGCCACGCTGCTGCTATGCGGCCGGGTGCACACTGTCGCCCCCGCTGCCCATCATTCTGCCGTAAACATCTCGGAATGATGAAACCCCCTATAAGTCTGACTCAAATATGACCGAAGACGACAACCATATCCCAAATAAAAGATAGATTTATTTTCCAAGGTAGAGATTTTATTTGAAAAGGAAAGTTTTTAGAGTGGACCACGAATCCAAGAAGAGTGACCACATCTTTCAAAGAAATTTGAGTTCCAACCATTTGTGGGAGAATGGGCTTACTTTTAAGTCTATGAGAAAGCAGCCAAACTGCTATTTTATCAAGACATTTGTTAAAATTTCAGTAACTCCTTTTAGCTCTCAGAATCCACATATACAATGAGCTGAACGTGATCTGCATATAAGCTAATACCGTGGCCTTGAATCAATATCACCAAAGGGCCAAAGATAAAAATTAAATAAAAAAGGGGATGACACTGACCCTTGCGGTACACACCATTTCTGCTCATAAGCTTGTGAAAGTTCACCACACGACTACAGTAACTTGAAAAGCTAATCATTTAGGAATGATGAAAACCTTTCAAGGACCTTAGTGCTGAAAATAAGATCAATCAATCCATGAGGTAAAAGCTTATGATTAATGGTGTCAAATGCAGTACTCCTATCCAAAAAGATTACGAGTGCATCTCTTCCCAGACTCAGTACTGTTAACTGCAACAAAATCCAGACTGTCTGGAATGAAATGTCAAAGTGCTGTCTAAAAAGCTGAACTATTGAATAACTGCTACTTTCTCCAATATTTTAGACATAAATGCTAAATCTGACACTGTTCTGAAATGATTGATAATTCTGATATCTAAAGAACATATATATATATTTTTTTTTTCTTTAAACAACTACTGCTTTCTTCAAGACTTTGGGAACATGATGATGCTCATGCAACCCAGTATTTACAAAAATCAGACAAATATGTAATTAAGCCCAATTCTACATTTTAATTAATTTTGATGGCATAAGATCCAATAACAATGAAGCAAGGTTCATAAAATCCAAAACTTTTGATACACCTACTGTAATAATTTTTTTAAATTTAGAAGTGTTGCTTGATAAAAGCGGGAAAAGTACTGACAACCTCTGCCCCTTCCTCATGCTCTAAGTCCCCCATCTATAGTTAATCTTCCTGTATCTTCCTAATTTTTTATTCAAATGCCTGAGCAAATAAATAAGCAGAAAATCAGCATTTTTCTGCCATATTTATTAATCTTGTCTGAAAATTGCACTCAAACTAAATAACTGAGAAAGTCTATTTTCAGCTGTATTAAAGTGTTTATGAAGAAATCTATTTTAGTTCACATCAATTCTCCATGATACAATTTAATACTGGCATTTTATAAACATTTATTCAAAGTATTTTGTGTCTGAAGCCAAACTCTCTCCTGGCATTTCAAGAGAACGGTGAGGCTGTACTGGGCTCCCAACACATGTCTGGGGTTTGAGGGGTTGGGAGGATGAGGTTAGGAATTGCCAGCATTTGAAGAGGGTGGTGTCCAAGAGGGGTCATGCAGCCAGGATTTTGAACTTTAATATTAATATCTTGGGGGGAGGGGGCGGCAAGATCTGCCCTCTCAGCTGCTTTAACATATATCTAACCCCAATCCGTCAATTACTTTCCACACTTGGTCTCTAGTACAGAATATACACAGATGATATACAATTTTTCTTCCCCACTTAACATACCTGGTCAGAAACTCAAATTCCTAGAATTATGCCTCCCATCTATCAAAAATTGGTTAACTTACAATAAGCTCAAAGGATTATTTCTCAAAATGCGTTATGGCGTTAACAGTGTGTTAACATATTATCACACACATTATTTATTTATTTATTTATTTATTTTATGCATTTATTATATACCGTGAGTCAGAACACATGATTCTATCTTTACGGTTTACAATATGGCTAAAAACAAGTAAGAAACATGAAATACAATAAAATTAATAAAACAATAAGAATAATTAATTAAGTTAAACATAGTACCAAAAGAATAAAATAGAAAGGAACTCAATAAATAAAAGCATAGGAAAATTTCGTGTGGAGTCCAACTGTCAGTGATCTGTTAACTAATGCTATACTTTTCGCATTAATGCATGCGAAAAGTATAGTAGCGCATGGCGCGAATGCTAATTTTTGAGATGGGTGGGATCGGGGGAGGAGTTTGGGCGGGTTTTAGTTAAATTAGGGGCCATATAGCACCGTGCGACAGCATAATGCATGCTATCACACGGTTTTAACGCTGGAAATAACTACAGCTTTTCACCTGGCGTTAAGCTGTTCGATATGTCCGAAATGGCAATAACACAATTCGCGATAAATTTTTGGAATTGCATTTTGGCCATTTCTGGGCTTGGGAAGGGGAGGGAGAGGGAGAGTGGAGTGGAGGAGGGAGAGAGAGCGAGCGCCTCTTGGGAAAGCCTCACTGTGTGCACCTATTTATATCTCTACAGGAAGGTCGAGGTCGACGTGAGGTGTTAGTGGTGGTTTAGGGGCCAGTTAAACATGTAGAGTGAGACGTACAAATAGCACGGTGAAGATTTGACATCATTTGGAGTGAAGAAAGTCTCACAAAGATGAAATTTGTACTATGTTCTTTCACCCTAGCTTCATGGTAACCTAATTATAGAGTCCATCAAGTTAGGGTGAAAGAACATAAGAAATTGCCATGCTGGGTCAGACCAAGGGTCCTTCAAGCCCAGCATCCTGTTTCCAACAGAGGAAATCTAGGCCACAAGAACCTGGCAATTACCCAAACACTAAGATCATCCCATGCTACTGATGCCAGTAATAGCAGAGGCCATTCCCTAAGTCAACTTTCTTAATAGCAGTTAATGGACTTCTCCTCCAAGAACTTATCCAAACTTTTTTTAAACCCAGCTACACTAACTGCACTAACCACATTCTCTGGCAACAAATTCCAGAGCTTAATTGTGCATTGAGCGAAAAAGAATTTTCTCCGATTAGCCTTAAATGTGCTACTTGCTAACTTCATTGAGTGCCCCCTAGCCGTTCTATTATCTAAAAGTGTAAATAACCGACTCATATCTACCTGTTCAAGACCTCTCATGATTTTAAACACCTCTATCATATCCCCCCCTCAGCTGTCTCTTCTCCAAGCTGAACAGCCCTAATCTCTTCAGCCTTTCTTCATAGGGGAGCAGTTCCATCCCCTTTATCATTTTGGTCGCCCTTCTCTGTACCTTCTCCATTGCTACTATCTCTTATTTGAGATGCGGCAACCGGAATTGTACACAGTACTCAAGGTGTGGTCTCACCAAAGAGCAATACAGAGGCATTATACATTTTCTGCTTTATTAACCATTCCCTTCCTAATAATTCCTAACATTCTGTTTGCTTTTTTGACTGCTGCAGCACACTGAGCCGACGATTTCAAAGTATGATGCCTAGATCTTTTTCCTGGGTGGTAGCTAGGTATAGAACCTAGCATTGTGTAACTACAGCAAGGGTTATTTTTCCCTATATGCAACACCTTGCACTTGTCCACATTAAATTTCATCTTCCAGTCTCGCATGGTCCTCCTGTAATGTATCACAATCCGCTTATGATTTAAATACTCTGAATAATTTTGTATCATCTTCAAATTTGATAACCTCACTCATCTTATTCCTTTTCAGATCATTCACAAATATATTGAAAAGCACCGGTGCAAATACAGATCCCTGAGGCACTCCACTGTTTACCCTTTTCCACTGAGAAAATTGACCATTTAATCCTACTCTCTGTTTCCTGTCTTTTAACCAGTTTGTAATCCACGAAAGGACATCACCTCTTATCCCACTACTTTTTAGTTTTCTTAGAAGCCTCTCATGAGGGACTTTGTCAAACGCCTTCTGAAAATCCAAATATACTTCATCTACCAGTTCACCTTTATCCACTTGTTTATTAATCCCTTCAAAAAAATGAAGCAAATTTGTGAGGCAAAACTTCCCTTGGGTAAATCCATGTTGACTGTGTTCCATTAAACCATGTCTTTCTATATGCGCCGTGATTTTCATCTTTAGAATAGTTTCCACTATTTTTCCCGGCACTGAAGTCAGGCTCACTGGTCTATAGTTTCCCGGATTGCCCCTGGAGCCCTTTTGAAATATTGGGGTTATATTGGCTACCCTCCAGTCTTCGGGTACAATGGATGATTTTAATGATAGATTACAAATTTTAACTAATAGATCTAAAATTTCATTTTTGAGTTCCTTCAGAACCCAGTCCAGATGATTTGCTACTCTTTAGTTTGTCAATCTGGCCTACTACATCGTCCAGGTTCACAGTGATTTGGTTCAGTTCATCTAACTCATCACCCTTGAAAACCATTCCCGGAATTGGTATCTCCCCAACATCATCATTAGTAAACACGGAAGCAAAGAATTCATTTAGTCTTTCTGCAATGGCCTTACCTTACCTAAGAGCCCCTTTAACCCCTTGGTCATCTAACGGTCCAACTGACTCCCTCACAGGTTTCTTGCTTCGGATATATTTTAAAAAGTTTTTATTATGAGTTTTTGCCTCTACGGCCAACTTCATTTCAAATTCTCTCTTCGCCTGCCTTATCAATGTTTTACACTTAACTTGAAAATGCTTATGCTTTTTCCTATTTTCTTCAAAGGGATCCTTCTTCCAATTTTTGAAGGATTTTTTTTTGGCTAAAATAGCCTCTTTCAACTCACCTTTTAACCATGCCAGTAATCGTTTTGCCTTCCTTCCACCTTTCTTAATGTGTGGAATATTTTTGGATTGTGTGTCTAAGATTGTATTTTTAAACAATGTCCATGCCTGTTGAACACTTTTAACCTTTGCAGCTGCACCTTTCAGTTTTTTTCTAAATATTTTCCTCATTTTATCAAAGTTTCCCATTTGAAAATTTAGTGTTAGAGCTGTAGATTTACTTATTGTCCCCCTTCCAGTTATTAGTTTAAATTTGATAATGTTATGATCACTATTGCCAAGAGTCCTCACTACCGTTACCTCTCTCACAAAATCCTGCGTTCCACTAAGAATTAAATCTAAAATAGCTCCTTCTCTCGTTGGTTCCTGAAACAATTGCTCCATGAAGCATTCATTTATTACATCCAGGAACTTTATGTCTCTAGCATGTCCTGATGTCACATTTACCCAGTCAATATTGGGGTAACTGAAATCTCCCATTATTACTGCACTGCCAAATTTGTTAACGTCCCTGATTTCTCTTAGCATTTCATCATCTACCTGACAATTTTGTCCAGGTGGACGGTAGTATACTCCTACCACTATACTCAGCAGCGGATTCCCGATGTTGACCGGCCCGGGGATTCGCCGCCCAGGAGATACAATGTGGTCTGCCGAGCATGGCTCTGTCACGGCTGCTGACGGCAGACCACGTGACTAGCGCAACCGGCCCACCGGGGGATGCTCGATCCCCCGATAGGCTAATCTGCCCCTGACTATACTCTTACCCAACATACATGGGATTTCTACCCATATAGATTCTATTGAGCATTTAGTCTCTTGTATGATCTTTATCCTTTTGGACTCTATACCCTCCCGGACATAAAGTGCCACACCCCCACCAAGTTGGTCCTTCCTATCATTGTGATATAATTTGTACCCCGATATAGCACTGTCCCATTGATTATCCTCCTTCCACCAAGTCTCTGTGATGCCAATTATGTCAATCTCATCATTTGCTGCTATACACTCTAACTCTCTCATCTTACTTCTTAGATATCTGGCATTGGCATACAGACATTTCAAAGTGTGTTTTTTGTTTTTATTAACATCCTGCTTTTTAGTTAATATGGATAATTTGGAAATCTTTAGCTCAGGTGATTTTTTTACATATAGGCACAAGGACTACATTTGCTTTTATTGGAACCTTTCTGTTGGGATGCCCTAACTCTCCTGTTTCATTAGTATTCTTCAAGGATACATTCCTCCGAACCATGCACTGCTGAGTGACTGTCGGCTTTCCCCCTTGTTCTAGTTTAAAAGCTGCTCTATCTCCTTTTTGAAAGTTAGTGCCAGCAGCTTGGTTCCACTCTAGTTAAGATGGTACCCATCCTTTCAGAAAAAAGTCTCCCCCTTCCCCAAAAGTTTCCCCAGTTCCTTACAAAACTGAATCCCTCTTCCTTGCACCATCATCTCATCCATGCATTGAAACTCCGGAGCTCTGCCTGCCTCTGGGGACCTGCACGTGGAACAGGAAGCATTTCAGAGAAAGCCAGCCTGGAGTTTCTGGATTTCAAATTTCTACCTAAAATCCTAAATTTGGTTTCCAGAACCTCTCTCCCACATTTTCCTGTCGTTGGTGCCCACATGAACCACAACAGCCGGCTCCTCCCCAGCACTGTCTATAATCCTATCTAGGTGATGCGAGAGGTCTGCCACCTTCGCACCAGGCAGGCAAGTTACCAGGCAGTCTTCACCTCTACCTGATTTTTCTTAGCATTTCATCATCTGCCTGACAATTTTTCTCTACTTGCATACCCTTACACCTCCTTCTTTCTACCCCTTGGAATTTTTCCCACAGCGCATATGTTAATACTCATCCCTTTACCCTGTACTCCCCTTGTATATACGTTACCACCAAGCCCCCTTGGTATTTTGCCTAAATTTTTTGCAAAGTTGAGCTATTTTCTCTTACACCCTTTCTGTCGTTTGCATTATCACTCCTGTTTCCCCCACCCCTGTTCAATGTATTTTCCATCTATCAGTTGCTAATATAAACCGGCATGATGTTGCATACTAATGTCGGTATATAAAAGTTTCAAACAAATAAATAAATAAATAAATCTACCAGCTACCCTGCTATCTACATGTGTAATAATTGAACCACCAACTATGATGGTCGACCTAACCCTTCCCTCCTGGACAGTAGCCCTGGGAGAGGACAATATATCACCTGGAGAGCAAGTCCTTGCTACAGGATCCCTTCCTGCTACACCAGGGTGATGTTCTCCAACTGGGAGACCTTTCTGAGCCAAGGCAGCACTGGGGCTGCCAGACTGGATTTGGAACTTCGCTACTATGTCCCTGAAGGTCTCATCAATGTACCTCTCTGTCTGCCTCAGCTCCTCCAAGTCTGCCACTCTAGCCTCCAGAGATTGGATTCATTCCCTGAGAGCCAGGAGCTCTTTGCACCGAATGCACACATACAATCTTTCACCGGCGGGTAAATTTCATACATGAGACACTCAATGCAAAAAACTGAAAGCCCCCCTCTTGCTGCTGGACTGCTGCCTTCATCTTAATTTGTTTTAGTTCCTAGTTAAGTTTAAGATACTAATGGGGTTGGAATTATAGTACTTTAAATTTACAGGTGTATTTACTAATTAATCTGCTAATTAAGCTTAGGATACTGTTGCCTTACCTCTTTTTCTCCCCTTTCTCTCTCTTTGGGCAGGATGGCTATCTCCAGTGCCGAGGGCCTCGGCGTTTCCAGTCCAGCATGGGCATCCCCATCCGCCAAGCCTCCTAGGGCGCAAGCGCGCACATCTCAAACGCTCAAATACATGTCCTGGCGGGAAACTCGGGGGCGGCCCCACCACATGACGTCAGTACCTCTGGGTATATCTAGCCTCCGCTTCCGCTACCAATTTGAGTTAGCAAAGACTTCACTTTGCTACTCTGCCTGCTCTAAGCTGTACCCTTAGACGCCACTTTCACGCTAAGGGCCTCACTCCAGCAGAAGCTCTAGACACCCGCTCCTCAGGGGTCTCTCGCTTCCAACTCTCTTCGGAGTCCTCACTAACCAAGACAAACGTTGCTCGGGGGGTCTTTTCTCTCTATTCATTTCCAGGATATTGGACCACTGGGTACTCGCTCCTCGAGGGCCTATCTACTTCATATCCTGCATTTCGGACCTTCGGTCCCACCATTCTACCATCAGGAAGACGCCTTCACTCTGTGAGTACCTCTACGATCCGGTGCTCCAACTCCACCCAGCAGCCGAGGCCTTACCCGCACTGCTGGCTCCTGCCTATCATGAACATCTGGGTGAGACTATACTTCTGAGCCTGTTGAGCGTATTGGCACCTCGTGGATCTGTGCCTTACCTTCCTACTTCACCATCTATTTACAGCAGTACAATAAAAATTCTATCCATCTGTATCTGCTATCTATGACAGCCAATCGCAGTGGTTCCCCACGGGGCTCCTCCCCACGGGAGGAGTCATCTCCATTGCGACCAAGGGTCCACAATGCCTCAAACACAACAGATACTAAGGGAGCTGGAATTAGAGTACTTTAAATTTACAGATGAATTTACTAATTAATCAGCTAGTGTCCTACAAGGGGATGATTAAACTTTGAATAAGGGCTGGTGCAATAGTATGATTTAGATAAGAGCCTGATTGAAATTTCATCTTTGTGAGACTCTCCTCACTCCAAATGATGTCAAATCTTCACCAAATTGTACTATGCTGTTCGTATGTCTCACTCTACATGTGAAACTGGCCCCTAAACCACCACTAACACCTCACCTTGACCTATCAGGTGGCCCTCCTATAGAGATATAAATACTTAACTACTATGAGGGCCTTGTAGATAGGCACTCTCTATCTATGGAGCAAGCTTAACATTTATTAAAAACAAATACTCATATTAAGAAATCCTCGTTTTGACAACATCCCCATCACAATTCAATATGACAGCTCCATCTTCAATATAGTAAAACATGTTCGTAACCTAGGAGTCGTACTAGATCCAAAATTAGATTTAAAATCCCACATTAAAAACCCTTATGGAAAATTCTTTTTTTAAAATCAGATTATTAAAACACATCAAACCTTTACTAGATCTGGCTCACTTTCATACCTTAATCCAATCGTTAATTCTCTCTGGCATAGACTTTTGCAACTCTTTGTTCCTAAGTCTTCCCCAAACAACCATCCGTTCACTCCAACTATTACAAAATTCAGCAGCTTGTCTCCTTCTCAACACTAACATTTATGATCATTTTTGGTGGTCAAAATTACCCTGAAATAAACCAAAAGGTTTCAAGTGCATGCCTGGGTATGCCCAATGAGTGGCAAGACCTTGACCTGTTTTGAGAGAAGGCATTTATTACCACCCTGGAACGTGTCCGTGGTACCTCTTTTTTTATCTAGGTATGTTTTAGCCGGATAATGACTTATCCAGCTAAAACTTAGCTGGCAAGAAGGAGGAAATATTTAATCCCCTGGTTTAGCCTGCTAAATCCCAAACAAAAAATTTTGAATAAGAACCTACTCACCCCCCTATTTTTTTACCCAGCAGTTTCCTCCTCTTCCTTTGCACTTCTGGCTCAATCAGAACCAGGGCTAGGATCTTGAGCTATGAGCCTTCATTTTCTACTAACTGCAGATTTTCCCAATAAATGATATCCTTCTGCCCCCACCATATCTAGTCTGGTCATTACAGTGACTGTCCTGGGCCAGGGGCTGTACACTAGGGATCCTTCCAGAACTTTGCAATCAAAGGACCTGAATTTGATCACTAGGTGTCACCCTTAACAATGACCATGACTGTTCCTTCTGGGTGCTGTGAACACTGCTTCCGCAGCAACCCCAGCCGACCTGGGGAGTGGAAGATCCAACTTGGGGACCTTCTGCATGGCCGTCCACATCACTTGCCACCTGAGCCACTGAGCTGGTCCTTTCAAGGCCCTTAAGTCTAGGGTCAGTTTGCCCCCAAAGGGTAGAAACCAAAGGGGATCTCTGCCTCTTTCAGAGGGACTGGAGCTCTGTGCCATCCTTCTCAGCAGGAGACAAGTTGCTCTAACCATACTGCAATTGTTTTGGTTCAGGGGTTTGTTTGTTTTGGTTTTTGTTTTTTTTTAGTACTGGCTACTTTTTCATGAATGCCACTGTGGCTGATTAAAACTGATGTTAGCTGGGGCGTGGCTAACGCAGCCGATGGAAGCAGCCGCATAGCTCTTGAGCTCCGCTCCCCCACGAGCCGCCGCCCGCTAAAAACGCAGCGAAACGGATATTTTTTTCTTGATACAGCTACCCGGGAGCTTTGTCCTCCTTTTCAATATATTTTTTATGGCGTCCAAACGAAAACCGGCTGATCTTCGGCAATTTTCATATTCTAAGCTGCCGCCGGATCCGGAGCAAGATGGCGCCTCTGACGGCGATTTCAGCGCGGGGGAGAGTGAGGGGGCTGAGGAAAAGCGCGCGACGACGCCTGGCGGGGCCTCTGCACCGAAGGATGATTTTCTAACGCGCACAGAGGTACGGCAATGGTTTATGGACCTCAGAAGAGATATGAGGCAACATAAAAATGACATAATGACCTCAGTAGCGGATCTAAAAGAGGATTTGGCGGCCCTGGGGACCCGGGTAGATGACGTGGAGAACCGGGTTGATTTTCATAGTGAGGCCCTCACCTCCCTTCAAAGCCAGGGTACGCACTGTCAATCTGATATTTTGGAGCTGCAGGAGAAAATTAAAGACCTCGAGAATAGAAACAGGAGGGCTAATCTTCGTATCCGGGGTGTGCCTGAATCTCCTGAATTTTCTGATGCAACGCTTGTAGCTACGCAAATTTGCCAGCATTTGCTTCTGGGAGGTCTGGATGACACGACTACTTCACAGGCCGCACCACCAGAGGTGCGCTTGGAGCGTGCACATCGTGCGTTAGGCCAGCGCAGGGATCAGAAACCCCGAGACTTAGTCATCTGCTTCCATAGCTTTTTGATCAAGGAGAGGGTGTATGCTGCGTCGCGCTCTCATAAGGAAATTCAGTGGAAAAATATGCCCATATCCGTCTTTCAAGATCTTGCGCCCCTCACGCTTCAGAAGAGGTATGCCTTGCGGGAGGTCACAGCCGCATTGCGGTCCAAGGATATAAAGTATCGCTGGACATTCCCTTTTGGGCTACTTTTTCAAGCTCAAGGAGTGACTTATAAAGTTAAAACTCTGGCAGATGCGGCGGAGGCCTTTCAGAAAGCGCAAATCCCAGCATCATTCCAGGTCCCCAAGATGGCGGCGCCTCTAAGTAAGCTGGGGGCCACCCCGCGCTGGCAACGTGCGGATAAGGGGGGCAAAAGGCTGAGGAGGCAGTCGGATGTTCGTCGCTCTCCACAGAAGGATCAAGGGTGATCTCTCCTTTGGACCAGTTTCTTCTCCGCTTGCAGGACTAATTTTCAGGTTGCTGCATTTCCATAGATGTGTGGACTTGGTTCTGTTCATGGACTGCCTTTCCTCTGTAGACTTTTTTGCCATGCTGCGTTGAGAGTGTGGTATCAGTTAGCGTACTATATTTTTGGTATGCGTGCGGGTTTGCTGTTTAGGTTTCTGTATTTTGCTAGCATTAGGAGGCGGGTTGGGGGGGAGGGGGGGTCTGGGGGTTGGTGACTGCTGTATATCGGGTGGCCATGGCTCCCATTTCCTGTGTATCCCTGGGGTGGATGACGGGATACGGTATAACTACGGGGTCACACACAGGGGCACTTGGTCTTTCTCTTCTATTCTGGGTGGTGATGGAATGGGTAGGGGTGTCATCTTTTTCTTTGGTGTGTGCAGCGGGTTGGGGAGGTCTCAGTATTTTCACTGGTTCACTGTTTCTCTCTGATTGATGGCTACTAAGATTCTTTCCCTTAATGTGAAAGGGCTCAACACTCCTCGAAAGCGCTCTTTACTTACTAGGGAGCTTAAGCGCCAGAAGGTTGGCATAGCCTTCCTGCAGGAGACTCATGTGCGCAAGCATCATGAAAGGCTGCTGAGGTTTCCTGGCTTCTCCACTGCCTGCTGGGCGGCGAGCTCTAAGGACCACAAGTATGTGGGTGTGGGGATACTGATTTCTAGTACATGTGTGCATGAAGTCCTGCTTACTGTTATTGATCCTCAGGGCCGGTATGTTTTTCTAAGGATTAGAGTGGGTACCAGTGTTATTTCTCTCCTTAACGTTTACTTTCCTAGCACTGGTCAAGTAGCGTTTTTAAGCAAACTTGATCGTCTATTACAGCAACACTTGGATGGGGACCTTGTCCTGGGAGGCGACTTTAACGCTACATTATTTCCTAAGTTGGACCATAGTACTGGGGTGGGGCCAGCCACTAGATTTCGAACTAGGTGGTGCCGCTTTTTGAGTAAGTGGTGCGTTGTTGATCTTTGGAGGCAGCGCTATCCTCATTCCCGGTCCTACACCTTTTATTCTCACCCCCATGGCAGCTATACGAGAATTGACTATTTATTTGTCTCTGTGCAAGCTCAGGCTCGAGTGTACCAGACGGGGATAGACCCCATCACCTGGTCTGATCATGCTCCCATATGGATTGAGGTAGCCCTTCAAGATTTAGACCCTGGGTACAGACCCTGGCGACTTAACGAGAGTCTTCTTAAGGACCAGGGGTTTCTTGCTAAACTGGAATCCCTTCTGAAACATTACTTTCAGGAGAATGCTACTGGGGGTACTAGTCCACTGCTTCTCTGGGAGTGTTCTAAGGCTGTTATGAGGGGCCACTTTTTGTCCCAGGCGGCCTATTGTAATAAAACTAGGGCACTTACTAGGCTCACTTTAATGGCTGACCTGGAAGCCTTGACAAAACAACACATTGCCACCTCCTCTCAAAAATTTTACCACCGCATTTTGCAAATTAAGAGTCAAATTTGCTCTTTGGATGACGAGGCTATCAGTCATAGTCTCCTTTTATTAAAGCAACAGTTTTTTGAAGGGGGTAACAAGGCGGGGCGCTACCTTGCCCATAGACTGCGCGCAGTTCGGGCCCAGACGACCATTGAGAAAATAGATTTAGGGACTGAGCCGCCCACTACAACCTCGGAGGGTATTAGGCAGGCTTTTACTAACTTTTATGCTCAGTTGTATGCCCCTGATGGTACGGTGACAGATGCTGATATTGATAGCTACCTACTTTCGGTCAGTTTACCCACTCTCACGAACTCCCAGAGGGAATATTTAGACAAGCCCATTGACCAGGATGAGGTCCTTCAAGCTATTAAACATTTAAAGCCAGGCAAGGCTCCAGGCCTCGACGGATTCACGGGTATTTATTATCGCAAATTTGCGCATATATTGGTTGGTCCCTTAACGGACGCCTTTAACTCTCTCCTGCAAGGTGCCACCCTTGGTAGTGACTCCAATACGGCGGGTATAACCGTGCTTCCCAAGCCGGGCCGCGATCCCACAAAATGCAGCTCTTACAGACCTATTTCGCTAATTAACATAGATCTCAAATTATTGGCCAGAGTTCTGGCAGTACGACTTAATGGGGTCTTGCCTGGCTTGGTGCATAACGACCAAGTAGGATTCGTGCCAGGCCGCCTGGCGGCGGATAATGTTAGGAGGATTGTGGACATCATTGACTTGGTGCACACTCATCGACAGCCGGCGGTCCTCCTTTCCCTCGATGCCGAGAAGGCTTTTGATTTGGTTCACTGGCCATTCTTATTTAAAACATTGCAGCGCATGGCATTTGGCTCCTCCTTTATGTCTTGGCTGGCGAAACTGTACGATCATCCTTTTGCTCGGGTTAAGGCCAACGGGGGATATGGGGACTCTTTTTCCATTCAACGGGGAACTAGACAGGGGTGCCCACTGTCCCCTCTCTTATTTGCTCTATTCTTGGAGCCTTTTACTACAACAGTTCGGGAATCCGAGGACATTGTGGGAGTGCAGAGGGGTGCTCACCATTTCAAAATCTCCCTTTTTGCAGATGATGTGATGTTCACCCTTACTGACCCGGTGAACTCACTTCGGGGTGTTATGGCAGAGTTGGGTCGGTTCACAGCTGTCTCCGGCATGAAGGTGAACTACGACTGCGTTGAAATACTTGGGGGTTCGTTTGGGTTCCTCTACCAGTCAGTTATTCTCCCTGAATTATGATCCTCTCGTAAAAACCATTCTAAAAGATTTACATGGCTGGCAGAACCAAATGCATTCCTGGTTGGGCCGCCTGGCTGTCCTTAAGATGAACATTCTCCCCAGATTTTTATATTTTTTTACGACCCTTCCCATCTATTTACCCAACAGTGTACTCAAACAGTGGCAACGAATTTTATGTAGCTATATTTGGCGCAGACGTCCTCCAAGGGTGGCGAGGACCACGTTATTTAGGCCAAAAATCCGGGGGGGAGTTAACCTACCGAATTTATTTTGGTATTACTCAGCTGCACAATTACGAGCTTTGGTTGCTTTCCATCGCACTACCGATATACCGCAGTGGGTGCACTTAGAACAGTCGCTTCTAGGGGATTTTCCCATTTCTGCGCTGCCCTGGCAACCTAAAGTAACGTGGGGACCACTCTTGTATCTTCCGTTTGCTCTCCGCACAACCCTTCGTGTTTGGCACTCTTGGAAGCCTACGCTTGTGGGTCCTGAGAAATTCACTATCATGACTCACATGTGTTCTAACACGGTATACTCTGTTCAGGATCACTCCCCGACGGTGACCCAGTGGACCTCTGCGGGCATTGTTCGTTTGGGACATGTCCAACAACAAGGGTTGCTTATGACCCGCAGTCAGCTTTGCTCTACATATACTTTGCCTGCGATAGATTTTTTACATTATGCTAAGCTGTACTATTTTGTTCAAAGGGGTCTTCGTGGGAATGACTTAAAATTAAAAGGTACCCTCTTTGAAACATATTGCAAGAATGCGTCCACCATACGGGGCGTTATCTCTAAGGTGTATAGCATTCTTAATGGGGTGGCAAAGGATCCCCCCCGACATTGTGGTCTGTGGGATCGGGACTTTCAGTGTCAGTTGGATGACCAGGACTGGGACGCTATCTATACACTTGCTCATAAATGCTCAGTGTCGGTGGGTTTACAGGAAAACTGCTACAAACTTATTTATAGGTGGCATTATACTCCGGTCCAGTTACATAAATATCGTCCAGCCCTATCGGACCGTTGATGGAGGGGGTGTGGGAGCACAGGTACCTATTATCATCTTTGGTGGGAATGCCAGGAGGTTGTTATCCTCTGGCGAGAAGTGTTTGCTTGGTTATCCACGTTTATCCCGGAGTCGATAGAGGCTGAGCCCTGGCATGTGCTTTTAGGCCTTCCAGTCCCTGGACACAATAAACACATTCAGAGGTTTTTGACACATGTTTTTATTGCAGCTCGATCTGAACTAGCACTCCATTGGAAGGGTACCACCATACCGAGCTTAGCTCAAATACAACATAGGTTATACACGTATTACCAACTCAGTAGACTTACTGCTGTGCTCCGAGATCGCATGGGTATTTTTGAAAAAATTTGGGTCCATTATGTTCAGTGGCTCGACTCTCAGGCATCTCCATCTTCCCCTGCTCCTCGCCCTTGAACGTCATTGTGGCATCATGGTGTTTAGTGGTGTTTCCTGGCCTCTTGCATTTCCGTGTCTGTCATTTTGCAACTTTGTGCTCATTTAGTATGGGCTACTCCATACTGGATCTGCTGGGGGCCCTGTCCTCTACCCGCTGTACTAATTCCCTTGATCTTCACTACCCCTTCTACTTCTCTTTTCGCTCTTTTACCAATTTATAACCCTGTGTTCCACTGTGTGTGTGGGAGGGTGGGGGGTGGGTATTGGGATTGGGATATACTTATACATTGTATAAAACTGGTAACTTGGGTTTTGTTTACATGTGCGTGGAAAACTGTGATTTCATTATTAATCGGGCTTTGATGCCTGTTCACCAATTGTGTTCTGTTTTTCTACTGTTTTGTAGCCTTGTTTGCCAATAAAAAATTTTCTACACAAAAACTGATGTTAGCTGTGGTGGATTCTAGGAAGGGAACATGTTTAGTTTATGATGTGTAAGTGGGAGTATAATTTTGATAATGTTGTTTAAGTATGCAATGCAGGTTGTTCCAGCCTCTTAGTGAAGGTAGGGAAAGGTCAGATTGTAGTAGGGATTTATATTTTATTATTTTGATCTTGGTTATGTGTAAACTATGGATGGAATGTATACCTTTGACTTACTGTTCTAATTGTAGGGTAGTCTTCTCAGCTCCTTGGTGAGGTTGGAGGGGAGGCTTTCAACTTCTGTATTTTTATGACGTATTTTGATGTGTATTGCTATATTGATTATTAGGTCCACTGTGAAATATTTTGAGTGTGGGCTTTGCCTACAAAAAGGCGTAAGTAAACTATTATATTACATAACATATGATGGGGCAGGATCCTTTAGTCTTCTTGGGGACCAGAAGTACCATGAAAAATAATCCCCACCCTCTCCTTTTGGTGGAACAATATCACCTGCTCTGGCCTCCAAGAGGAAGACAATTTCTAATCTCAAAGTCAAAAACTCTGTGTGGTGAGCAATTTAGAGATAAAGCCAATAAACTGAATCTGTAGCCCTTGAGAGAGGGTTCAGCAAAGCACTGCACCTTTTCCAAAATGGTATGCAAGTATTGAACCATGCAAGTCTGGTAAGATGCTATGCAGCATTCTGGTATTGCCTTCTCTCAAAACAGGTCAAGGTCTTGCCACTCATTGGGCATACCCAGGCATGCACTTGAAACTTTTTGGTTTATTTCAGGGTAATTTTGACCACCAAAAATTGGTGTAGCTATTGGGACTGGTTGAATCCGCAGCCACCAGGACACAATACTTCATTTCTGCCATCTTGTCAACAGGGAGTACAGCACATGAATTTTCGCACATCTGCTTAGGTATGTCCTGGTAAAGAGAGTAGATGGGCATAGCCATTAACTCTTTTGCCACATCTAAGAGCTTGAGAAGGCCAAATAGAGGAACCCTGGGCTCTCCTATGACTTGCAATTCTATTGAAATGGCCCTGGGCATTATTTAAACAATCTCTGAAATGTAGAGGTCCTCCGGTGGGGGAACTGCTCCTTGTCTGTGGAGGAGAAGAGACCAAGAGGGGACCAGGAGGATATTCATCATTGGAATCAAGCTCCTCTTATCTATATGTGGACTTCCAAGAGCATTTAGAGTCACACTCTATATAAAGAGGGAGTGACATCCAAAACTGCACCTATCCTTGAACTGACCACCTTTTAGTGCTAAAGGTCAACTTTTGGGCCTTCAGATATAATTCTAAAACTAGAGGAGCTTCTTTCTTTAAAGCTGTTTGGTTCAGACTAGACACACACAAAGCCAATGCCAATGTTTGAGGCTCAGCGATGGTGCCAAGTCATTAAGGAAGGCAGCAGTAAGCAGATCATGACGACAAGTGAAGCTGAGCTGGTTAATGCTGTCCATTTGGCACTCTTCATGTAATGAGTTATTGCCTCTGCCATTTGCCTCCAAAACTCCTCCTCAAAGACAGCAGGGCTGAAAAATCAGCAGGAGGCTAACTCTCTTTGGAGTTTTCCGCATCCCCTTTTAGACTTTTCGCATTTGCATGCAGACATTTCAAAATTTATTTATTTATTTAGAAACTTTTATATACCGGTATTAGTGGGGACATCATACCGGTTCACATATTAACTGAAAAGCTTGGAAAATACATTTCAACAGGGAGAGTGTAAAACTGGGCGGGGAAAGGAAAGCCAAATGATTGCCAGCATGGTTAAAAGGTGGGGTGAATGAGGCTATTATAGCCAAAAGAGCTTCTTTCAATGCAACTGACTCTGCTCCCATGCAGTCCATCTAATATCAGAAAAATCATGACTATAGTGAATAAAATCTTCCACTAATGAAACTTCCCATTTTTTTCATTGAAACGCAACTTTTATGTTCTGTGAACTTTGTTTTAACTGTCCGCTTGGTTTTCCCTATATAATTTACAGGGATATATATATATAATCAAACATATAACAAACATGGAAGTGTATGATATTTGATTACTATTTTACACCTGTAAGGTGACTAAGTCATCTCCACATATATTATACAAGGAAAACTAAGTGGACAGTTAAACAAAGCTCACAGAACCTAAAAGTTGCATTTTAATGGAAAGAAAATGGAAATCTAATATTAGATGGACTTATTGGAGCAGATTCAATTGCATTGGCGAGAGGGCAAGAGATAAGTAGTGCATCAGCGTGAACAGGAGTGAATTTTCTGTTTGCAAACAGTGCACCCTAAAGGACTTAACAGATGATGTGCAAATCCTCATCCCTATTCAAGAATCCCTCACCAAATCCCTGCAACTCTGGGATTCATGTCTTACTTCTATCAACTCCCTACTAGCCAACCTCCACCTTGCCCTAAATGCATCGAAAACAGAAATCCTCTTGATCTCCAATCAACCTGACCGTATATCCCAATCCATCCCTCATAACCCTACCTTAGCATCCGCTCCACTGCACTCCGTAAGAGACTTAGGTGTCGCACTAGATCAACATTTAAATTTCAAACCCCACATTAACACTCTACTAAAGCGGGGTTTCTTCAAACTCCACATCCTTAAAAAAACTCAAACCCCTCCTCCACGCTCAGGATTTCCGTATAGTACTACAGACGACTATTCTTATCAAAACTCGACATCTGCTCCTGGGCCTCCCATCCTCAACTATTAAACCCCTGCAAATCTTGCAAAATGCCATGGCCAGGATCATAACCAATACCCGAAAAGGGGACCACATCACCCCCATTCTAAAGGACCTACACTGGTTGCCCATTCCTTTCCGCATTCAATACAAAACACTTACCATCCTGCACGACACGCTGTACAAACATAACCACTCCTGGCTCGAGGAGATGCCACGTTTCCGTTTTTCCAACCATCCCACCAGATCTTCCCCTGCAGGCACCCTCCACACTCCTTCCCTTAAAACCGCACACCACGCTCTTACCAGAGAAAGAGCCTTCTCCATCGCTGGCCCAGCCCTCTGGAACTCCTTACCTACTGAACTCAGTCTAGAGCCATCCTTACGCAACTTCAAAAAAGGAATCAAGACATGGGCTTTTCAAACAGGCTTACCCTGATACCAACCAAACCTAGCCAGTTGTCCAATTTTTTGCTCCTTTGCTGTCCCCTAGTCCCCTTTCTTCCCTGTTCCCATACCCCCCCCCCCCCCCCCCCTGTACAGCCTTCTGCCCCGCTATCCTTCCATCAAAATTGTACAGCATTGTATCTTTGTAAGATTGTAAATGTTTTACTAGGGTTTTTACCACCCGATTTTCTTGTACATAGCCTTTGATGTTTTTGAGACATAGCACGATTCCCATCTAGTTCTCTATTTCTTTATTTTCTCACTGCCTCTGTGACCCTCTCTCTTTTGCCTGCTCCCCTGCCCCCCCCCCCCCCCGTTCATTGTAATTTTCCTTTCTTTATAGTTGCTTGTAAACTGGCGTGATGTTCCCACGAATGTCGGTATATAAAAGTTTATAAATAAATAAATAAATAAATATCGCACAGAAAATGATGTGTACAATGCCATGAATTGTATTTATTGTCGCAGTGCTGCTGAACAAGATGGAGGCACAAGCCCAGAGTTATATGGATGGCAATGTTTGAAATATTGCGTCTTTGGAGCAGAGAATTTGAGCCCCTGAAGCAGTGATTGTTCCATTAAATGTGATACACATTGGGCAGCTGTTTTTTGGAACATAAAAGGGAAGTAATCCTATGCATTTTAAAAAAAATATTTAAATAGGCAATGTAACTGGGACCCATGATTATACAAGCCTCATCTAGCAGCAATATAAGGCTGAAATGACTGAAAAGCTAATTGCCTGCAACTATAAGGTGGTATAAGGTCCTCAGTTTTCATATTCATGCTGCATAAAAGTGATAATGTTTGTTAAAGTGCTCTTTTGAATTGTGTGTGTTGTAGTTGCATTCTAATTTTTTGGACTCTGTTGTTTTAACGTGATTAGTTTTTATGTAAAACCATAACCGCTTCTTAGGGGACAGGACAAAATGTACTAAGGCATATTAGAAGAAAAATAAATGCAGAAAGAGAGAAAAATCACTTTCAAGTGAGGAAAAAACTCAGCTAACTTAGGCTGGCAATGAAAAAACACATCAGATGTTCACTGCAGAAAATGAAGAACTGAGGCATGCTGTATGATTGCGGATGCTGGAAACTACTGTGCATACTCACAAGTAGTCCAAAAATTCCCAAGCAGCTCTGAAAATCACATTTCATTTGACACCATTACAATGTGATTATGCTGAGCTGTTTATCTTCAGAGAATATAGGTTACTGTAGGAGTTAGAATTTTTGTGGACAATGTTGAAGGGATACCTCATTAGGTTTGAACACCAGTGACATTTTTCTTCCACAGGAACTAATGAATCCAATAGGCCTTGATTCAGCCCTCTCCTTTTTTTTATTCTTATAATGAATTTATTTCAGTTCCCATATCCCTATTTCCTGCAGGATTTTAAAAATGTCATTAAGGACTACAACAGATAAGCAGAGCTTGAGTATCCTGGTTGAAAGAAGCACTGTCCCACAGTTGTGCTGGTGTTAGGGTCAGATCTAGTTAAGCGATTATGGCTCATCCTGGTTCGAAGGGCCTGGTATCTCCCAGATATTGTTAGTTGGGACAACCCTTGCACTGGATGAGGTGAACTACACTGCTTGATTTGCAGATGAATGATCCATGGACTTCTATGGGTTTGTGAGATGCTCTTAGTCTTGATATATTACCTCAACGCTCTGGTCATAAAAATTCTAACCCCTATATAGACTAAGCCACTTTTCCATAGATACCTCCCTATGATCCCCATTGTGGGCGTTCCCACTCCACAACATTCTCTACATATAAGAACTTCCTTCTCCAGTTCTATAATTATATCAAGAAGTAGCCTGTGAGGTCTCAAAAGATCAAGTACTACAATCTTTCTTGTTGGTCCTTTAAAAGCTATCACAACCTACAAAGACTCTGCTAGTCCTCTGAATCAATCACAAATGAGGTTGCCCTATTTTTCTTTCAGTTTATCCTTTTCAGAACAGAGCCTTTAGCATTTCTCTTAGTTCTCATCTCATACTTATGCCAGGAACTTCCCTGGCTAAGATTAGGATATGCCTCCATTACAAGTTACTTCAAAGTGTTATTCCTTGCACAACATGACCACTAGTGCTGGACAAGATTCCCGGGGACTGTGAAGACATCTAATACATAAGACATGAGCCATCCACCCGTAGTTTAAAGAGAAAAGCACGCCTCCATATTCTAAACTCAAAAAGTCAAATGTTGATGCGTAATAACCAATATCTCAATAACTGCATGGCATAGCAGATGTTTTATAGCATGCAGCATATAGTAACTGGAGAATAACAGTTGAGGTACTTACAAGAAAAGGCTCTGGAGGAAAATGAAATTAGAATGGTATAAAATATCATCAAAACTTGGAGATGGAAATACTGTATTACCCTATATATATATACTGTTCAAATCTGTTTCAAATAAATTAATCTGTATCTGCAAGTCTTATTTGTCATTCTACTAGCTGAGAATCGGAAGTGAAAAGCTAAATTTAAGTGTAACTATTTTTATGTAGAAGTACTCCCAATCAATCAACTTAGCACATTTCTCAATTACTATTATGTAATGGGTGCACCAGTGTCACCATTTCGGTAAATTTCTGACAAGTGTTTTGCACAACAGCTAGATGTCAATTAGAGCCATGTCTGGTCCTTGGCATTAAACACCTTGAACCTATGTCTTCCTTTCCTCTGTGCTGCCTTATTGGCACTAGAAAGAAAGGGTACAGGAATACGACTCTTACAAAGGGATCCAACCATGGTAAGAGAGAGTCATCTTAGCTGAAGCCATGCTCATCATGCCTTTCAAGTAAAAAAAAAAAAAAAAAAAGCAAAACTTTCAGCAGAGTCTGAAAGTTGTTGCACCAGGCAGCACTCAAACACATAGTAATAACTTGGTAAAAGCTTTCCAATCAATGTGTGCCTTGAAAGGGGTACTTTAACCCAAAGTGCTTCTTTAAATTGCAGAATTGCATCTTTCATTGTTGCCCTTTAATCAAAGCCCTCAGCTATTTCCTATACTATCATCTTCAAATCAATGTGATGTCAAAATGATTTAACATGAAGTATATTCAGAACTTGTTTTTTTTTTCTAATGATACACCCTGTTACTTTAATCTGGCACCTTTCTGCAGCTACCTAATCACATTGCCTACCATCCCTGGCCCGCACACCACTACTGTAAACTTTGCCCAGTCGCGAAGAGGGGCCCCAATGGTCCTCTCTGCTCCAGAGCTGCCAGTCAAGAGCGGCACCCCGCAATCACCTTTCAATGGTAGTTAAGATAGAAAATTCCAGTGCAAGGCCTGCCCCCCCTCCCCCCCCCCGCACGGTTTCCAAGGAAACAGGAAGCCCATGCAGGAGGATAGGGTGGGGCTGTGACCAGCCTCTGAAAGCGCGCGCAGGTTCACAGGCCCACACACTGTCCGTTTCCTTTTATGACTGCTGGTAAAAAGATGACCGTGGTGCAACCGGTCCTGGTGCACGACTAAGGGGCAGAGGACCGGTCAGGCCCTCTTTGTTCTCTCACGTGCGACCGGCCAGATGAGGGGAGGGCTAGAGGAAAACTCTGAAAGGGCCGTAGTGGAGCAGGGCCTGGGAAGCGTAGAAACCTTCTCCACCTCCGGCGTTTTCCGCGCTGGGATAGGTCTTCTCTGAAAGTTTTGCTTGGGAGCCAAACGTTAACTTGCAGGCGTGATTGTCCTTCTCCCCCCATGTCTCATCACATCTGGGCTACAGCTGCAGGCAATTGCACACCTGCTCCTTGGAGGGCACACGGGAGATGCGAGCTGCGGCGCCACCAATCCACGCCGGCCCCAGCAGAACAAAGGGGGCCTGCGCTTCAGGAGGCGGAGCTCTGTCTGCAAGTGGTCTCCACTGCCACCGCTGCTGCAGGGTTCTCCCACCCGTGGGTGGATCAAGCAACCTGAACTGGAGTCACTGGGCTGTGGGAGGAGGTGGCACTTAAGAGAAAGTGGTGAGGAGATACACAGAGGGGGGGGGGATGCTGCTGTTGCCTGGGCAGGGTATGGAAAGGGGGAGAGAAGAGAAGGAATGCCAAGTCTTGGGGATAAAGAGATGAGGATCAGCCCGTGGCCGCCTGCTGGGAGGAGAGGGGAGAGAGAGTAGGATGCTGCAGCAGCATGGACAGAGAAGGGAGAAGATAAGAGAGGGAATTGCTGGACTTGGAGGAAAGAGAGAGGAGGTCGGAGAGGGGGAGATACTGGTGCTGAGCAGAAAGTAGAGAAACAGGAAGTGTGATTATGATGAGGCCACCAAGCTCTCACTGTTCATGAGGGGGGAGGTGTTACTTTGGGATCATCAAATCCTAGAGTTCTTGTGAATGGGAGGGTGCTCTGTTACAAGATCAGAATGTCCAGACAACAAAAGTACAAAAAAACTATTTTATTTATAGTTTAGTAATCTAATATGCCAGCTTTTGGAATGAGAACGTGCGTCTCTAATATCTTTGTATGTTGCACAGCACAGGAGGAAATGCATTTCTGTTTCTATTTCTTCAGTGTTGCATAGCATGCAGAGTCTGGCTTCTTGGGTTTCCAGTTCATATTTTGTTTGCATATTTCTACTTCTAATTTGTGGTCACTTATTCTGTGTTTAATGACATCTGTGTTGGTTCTGCATGTATGAGTGAGGTGAGGTGAGGTATTCTGCTGGCATGGAGTTTCTATGTATCGATCCTTAGCAGTCCACCTTATTTGTTTTTCCAGTATGAAGTGTTTTAAGGACCAGTATAATATTTGCAGTGCTACCTTTTCATAGGTTCTGCGACACGTAGCAGGTGGCAGAGCCCTGAGCAGACAGTCACTCTGATTCACCCCACCCACCCTCTCTCTCCAAGGATGGTCCTGCATCTAAGAAAAAAATCACACAGACAGTATTCATCTGATCTAATACGTTATTAAATTCCAAGATGACTCAGGGTAAATGGAGAATTCTGTAAGTAACAAATACACATTTTGATTTTTGCATATTCACTGCAGGTAAGACATTAATGAGGCCAGGGTTCGAAAGGAACGGTACAGCAGAATATCTTAACACACTGTGGCCATGTCTACAGTTTCACTTTATGTACTAGTAATTTCTAATGCAGAGTAATGGAAATACTGAGAGCCCAAAATGGAAAGCCAGCTGTAAAGTGCAATCCTGCCACAGAACGATGATATAGTGCAAACCTTATTAATGCATGCAGTCTTACAGCTTCTGAACGTCTCATGCACCTACACAAGCATATGCCACTAAAATCATCAGTTACCAATGAAACAAACCCGTTAAGTACCTTGCTCGTTCAATGGCTTCCGTTCTGTGAACATTGGAGAGCTGGCCAAGGCAAAAGCGGTCTCCTCCAGAAGGGTCCACGTAGCCATCAACAGTAACAATGGGGCAAGTCGAAGGCACTTTAAAGGTCTCTCCCACCTGCACATCCATTTCAAAGTAAGCGATTGAACACCAGTACTCAGGAGCTACAGGAGGGAACATGTGGAACAAATAAAAATACATGCCAAAGGCTGACTAGCAGACACACAGCATGTCATACGGACTGCCAGCTGAAACTCCGTCAGCTTCACTGATTTGTATCAGCACTCCCACACTGCATGTGCTGTGGCTCTGTCACAGGAAAATAGTAGTAAAGTGACAATGCTTGCTTATGTTTGTTCTGGTAACAGGAGCTCAGTGAAGTCACACACATGGGTCACACAAGTATTGTCAGAATATCTATAAAGCTTTCCATCTACTGATCATTCAGCACCCAGGCCATGAGGGAGAAGGACTGAATCTTGGGACAGAAGAAAACACCTTAGTTCTGAATCACCTGGCTTGTAGAGAGAGTCTTAACCCGATGCATGCATTTATTTATTTAAAATATTTATATGCCACCTATAGCACAATTCTAGGTGGCTTACAATAGAATAGATACATTAAAAAAAAAAAGACTAAAACAATCATATAAACAAACCTTAGCCTCATCGGTAATGGATACCCCATTAGATCTGTGTGGGTTATGAGAATTATAAGACCCTTCCAGGTCATCTGACCTTTTACTAACATCTTGGCTACGAGAGGCAGGACAGAATGATTCATTACGAATGCTCAAGCAGTACTAGGCAGGACAATTTAAAAAACTGTCATTTAATTAGAACGTTCTGTATTAACAAATAGAAACACACCGTTACAAAAATTAACACTGTTTAAACATCCTAATTTCTCTCTGTCCATGGCTGATTTTTTCAGTTTTCTGTTCCACAAATCAGAATTTAAAAGTCAGTAAAACGAGTAACAGTAAATGCGGGACATTTGGGGTCCAACTTTGTCTAAATGTTTTTCTAGTCTCTAGCTCTCCCTCTTCTCCCACGTTTTTTGTTTTTTTTCCTCATATTCTTTGAGAATCATTATTACATGCTTCCCTTCCTACCAGAAATAAAAGCTCAAACAAGTCACACATTCTACCTTTTTATTCATTCCTCTTTACTAGCGACTATGATTTACCACCTTCCAGGCCCTGCTCTCTCTTTCCTGAGCACTGATATTCTAAGCCCCTCTTATCATCCCGGGTGATTTTATAGTACGGTTCAGCACCACCAGAAGTGCTCTCCTCTTCTAGTCTTATTAACTTCTCCCACTCCTTACTGCTGGCTGATATGAGGATCTCATTAGGCTTACTCCTGTGCCATCTCACTGCTCAGTCTCACCCGCCCTGTCTTATCACTGTTGCCTTCACTGAAAGAAATATTTCCAGTAATAGTCTTCCAGCAACCACCTAATCTGAAACAAAAATTAGTAAAACTAAGGGCCAGATTTACTAAGTCTTTTCTCCCATTATGTGTCGGGGGGAGGGGGCAGGGAAATTAGTAACAGTCCAATACAGTAAAGTGCGGCCGCGGTTACCCTGCTTCTAACCCACTTTCTACTCACAATTTGGCCGCGTTAGTCCAACCTGCGATTCACTATCCCTTTTAACCCATCCTTACCGCTTCTTAAATCACCGGGTAACCCTTTCCGCCCGCGGCATGTATATGAGATGTAAACGATCGGATTAGCTATTCCCTCCCATACAGTAACGCGCGCCCCGATTATCGCTTTTTAAACCTGCAGTTTTGCCGCGCGTTTAACCTGCTAATTTACCGCCTACCCTTACCCCTGCGTTAGAGGCAGGGGTAAGGTAGGCGGCAAACTTTCCCCCAGCTCCCGCTCACCTGCCCTGGCCGCATCCATGGGTGCCGGTCTCCGGGGCAGCCCCAGTCCTCTCTCCCCTCCTCCCGAAGCAACTTTAACCCAAAGAAAACCTAAAAACCTAAAATCCCCTCCTCCCGAAGCAAGGCGCAGGGCGAAAAGCGACTCGACATGTAAAGTATTGTGAATAAGTGTAACCAAAGTAAACTTACTTTTTCTTTCTTCCAGCCCTCTCTGCCCTATTCCGGAGGCACGCACTGCAGCTCCCCTGCCTCCCGGGGGCAGCCGGCGGCGAAAGCGGCTTCCAGCGGCCCCCGCCGGCGAAGATGGACGCACGCACGGGCGCTCAAGCCAGCGAAAGCACATGAACAGGCGTGCGTGACGTCACGGCGTCCTAATGCAGAAAACTTATGTCAAAGTTTCTAGAACTTTGACTAGGCAACTGAGCATGCCCTATACCACGTCTCCAGTCTTGAAACATTGAATTATACATAAACCAAAAAAATAGGAAAAACCCAGCTCTGCGGGGTGGCAGGTGGGTTTCGTGAGGACTAACATCCTGCTGTCCGCAGAGAACACCTGTTACAGGTAAGCAACTCTGCTTTCTCTGAGGAAAAGCAGGATGGTAGTCCTCACATATGGGTAAATCCCTAGCTACAGGCTGCTCCCCAACAGAAAAGGAGACCAACAGACACCTAACAAGATGCCAACAGACACAACAACAACAGTACTCTTGGTAACAGAGGATCTCAAGTATTTTATGCCTGACATTCTCCTCCATTAATAACCAAAGTGGATGGCTTCTGCCATCACCCTCACAAACCCTGCGAAGGTTAAATCCTCATGCAGAAACTTCCTTCACTCCTCTGGAGGAGAAAGGTTTGATAGGAGACCTTCAGAGCCCTTAGAGGAGAACTCCGAGGATCATAGGAGCCCTCATCCTCATGTAAGCTTCAGGGGATGGGACCCCTAGTTATTCGGTCTTCATCCAGAGTTGCAGGCACTGGTAAAACTGGACAGGGGACTACAGGCCCAGGCATCTCTGCCGGCCTAGGTGGAGCTTCCTTCTCAGAAGAATTGGCAACGACCACCGTATTAGTAGTGGGAGGCTTTGGTGCCCCACCGGCACCGATGCTGTCCTGGGAACCAATGCCAGCTGGGTTGGTAATGCACCGATGAGCACATTGAGCTTCTCCAGCAGTGGTACCAATGAGATGGAGGCACAAAGAAACAGAAGGAAACTGCTGGATGAAAAATCCAAGACAATGGTGATCTTTGAGAAATTCCACAGCCTCTTTGGCTTTATTTTTGACAAGGCATGTCAACTAGACTTTCCAGTGGAGTGGAGGAGTAACCTAGTGGTTACAGCAGTGGGCTATGAACCAGGACACCAGGTTCAAGTCCCACTGTCACTCCTTGGGCAAGTCATTTTACCTTCCATTGCCTCAGGTACAAACTTAGATTGTAAGCCCTCTGGGGATAGGGAAATACCTACAGTATCTGAATGTATTCCATGAAAAGCGGAATATAAAAATCTAAAATGAATAAATGTCTTTAAGAAGATTACATGTCTGCAGCCATGAGAGAGTTTACTGTCTCATAAGCTTATAAGCCAAATGGACAAGAAGCTAGTTGATTATCTTGATGGATCAAGGGCTGTCCATTGCTCCTACCATGTGACAGGGGCCGATCAATGGCACTGGTAGCCCCTGTGACATAGTGAGGGCAAAGGCTATCGGTGCCATTTTGAATACAGCCCGAGTGCAGGAGATCGCGCCAGGACCCCTGCTGGACCACCAGGGATTTTGGTAAGTCTTGGAGGGGGTCAGGAGGGTGGGGGGTTTATTCGTTAGATACGTTGTATTCGTAGGGGTTCGCCATATGTTTTGTGACCCCACGAATACAATGAATAGGGACATATACGTTGCGGATTGCCAATACTTCAAAAACAAATGCACACCCCTACTAGATATACACAAGTTAAACATCATAAGGGCTTGTTATCAAAAAGCTAGATGACCAGATACTTACAAGAAAAGTGACTATGCACAAAGAATTTGGCTAACCCAAAAAAGATCTACTTACCAGGATGATTGGAGATAGGAGGCTGGAATGCAAGTTCATTATGACCTGGCCCTATAATTTAAAAAAAAAAAAAATGCAAATGACCAAACAGCAATAAGCAGAATTCTGAGGAGTTTTATTTTGGTTTTACCCTATGGGGTAATTTTCCAACTGTCCACATTGGAACAAAGTCTGTGGGTATATTTTAACCCCAGATTTTGCACCAGTTTCAAGGATAAAATATTCGCATATTTTAGCTTTGAAAAGTGCCATGGGTTTGCACTGGCTTTTTGTATAGGTGGATTTTCTACTGAAAATAACACACAAACTTGAAATCATCATCTATGCACATTATTTTCTGATTCTGCCCCAAACTGCCTTCCCCAAATGAAGCTAAACATATGCACATTCTCTCAGCCGTGCAGGAGGGGAATTTTCAGATAGCAAATGTACCTGCATAAACGGCTTTGAAAAATCAACTTCCATGTTAACAATTTAGCCCCCAAGAACTGCACCAATATTCAAAATGTGAATAACAAAGTTAAAGAAACACAGGTAGTTCAAGAGTCAGGAATTCAACCAAGAGATGCTCAAACTCAAAACAAATGTGGGAGCTTGGCATGGAGTTCCAGCCAGAAAGCAAACTAGTTAGCCTTAAGAAACTCTGCTGAGAGAGAACTGGAAAATAAAATCTCTGGTCACATTCTACCAGCTGAGAGAGTATGTGAGGAGAAGGAGAGGGGGGTATTTTACAAGTTTGCATAGAAGAGACTTCTCTATCCAGCTCAGCACCTTTCCCAAATCACAGTCCTGAGCACACAGAACTCTGCTCAATGTGTAGTTCAAAGCATCTCTTCCCATGAAGGCATTTACCTTTCCTCTAAAATAAAGGGGGAAAGGCATCCTGGGATATTTTTAACAGCAACAGTTTTCTTAAGTCATTTATGTTTGAGGTTTTTTTCTCGATTCTCTCTTTTGAACTTCATTGCTGGTCACAGATCAATAGAAGTTTATATACTGATGAAGAGACTGTGACATCTCTTCATCAGTACATAAACAAACCAAGAACAAAATTGGTGATGAGGATGTTGGATTTCAGGTGAAAGGTTTATATGAATCTTTAATTTATGTGCCTGTGTACTTCTTGGTCTTTTAGTGTGAAGGGCAGATTTGTTTATTTTGGGACCATCTAGTTTGTGTTAAGAACTTTTCTTGTAATTTGCAGAAAGCAGGATAGAGCATAAGAAAACCTAGTGAGTACAGAATATTGTGTGTATTTAATTTTAGCATCATGTGATGACAAAAGGTTTCATTTGTTAATAATCAAAAGGACAGTAAGGTAGATTTAAAAGCAGAAATGAAGAGAAAGTACCTTTTGGAGATTGCAGCAGCATGAAGAATGAACCCATGGGGTCCTAATATCGCAGCAGACAAATTCTTTTGATTATGTAGAAAATAAGATTTCTGAGTATATCACTGCCACAATGCCCAAAAATAAGAATAAACAGGGCACAGCCTTAATATGGCTACTGTTAGATATTACAGATAAATTGAAACAAGAAAACTGTAATAAATTAATGAGGGAGAAGTTATGTTTTGCCCAATTGGCAGAAGACAGATAACACTATGAGCAAAGTGAGGCTGATTTAATTAAAAAGCTAAAAATTGCTAGTACCCAGAATGAAGCTTTAAAGTCTGAAATTGAGAACGAACATAAGAACATGCCATACTGGATCAGACAAAGGGTCCATTAAGCCCAGCATCCTGTTTCCAACAGTGGTCAATCCAGGCCATAAGAACCTGGCAAGTACCCAAAACCTAAGTCTATTTCATGTTACCGTTGCTAGTAATAGCAGTGGCTATTTTCTAAGTCAACTTAATTAATAGCAGGTAATGGACTTCTCCTCCAAGAACTTATCCAATCCTTTTTTAAACACAGCTATACTAACTGCACTAACCACATCCTCTGGCAACAAATTCCAGAGTTTAATTGTGCGTTGAGTGAAGAGGAACATTATCTGATTAGTTTTAAATGTACCACATGCTAACTTCATGGAGTGCCCCCTAGTCTATTATCTGAAAGAATAAATAACCGATTCACATCTACCCGTTCTAGACCTCTCATGATTTTAAACACCTCTATCATATCCCCCCTCAGCCATCTCTTCTCCAAGCTGAAAAGTCCTAACCTCTTTAGTCTTTCCTCATAGGGGAGCTGTTCCATTCCCCTTATCATTTTGGTCGCCCTTCTCTGTACCTTCTCGATCGCAATTTTATCTTTTTTGAGATGTGGCGACCAGAATTATACACAGTATTCAAGGTGTGGTCTCACCATGGAGCGATACAGAGGCATTATGACATTTTCCGTTTTATTCACCATTCCCTTTCTAATAATTCCCAACATTCTGTTTGCTTTTTTGACTGCCGCAGCACACTGAACCGACGATTTAAATGTGTTATCCACTATGACGCCTAGATCTCTTTCTTGGGTGGTAGCACCTAATATAGAACCTAACATTGTGTAACTATAGCATGGGTTATTTTTCCCTATATGCATCACCTTGCACTTATCCGCATTAAATTTTATCTGCCATTTCGATGCCCAAATTTCCAGTCTCAGAAGGTCTTCCTGCAATTTATCACAATCTCCTTGTGATTTAACTACTCTGAACAATTTTGTATCATCTGCAAATTTGATTACCTCACTCGTCGTATTTCTTTCCAGATCATTTATAAATATATTGAAAAGTAAGGGTCCCAATTCAGATCCCTGAGGCACTCCACTGCCCACTCCCTTCCACTGAGAAAATTGTCCATTTAATCCTACTCTCTGTTTCCTGTCTTTTAGCCAGTTTGTAATCCATGAAAGGACATCGCCACCTATCCCATGACTTTTTACTTTTCCTAGAAGCCTCTCATGAGGAACTTTATGAAACGCCTTCTGAAAATCCAAGTACACTACATCTACTGGTTCACCTTTATCCACATGTTTATTAACTCCTTCAAAAACTGAAGCAGATTTGTGAGGCAAGACTTGCCTTGGGTAAAGCCATTCTAACTTTGTTCCATTAAACCCTGTCTTTCTATATGTTCTGTGATTTTGATGCTTAGAACACTTTCCACTATTTTTCCTGGCACTGAAGTCAGGCTAACCAGTCTGTAGTTTCCCGGATCGCCCTGGAGCCCTTTTTAAATATTGGGCTTACATTAGCTATCCTCCAGTCTTTAGGTATAATGGATGATTTTAATGATAGGTTACAAATTTTTACTAATAGGTCTGAAATTTAATTTCTTAGTTCCTTCAAAACCCTGACGTGTATACCATCCGGTCCAGGTGATTTAATACTCTTCAGTTTATCAATCAGGCCTACACATCTTTTAGGTTCACCATGATTTGGTTCAGTCCATCTGAATCATTACCCATGAAAACCTTCTCCGGAACGGGTATCTCCCCAACATTCTCTTTAGTAAACACCGAAGCAAAGAAATAATTTAATCTTTCCGCGATGGCCTTATCTTATCTGAGTGCCCCTTTAACCCCTCGATCATCTAACGGTCCAACTGACTCCCTCACAGGCTTACTGCTTCGGATATATTTTTTTAAAGTTTTTACTGTGAGTTTTTGCCTCTACGGCCAACTTCTTTTCAAATTTTCTCTTAGCCTGTCTTATCAATGTCTTATATTTAACTTGCCAACGCTTATGCATTATCCTATTTTCTTCTGTTAGATCCTTCTTCCAATTTTTGAATGAAGATCTTTTGGCTAAATAGCCTCTTTCACCTCCCCTTTTAACCATGCAGGTAATTGTTTTGCCTTCTTTCCACCTTTTTTAATGTGTGGAATACATCTGGACTGTGCTTCTAGAATGGTATTTTTTTAACAATGACCACGCCTCTTGCACACTTTTTACCTTTGTAGCTGCTCCTTTCAGTTTTTTTCTAACAATTTTTCTCATTTTATCAAAGTTTCCCTTTTGAAAGTTTAGCACGAGAGCCGTGGATTTCTTACTGTCCCCCTTCCAGTCATTAATTCAAATCTGATCATATTATGATCACTACTGCCAAGCGGCCCCACCACAGTTACTTGATAAAGATGAAGAATTAGAAATTCTTTGGGAACATTGTCAACTCGAATCTCCCTCTAATTATGAGAAGGAAAAAGATGATGATATAAAGACCTCTGGGGAGAGAGGAGCAAATGATCCAGAAGAGAGAGAGAGAGGATGTAATCGCTGTATGCCCCCTCCGTGACAGGACTTTAACCTGTAGTCCTGCACTTAATCAGAGGCATGAACTAGCTTCTCAGTGAGTGAAGTTTCGTGGTATTTGGTTTTGATGTAGGAGAAAAGGACATACAGCTAAAAATTGTTACAAACCCTGGATTTCACATTCAGTATGTACCTCCTTCTCCCAGCAGGCCTGTGGATTAAGTTGGGGTTGGCTGACCCCATTCCTTCTACTCTCTATGTGGCACACCCGATACTTACTTAAACAGTGGGGTGACTGGCCTCAGCTGATAACCTAAACTCTTCCTTGATTTTTGTGAAACCAGCAGGATACAGGGCTAGACCAAAATGAAATATTTTAAAAGTTTCTGTTTCTCTTCGTGCATATTTTTTCCTTTCCAGGAAATTAGCTTCATCTTTTTCTGGTTTAGGTTGCTAGCAAAGCAGATGTGTATGCTTTTTGTATGTGCTAATACCTAATTTAAAGTTTGCATTATTTTAATTGTGCAGCTATTGTTTTTGCAAAAAGTTTCATAAAGCAGGAAGAGGCGAGATGGGTAGTAATCTGTCTCGCAAGCTTTTTTTTTTCTCTCCTTCCTTCCTTCTCGCATGAAAGGAATGTAAACTGTTCAGGTTCTTGTGCTTAATCAATCAAAATCATAGTTAGAAAAAAAAAGTGAGATTTCTTGTTTGTTTTTTTTTTTTTTATTGTATAAGTTAATCAAAGTAGTGGTTTTTTTACTTTAATTGTGTAACTCAGTTGCCTATAGCTATTTTTTTTTAACTTGTAATGTTATTTAAAAGATTAAATTGGAGATCACGTGATGTGGTGAGCGGAGGAGGACGTGTGCAGGAGGGCTCCGGGTGCTACAATCTGGGAAAAGAAAACCGCGACAAAAATCTGAGCTTTGATACTTTCCTCAGCACAGTAGTGGATCCTCAGGTTAATGTCCATAACTATGTACATGCAGAGAGCCTCTCCGGGAATGCCCGTTAGAGCCGGGAAGAGAGACAAGCCAAAACCGGCGGAACCAAAAATGGCGCTGACACCGGGGTCTGCTGGCCACTCCGATTTCTCTCCTGCGGCGTCGGAACAACTCAAATCCATGCTTATGGAAGCGCTAGACTTAAAACTGGCGGGGATCTCCACCCAAATTTCGGAGGTGCATGCTGACCTGGCGGAAATTAATCCACGGTTCGAACGTGTGGAGGGACGGGTAAGCCTACTGGAGGACGACAATCTGGCCCTGACAACGAAAATTATGGCCCTCGAAAAACAAGTGGCAGCCCAATCGTCCAAGCTGGATGATCTTGAAAATAGAGCCCGTAGATCCAATATTAGACTCTTGGGCCTTCCTGAAACATTGATAGAAGGGAATCTGGGCTCTTTTTTGGAATCCTGGCTACCGGAGGCGCTCCATGTTCCAGAGCTTGCCCCCCTCTTTCCGCATAGAACGAGCGCACAGATTAGGGCAGAGAAAAGAGGGAGATAGCAGACCGAGACTTGTAATTGCGAAAATTCTAAATTTCGCTCATAAGCAAATAATACTACAGGCTTTTCGGAAGACCCCGGATCTCTGCTATGACTCCCGGAAGATTCGAATATTTCAAGACTATTCGGCGCAGGTGTCGGGCCAACGGAGAGGTTTCTCACCCATATGCTCTAAGCTATACGACAAACAAGTGAAATTTGCATTACAATATCCTGCAAGATTGAAAATCTGGCACAATAACCAAACCATTTTTTATGAAACGCCGGAAGAAGCACAGTCCTTTTTCACTACGCACCTGAAGTAACACAAACGAGGAGGGGCGGCCATTTTGTGCAGCGGTTGCTATAGCATATGGTTTCTGTTCTGGCGCCTGAGGAACTTTTCTTTTCTGGGACTGTGAGTTCCAGGCATGTCAACTACTCAATTACTCCCTAACGGGGACGTTATGTTGTTGGCTCTGTCAAGGACTACCAAGACTGTCGACACCTGGCTATTCTTTTTGAAGAACTACGCAACTTTTTGCTGGTGAACAGACTCCTTCCCGGTGTTTAACCAGATCAGCGTGCCCCATAACGAGCCTGACGGCGTTCAACGATGGACGTTTCAATGAGCGGCAATCCAATCGAACGGCCACTCTACCAGGCAATACTGGACGGCGGACTGAAGGCCATCTGGACTATGGAGGGAACTACCTTCTATACACACGGGACGCCTCTCTTAAGTGCAGCGTTTGCCTTTTTGCCCCAGAGGCTATGAGTCCTGATTGGAGTAGCAGTGGCATACTTTCTGATCTGGCGAAGATATTTCGGGTGTCTAGCCCACCAGGTCGTATACTTAACTGCACGGACTCCTGGGGGTCGTTCATACCCAGCATGTGGGACTGTGGTGACGAATATCCTAATTCACACAGATTCTGAATCGGCTCTTATTGACCAAAGTGATTGTGGCACCCGACCACATAGAACGTGATCTCTTACCACTTTTAGTGGGATTGCTTGTTAATGGTTTAATGGTTTTGTGTGTTTGGTTTGGGGTAATGAGTATGTTCTGGTTTAGTTGTAAGGGAGGGGGGGAAAGGGTGGAAGGGGGGGGAGGATTGGGGGGATGGGGGAGGGGGGAGCTAGGGGGAGTTGTGGCATTACAGTGCTTAAGATGCAAGAAAGACCTGTGGTTTTGGATTTATGGTGTCTTAGGGGAATCATGTTCTCCGCTGGCACGTTTCCTTGGACCTTTTTGGGCTCGGAGGGCCTTTGATTACTGTGGGAACATGCCCTTTCAATTTCAGTGTCTCTGGCCCGATGTACTCTCTGCCTTACTAACTTACAATGGGGGATAAAACCAGAATAATTTCGTGGAATGTTAACGGCCTTGGTAGCCCCATTAAGAGATATAAAATCCTACAGCAGCTAAAAAAAACCAGCCCCACCATCGCTTGCCTACAAGAAACCCATTTATCAGACTTAGAGAGTCAGAAGCTGCAGCGAAATTGGGTGGGCTCCTGCTATTATACTCCTGCGCAACAGAAGAAGGGAGGGGTAGCTATCTTACTCCATAAAAATGTGGATTTTAAGTTCTATAATTTGGTCTCGGATCCAGACGGCAGGATGGTGCTGCTTACGGGTAATTTGCAAGGTACGGATGTTACCATCTGTTGTCTATACGCTCCAAATGCCTACTCTCATACCTTTTATACTTTTGTATTGTCCCAATTAGTGGAGCATGCCAAGGGTTTTGTCATAGTAGCGGGGGATTTTAACTACACAGCTGATCCCACACCTGAGGGCATACCTTCCCGGAATCAGGACAGCAGGGGAGTTCCTTTTTTATGCTCTGAATTTGCGCTGTTGGATTCCTGGCGAACGTTACACCCAACGGAACGCGATTATACCCATATATCCAGAGCGCATCTGACGCTCTCCCGCATTGATTATATATTAGTGCCTAGGGATGGCTTTCATGCTCTTACAGCGGCAGTTATCGGCCCTCAGGCACTGTCTGATCATGCCCTTATATGGATAGATCTGCAGTTAAGTCCAAGGGAGCCCAGTGAGAAATTTTGGCGATTCCCAGGTTTTTTAGGAGCGGATGGGGCATTTAAACAATTTTTCTTTCAAAAATGAGATGACTTCCACGCTTTTAATAGCCAGCATTTGGAGGACCCCTGCTTGTACTGGGAAACTGCCAAGGCAGTTTTGAGGGGGGAAGTTATATCGTACGTAGCATCCAGACGGAAAAAATTGAATTCTAGGATCTTACACTTAGAAACTAAATTGACTGCTCTTAAGAGAGCTCTGTTGCCAAGACCAACACTAGAAATGAGGAAAACATATTTTAGAACTTTAAGTGAACTCAACAGTTTATTACACCAGAGGGCGCAGACGGCTTTTCAGGTAGCGGAGAGATATTTTTTTCGCTATGGCAATAAGGCAGGCAAACATTTGGCGAACTTAGTTCGCACACATAGGGGGAAAACTTTTATTCCAGCCATGAAAACTGCTACTGGGCAACTAGTAACATCAAGGAAGGATATTTGTGCAGTTTTCCAGCGATTCTATGAAACTTTATATACAGATGACACAACGGGTGGGGCCAGAGAGGAAGAGTCCTTTTTCCAAGGTCTTCAGCTCCCCTCGCTTTCAGCTGCACAATTGGAGTTCTTAAACCGTCCCCTCTTGGCCATAGAAGTTTTGGGTGCCATATCTACTAGTAAGGCGGGGAAGGCTCCAGGGCCCGATGGCTTCTCATTTGATTTTTACAAAATGCTGCAATATCGCCTAGTTAACCCATTAACTACTTTTTTTAATGAAGTGGTTATTGCAAATAAGCTACCCAATCATTTTAACACAGCACACATTACGGTTTTGCCAAAGCCGGGAAAGGATCCTTTATTACCAGGCTCCTACAGACCAATATCTTTACTAAATTGTGATTTGAAGCTGTTGGCTAAGATTTTGGCAGAAAGGCTTAGCCACTTACTTCCCCAGTTAATTTCTGAACATCAGGTGGGCTTCGTTAAAAATAGACCAGCCTGCGGACATATCGTCCGACTACTGTCGGCTATGTCCTCTTCGATAACTTTGAACTTGCAAGCCCTGGCCATAGGCTTTGATTCTGAAAAGGCCTTTGACAGGGTAGCTTGGCCCTATCTATTTTCAGTTTTACAGAGATATGGGTTGCACGGTAATTTTTTAACTTACCTCTCTTTACTGTATGATAACCCCATTTCTTATATTGTGGCCAATGGGACTAAGTCCGAGGCTGTTCCAATCAGGAGGGGGGTTCGGCAGGGTTGTCCCCTGTCGCCTCTCCTGTACATACTCGCTATTGACCCATTGTTACGGAAAATAGCCTCTACACCCACAATTGCAGGTTTCGGAGGGGAATCGTGCTCGTTTAAAATCGCCGCTTTTGCGGATGATATTCTAATCTTCCTCACGAACCCACAGGACTCATTAGACACCTTGCTTGAAATTCAATCTCAATATGGCCGCTTTGCTGGCTTACGGATCAACCGTGACAAATCAGAGGCTTTAGACGTTGGGAGCAGACTGCAACCCCAGTGGCGGGGACTTTTCCCATTAAAATGGGTAGATAAGGTTATGACTTACTTGGGCATTAAGATACCCCCAGACTTATCTGACTTTTACAAAGCCAATATTGACCCATTATTACAAACTACTTCACTTTTGCTGGCCAAATGGCAGGGTCTACCACTCTCCTTGTCTGGTAGGATACAGCTCATAAAAATGATGATTTTGCCCAAATGGCTCTATGTCCTACAGATGGCGCCCTTATGGCTTACGGCTAAAGACTGTAAGAAAGTGAACCAACTGTTTAGTAAATTTATATGGCGGGGCAAGAGAGCACGTGTTGCTTTCTCTGCCTTGCTACAACCAACGGATAAGGGGGGTCTTGGGTGCCCTAATATCCGCTTATACAATCTCGCTAGTCTGTTACGGTTTGTGAGGGACTTTCTGGCTGGTTCCTCTCACTATATACCATACGGCTCTCTTGTGTCCTGGTAGGGGGTTCCCTCATTAAATCCCCTTCTCCAAGTAGCATGGGCTAAAACTCCACTAGCCGCACACTCTCAGATTATACTTCAAGCATGCAGGAAAGCTTGGGCTTGGTTGTGTGTTAGAGGGGGTCTACCATCTAGGTTAACAGCTTTCCTGCCTATCTGTGATAATGGGTTGTTTCTCCCGGCCACTGTCGCCTCGGTGTTTCATAGGTGGCGACAGAAGGGATTGCTGTGGGTATACCAATGCTACCATAGGGACACTGGAGGTCTGAAGTCCTTCTCGACCGTCCAGTCAGAATTCATACTCACACCGTTGGATGCCTATGCATACTTACAACTCAGTAGTTTTTTATCCGCCCGGAGGGGTGAGATAGAGGTTTCCCTTAATTTCTGGAAACTCCAGGACTTGGTATTTCCGGCATCAACTCAACGCCCTAGGCTAGCGCAGTATCGCAAAACGCTACAAGCGTGCTTCACATGTGATGTCATAACCCCGACCTTTCAAAAGTGGGAGTCCTGGGCGGCCTTCTCACTTACGAAACAAGAATATTCTAATTGCTTTACCCAAATCTCTCATTGGTCGGAATCTGTGACATTTAGAGAACTACAATACAAGTTCCTGAGACGTTTTTATATAGCGCGGGATAGGGCGAACCAGATGGGAATTAGCGATTCCTCTACATGCCTGAAATGTGGGAGTGCTGTGGGCACGTTCGAACATTACTTTTGGGAATGCCATACGATTAACACTTTTTGGGTGGACATCAAGGAGAAGTGTGAAGCACTGCTAGGGAGCTCTATTCCAGCTGAGCCTATGCTATGGCTCTTTGGGGTGGTTCCTGACTCCCATGAGGGGATTTCGGCGCACACTCTAAGGTTTCTACAAAAAGCCAGTCTCGCAGGAAAAAAGGTCATACTGTCTCATTGGGTCTCTGATGTCATCCCTAATGGTGAACACTGGTTTAGGAGTCTCGTTCACATGTTCACGTTGGAATTCCGGTGTAGACAGGGAGGGTCCTCCAAACGTCAGATAGAGATGGAGAAGACTTGGTATCCTATGCTCAACTATCTAAAACCTGAAATTGTTGCATCAACATAATGACACAAGATGGGAGGGGGGGGGGAAGTTCGTTTATTATTATTTATCGTTTCTGGGGCTTTTGCATAACAGGGCGGGATAGGGGGGGAGGGGGGAAGTAGGGAATTGACTAAAAGAATTTGCTCTGCTTGGACCCAGCTTTTTTGTTCAGTGTGATTTCATATACCTTTTATTGTTAATAATGCACATTCTGTGTTCCACTTGTTATTGCATTTGACGTGTGGTGGGTAGTTATCTCACATGAGGTTGCATCTGTATGTTTACTCAGTCACACTTATTGTACTGTTTAACTGTGAGCATCAATAAAAATATATTACAAAAAAAATAAATAAATAAAAGATTAAATTAACCTCACTTCAGATGTGAGATTTTCTTTTTACACATTGACAAAAATGACGTCTGCTCTGCTGGATAAAGTGTAAAACCTGAGTTTTTTTCTCTTTCCTAGATTTTGTTTTGTTTGGGTTTTTTTTGTTTGAACAGATCTGTTTTAAAATTTCTACTTTTTTGCTTAATTCTGGATCCAAAGAATTTTTTTTTTTTTTTGCTTTTAAAAAGCCTACTTATTGAGCTCTAATGTTCAATAATTGTTTACTGTTTTTGGTTCACTGTCATTAAGTGTTCTGTTTGTGTATTCCACATGTTACATTGTATATAGATGAAGACCGAGTTTACTGCGTATAGAACAATAGCTTCTGAAATCATTTAAGTGAAACAGACACTGTGCTGAAGTTTTTTTGGGCAAAATGTTTTAAACAATATGTTCTAGAGTTTAATAGGCTAAGGGATCATAACTGATTTTTTTTCTTTCTCCCTGTTAATTTTTGTTTAAATTCAGTCACAATCCATGAACCTGTAGGCAAGGATGTATTGTGGGGGTTGTTTTTTATTTTTTTGCAACTGGGTTTTGTTTTGTTTTTTAAAGTACTTGTGAATTTTTTTCCCCTTTTCCTCTTTCCACTTTTTGGGGTTTACATTATGTCATGATTTTATATGTACAGTTTGAATGAATGAATAAGCACCTAAGTTGCTTTTGTCTGAATAGTGTGTGTTATCTTATAGAAAAGCAGGGAAACAAAGAAGGGATTGGACATTAAATAGCTGCTTCTTTGAACTATGACAAAACAATATTGGATATCTATATGAATAGTGTATATAGGAATTATTACATACAAGACATTATTGATGTTTATTCAAGAGTTTCTTATTTACTTAATTTCAGTTTTTATTCATCTCACATCAGGTATTGATCCATAAACACAAACATCTGAATTAGTGATGAGAGCGCAGAGGCTGTACTTCCAGGACAGCTTCCAGATTCCTGTGCTGCGAGATTTGTACACATCATTTGGTCATTGACCTCATAACTTGAAATCATCCCACCCTTTGCCACAGAAGACATCTTGAATCCTTCATTTTATGGACTGAAGTGCTCAGAAGTTCCTTATTCCATGGGGGTGGACTCACTTAGACACAGTTTTTAAGCAATATGTATATCTATATCTCTTTGAAATGTAATAAATGATTATCATGATGAAATATTTTATGATACACTTAGCTAATACCTAGTCATATTATTACTTGCAGATGCTACTATTTTGATTCTCACATTAATGATATGGTCTGAATTGATGCATTTTTATTGCTCTATAGTTGCTGTTCTCTGTGTTAATGGTTCAGTAGAATTTGCTACCCCCAGACCTCCGACAGGAAACCTGCCTCATAAATTTTAAAAAGAAACTTAAGACTTGGCTGTTCGGTCGAGCCTTTCCGGTCTCCGACTATATTCTCCTAAGATATTATCCAATCAGCTGTGCTTCAATCATCTCATATTACTTCATTAACTAGCAGAGTGTCATATAATCATGTTATAATGCTAGAGTTATTCTCCTGAGGTTGGCTCCAAGCCCCTTCTCTCTGTTATATCTCTCTACTTTGGTTATCCTTCTCTTCATTTCCAATTCCAAGTTATTCACCCTTGTTATAATGTAACTTTTTACCTTCTGCTACCAATCTGTCTCCTCTTTTGAGGTTTGACTTGTTATTGTTAATGTACTATCGTTCTATGTAAACCGAGTTGATTTGATCTGTATCAAGAAAATCGGTATATAAAAACCCTAAATAAATAAATAAATAAATAAATAAATAAATAAATAAATAAATGTCAATCTGACACCCAGATGGTAATTTTTTTTTTGTAAAAAGAACTAAAATAGATTTTTAAAACTGGAATTGTTGTTTTTGTTTTTTTGAACCACTGGTGGGTGGGGGAGTATGTGCTACACCTGAGTTTAACTGTTCCAGATACCTAAAAGATAAGGAGATTAGCAGGCTGTACGCTGCCAGTGGGAGAGGCCATTGAGCAAAGATCTGAGACAATACTTCATCGAAGAAAGGATGAAGAGGGACCCAAGAAACTGCACATGTGTACGCGGGCTACACTGAGCTCAGTAGGCCTGATACTGGAAAATCAATGAAAGGTGGCCTGTATATCCTGATGAGCTGGGTGTCCCCCCAGAAGTCAGAGAAGCCAACCATACACAACAGCCAGCATGGAGATCGCAATGGATAACAGAAGATACTGAGACCGATTGCTGTGGACACTCCTGGCAGACCAGAGGTATCCTTGCTAATGCATCAAATTGGGCAGACCTCTGGGTCAGTTAAACTCCAAGGGCCATGAAGCTTAGATGGGGCTTAGGTATTCTTGGTAAAGGTATTCTGACCAACTGCACAGAGGGAGCAATAAGTTAATGGATTTAGCTTTTCTTGCAAATATGATAGTAGCCCTGGTCTTTTATATTTGCTAGTCCTAAGGGGACCAGTGTTTAATGCATGTATATATCCAACAAGCAATAGTCATTGTTCTGAATATAATTATAGATTAGGAAACTTTTCATCCAGCAGGTGTCAGTGTGAATTCTCTGAATCCAGAGGTGGATTATGTTGGAATCATTTTTTGTTACTTTTGCTGAGAAAGTATATAGAGAGTAGGCCGTATGGATTCAGAGTTCTCACCCAGACAAAGACTAGTTTGAAGGCCACAGGCCAACCTCTGAGTGAACTCCTAATTACTGTTTTGCACTGTGAAATGTTTATGAACAGGCAAGAGCCTGTTTATTTAGTTATTCCAGTAGGTCTATAATGAGAAAAGCAAGCAATTAACTTATACTAAAGCCTGAGAGAGAATGAAGGAAACACAGCTGCGCCTGAAATTGATAAGAACTCAGAGGGAGGGAACATCGCTGCTTTCCCAAGCATTTAGTGTAAGGAGTAATAATAGCAAGAGAGAGAGGAAGAGCACGCTCCAGACGTGATAGCACAGGCTGTAAGCATATAAGCTTTTTATACTTCTTCTTAGTGTTTGAGTAATTGCCAGGTTCTTGTGGCCTGGTTTTGGCCTCTGTTGGAAACAGGATGCTGGGCTTGATGGACTCTTGGTCTGACCCAGCATGGCAATTTCTTATGTTCTTATGTTCTGTATGATCTGATTTTATTTGTTCTATCCTCCTATTACTCAAATAAACTTACTTCCCTAAGTACCTGGAACCGTTATGTAATCAAAGTTTGTGTAGGGAATAAGCTCCTGGGTTCAAGCCCCTAGGTATAATCCCAGTAATTGTGTGTGTTTATATTGGGTAAGTCCCTGAGCTAGTCCTATGTGCATGCAGGCAATAAGCTCCTCAGGTAACCTCCGGTGTAGACCTCAGTGCGATTAGCCCCCCAGTCCCTCCCCCCCAGGTCAGAGCCTCTGGGCAGAAGGCCAGTATGCACGGTCTGAACCCAGAACACCAGGGGACTAAACAAATCTGATGACAGAAGAGCAAGTCATGAGCAAGAGTTTTTTTATTTTGTTTTTAATAAAATGGGATGTGAAGTATGTTTCTTCCTTTGAAATGCTCCATGATCAGTGGTGCAGACTTCATCCAACAGTTACCCTTTTAAATTTCTCAACTTTAGGATAAATGAACCTAATTAATTCCAAAGCACATGATGTATTTGCACTTCAAGGAGTCAGCTGAGCTCACCAAACTCTGTTTACCTCTGTTGATTATAATATATGGACGTTATAATGCAGTGCTTTGAAAAGCACAAAACTGATTCTGCAAGGCCACCAAAATACACACACAAATTATCATAACCTCCCTGTGCTCAATGTCAGACTGCGGACTCTTTGGGGGAAGGAGGAATGTGTCCCACATGAATTATCATGTAGCGCATACACCAAAGACGCAACAATAAATAAACAATTTCAATACAAAGGCAATTTTCAAACTGCCCTCTCATTGCATACAAACCTTTGAAAATGGTAAACTTATTTGAATACTTGCAAGCCCCTGCCCATAGGAATGCTCTCCTTTCACCTCAGGTACAATTATGCGTGTAGTGCACTTCACTTTTTACCCACACATAGGCTGGATTTCCAGAGACCCTATTTCTGTGAGTAAAGCACTTTTATCTGCACAAATGGCTTTGAAAATTGCTGTCTAGATCAGAGCTTCTCAGCTTTATTTTCATTGTATTTTATTTTGTGGCACATGTGAATTTCTTCAATCCTCGTGACACTCTGAAACAAGTTTTGCGTGATCCTCACCCCTCTCCCTCCCTCCCACCGCCAGGCAGGACCAGCTTTAGTGCTGTTGGGGGTGGGGGCCTCATTCCCAGAGTGAGGTAGCAGGCAGCACACTTTGTCCCCCTGGAGTACTGCAGGTGATGGTATCCCTTTGAAGTTCACTGAGGATGCTGGGGTCAGCAGTTCCCCTGAAGCAGTGGCACTGGTCACGCACCCTAAAGCTGCTTCCACCAGCAGGAGGAGAGTAGCACTTTTTACTTCTGTGCACCTCATTCTGATGTCTGAACGTGCACGGCCACCAAGTCCTGCACAACTACAGAGCCCCACACATTCAGACATCAGGTGTTAAGCACTGCTCTTCTCCTGCTAGAAGGAAGGAGGGAAGAGGAGGGTGGAGGAGTTCTCCCTGTTCCAACACCTGCCCCTTTCAGACCTCTTTTTCCCTCTCATTGGATTGCTCTCCATCTCTTACAATCTGGCTCCCTTTTCCCCAATAGTGACCCTATCTCTGGTGCTCTCACCACTCCCCATTGCCCTCACACTGACATACTATCCCCCAACCATTCAATTTCACTCACCCCTCTCATGGTCCTCCAATCTCTCTCTCTCTGATTCTCTATGATCTCCAGTCATTCCCTTGAATAATACCCCTTTCCCCTTCTCTCCAAATATCCTTCTCTGGCTCCCACCTTACCCCTTCTGGATCTCACACACCCATCCCCCACTGTGTGTGTGTCTCTCTCTCTCAATCCTTTCCGCCCTCCACCACCTCTGGCTCTCACATAACTCCCTCCATCACCACGTCTACCTTACACCACCTTTCGTTCTCTTTCACATCCCTGCCCATCACCCCCCCATGGTCTCATCACAACCTCTGGCTTTCTTTGACCCACACCATATTCTCCAGTTCTCTCACACTCCCTGGTTATCTTGCAATGCTTCTACAGCTCTCACACATCTCCTCTCCAACTCTTGACCCTTTGCACATCCCTGCAATACTTTTTCATACACAAATCCCTCTCCCCTCCCACCCACCACATGGTTTTTATTCACCACTTCTATTTCCTACCCTCACCTAGCTTAGACTTCTCAACCCTGCTGCAAAACCCATGGCAGCATGGACCTTGGGGTGGAGAAAGTTGTCAAGCAGCATTGCTGGCTTCAGGGAGCCATTCAACCCCCCTCTTCATCTCTCTCCAGCATTCACCCCAATAATGTCCCCCCCCCCCCCAAGCATTCACTTCCTCTGCACCCCTCCCCCAACCTTTGTCCCTCTCGCCAAGTACCCCAAGGCATTCACCCCCCACCTTCTCATTCCACTTTCACCAATCCTATCCTCTCCCTTCCCACCAATCACAAATGCAGCCTGAAGCTGTTTCTGCTCCAGTCCTCCTGCCTCCTCTTGTCCCTAAATGGAAAGCAGAGGAAGGGCTGGAACTGATACAGCAGGTCAAAGAAGAGATCCCCTCGCTCTCTTTTCCCGTGCCCCCTTATGCTGCCCTTTTATCATGGGGTAAAATGTTGGCTATTTTTATATTCTGCTTTTTACTAGTAAGAGGCAGGATATAAATACGCAATTAAATTAAATTAAGAGAAAGAAGCTGGAGCAGGAGAGCAGGGGCTCTTTTTTTTGCTCTGCGGTGTCTGCTCCAGCCTTACCCCTCCCCCCCCTCCCTGGGGGGCAGCCTATTGGCTGGCTGTAGAATGTCTGACCAATGGGAGAGAGCAGCAGCAGTGTAGGCCAGACCGGCTACCCGAGGTGCACAGGAGATGGAAATGGCTGCTGTCAGAGGGACAGGGAAAGGGAAAGAGGGGCCAAGAGAACCTGCTGGGAGATGGGAGTGAGGAGAAGAGGCAATGCAGGCTGGATGATGGGAAGCTTGGTTGCAAAAGGGAATGTAGCCAACCTCACTCAATTAAACCAGACAGAGATTGCACATGACCAAGCTAGCTCAATCGAAAGCCAAAGAATTAGCACTATTCTTCAGCAACAAAATCAGCAGTCTTTTATCTCAGCTCCCTACTAACGCCACTCCACCATTAACCACTCCTCAATCCCCAACCAACAATACTCGTTAAGAAGAACTTGACACAACTTCATCCATTGAGATCCTAGGAATTCTAAGGAAAATGAAACCTTCCTCGCACCCTTCGGATCACATCCCAGCTAAACTTCTATTATCAATTCCAGATTCTATCTCCAAAATCCTGGCAGACATCATAAACTGCTCCATCACTCAAGGATTCTACCCAGACTACCTCAAACTGGCCTCACTCAAACCCCTCCTCAAAAAACCAAATCTCGACCCCAACGATCCCAACAACTATCGACCGATCGCTAACCTCCCCTTCATAGCCAAGATTATGGAAAAATTGGTAAACTCACGACTCTCAAACTACATTGAAGACAACAACCTCCTATTCCCATCACAATACGGATTCCGCAAAACCTTAAGTACGGAAGTCCTCCTCATCTCCATGACTGACCACATCATCCTAGGCCTCGACAAAGGACAAGCCTTCCTACTGATCCTACTGGACCTTTCGTCAGCATTTGACACTGTTAATCACTCCCTTCTCATCAACCAACTAATAGCTATAGGTATCTCAGGCACTGCCCTCTTGTGGTTTAGAACCTTCCTCAGCAATAGAGGATACAAGGTTAAGATTCATAACAAAGAATCCTCACTGTACCCCGCGTCAGTAGGAGTCCCTCAGGGCTCTTCCCTATCTCCTACCTTATTTAACATATACCTGTTACCCTTATGCCAACTTCTCACTGACCTCAATCTCAAACATTTTCTCTACTCTGATGATATCCAGGTCCTGATCCCCATCAAAGAGTCCCTCGCGAAAACACTGTCTCATTGGGAAACATGCCTCCAAAATATCAAACAGCTTCTCACAAGCCTCAACTTGGTACTAAATTCATCCAAAACGGAACTACTACTCATCACACCAGAGAACAGCTCCTTCACCCCCACTCAGCCAGACATACCAAAAACTACACAAGTGAGAGACCTAGGAGTTCTAATTGACAATCGCTTGAAAATGAAAGCTACAATCAACAAAACCACCAAAGACTGCTTTTATAAACTCCAAGTGCTGAAAAGAATAAGACCTCTGTTCCACACTCATGACTTTAGAACGATTCTACAATCAATCATCTTCGCAAAGCTGGACTATTGTAACACCATCTTGCTTGGTCTCCCCTCTTCTCACACCAAACCACTACAAATGGTTCAAAATGCCTCTGCCCGTATACTCACTAACACCAGGAGAAGAGACCACATAACCCCTATCCTAATGGACCTCCACTGGCTACCCATCCACTTCAGAATAATCTACAAGGCCATTCTCACCATATACAAAAACATCCATCAACTAGCCCCAATTGACCTTCATTTCCCCTTCCGATTACACACCTCAACAAGACCGACAAGAGATGCTTACAAAGGATCACTTCAAGTACCCCCAGCCAAAACTACCAGACACATTACGCTAAGAGATCGGGCCTTCTCCACAGCCGGTCCTACCTTATGGAACTCCATCCCCCCTGATCTTAGAATGGAACCCAGCCTCTCAACCTTCAAGAAAAGACTCAAGACCTGGCTGTTCATGCAGGCCTTTCCTAACTCCAATATTAATTACCTCCCAACAATCAACACACCTCACATTGAATATCACTATTAGCCACCTCTTAAAATGTAATTATATGTAATTAGCTGGTTCTTCTTTTCCTTTTTTCCTTATTACTCCAAGTTCTATTTTTCCTTGTTACATGTAACTGCTGCTTTTTCCGTACTATTGTTCAAGTTTAAGTTTATTTTGCACACCTGTTTCATGTGAACCAGCATGATGGGACTATTGTCTTGAATGTTGGTATATAAAAAACTTAAATAAATAAATAAATAAATAATACTGGCCGGCAGAGAGAGAATAAATACTGCTGGGAGGGTTTGAAATAAAGAATTCTGGCTGGGAGAAGAAGAAGTGAGGAACAGTGAGTGGGAGATGAGCCTGGGAGAGGGAGAGGAGTAGATACAGGCTGTGAGGTTTACAAGCTGGGAAAGAGGACACGGCCTGTAATAAGAGGAGAAGCTGGGGTGAGGGATTAGGTGAAAGGAACTTAAGAGGAAGAGAAAGGTAAAGAGGACTGGGAAAGGACTTGTGTGAAGGGGGGATGATAGGGAGGTAACCCAATAGAAGGGCTGTGAGAAGAGAGGTAATCATGGTGGAAGAAAGAGGCAAAAAGAGGTGAGGAGAGAGATGGAAGTAAGAACATAAGAAATTGCCATATTGGGTCAGACCAAGGGTCCATCAAGCCCAACAGTGGCCAATCCAGGCCATAAGAACCTGGCAAGTTCCCAGGAGGAGTGAGACTAGGAGGAGGTGAAATAAGATAATGAGCTATCAAGAGACAGCAGTGGATAGAAAAAGATAAGCACATGGAGGACAAATAACAAATGATAAAGAAATGAGAGGAAGGCCAACAAATAAGCTTTCAAAGAAAAAGGATTGAGGAGGCAGAGAGGAAACAGAAAAACCCAAGGGCAAGCAAAGACAGAGGATGGTTTCAAACTACAGACACCAAGGCTGGAAAATTGTTTATTCAAAGTTTGGTGAAATTTTCTGGGCTTGCTGGGCAGGGTCAAGGTTGGGAAGAGGTGGGCAGGTGGTATTTGCCTGTTTCTTCCAACCCTACAATCACCAGGGTAAATAAGATATTCTACTGGAAGGGTGGGGGAGGAAGTTGTGGTGGCATGTGACATCATAGGCTCAAAATCTCTCAAAAATTGAGAGCTCCAGTATTGAGAGGGGCTGCGGTCAGGGCTTGAATTGCAGGGGAAACGAGGTGAACATTGTTCCTTTTACTCATAAAAAATAAAACATTTCCATATTATATCCCACAGGAGAAAGCAGATACCTCCGGGATTTCCAAGCTGAGAGCAAGAACCACCACATGCGGCTGTGGCCCTGGAGCTGGGGAGATACTGACTGCTGAGCTGCTAGGGCTCATGACGTGCAGATGGTGGAAGGGCTTATTTGGACTCTGCCGGCATGGGACTGGCTGCAGGAGGTGGGGAGGCAGGAACAATTCCAGAAAAAAAATAAAAGTGTAGCTGGGCTCAAGGCGCGGCAGGAAATCACAAACTGAACAGTGAGCGGAGCCTGCCACTGAAGGCTGGTGAGGCGTGGGAATCAGTGAAGGGACGGTCGAACCAAGGCTGCAAAGGAGGAGTTAGGAGGGACGTGCTGAGAGCGAAGGGATGGGAGGAGGAACTGGGAGGGAACAGAGAAGGGCAGGTGAATGGGAAATGGGGTGCAGAGCAGGCTAAGGGGATGTAGGGAATGCAGCTGGAAGAGGATATTAAACCCCCACCCCCCCTCTCCAAACATAAAATTCAAAATACGCCCATGAAGGGGAGGGGGGGCAAAGTAAGACTTCAGAGGGAGTAAGGAGGGGAGGAGGAAAAGATGGCGAGAAGAGGAGGCAGAGAATGAGAGAAAAAGGGGGGTTGAGAGAGAGGTGGTGACAAGTGAGGATGGGGGAGGTGGATGGGCTGTTGGAGAGGAATGGAGCAGGAGAGAAGGAGATTGGTGAGGGTGAGCTGGACTGGGGAGAAGAAGGACTGATGGGACATGAGACTTTCCTAGTGTTTGCTTTGGCCACATGAGTCTTCCCAATTACTTGCTCCTCTGGACATTTAAATGCAGACTGGTCAGTCACACTCCTGACCCACTGGGTTCTTTTTTTTCTGGGGACGCTGTAATTTGTGTTGAGTTCAGCCTGCCCAATTCTTTTCAAGCGTTGGCTCCTAGGAGCAGAAGGAGATTCCCCATGGTACACTTGTATGCCCCAGCACACGAGCTGAGAAACACTGCACTAGTTGACTTGCTATAAAATTCTCAACTCTAGATGGTAAATGAGATAATATTTTTGTCACCCAGTTGCTAAAAATGATGTACATAAAAATGATTTCTAACGGAAATTAATTGCTAGACCGTACAAAATAATTAGCAATGCCTGGTTTGGCCTCTGTTGGGAACAGGATGCTGGGCTTGATGGAGCCTTGGTCTGATCCAGCATGGCAATTTCTTATGTTCTTATGCAAACTTGATAACATCTATGAGAGCTTCTTAAGTGACGACGATGCATATTCTTTTAAAAAAAAAATGCTTTGGGCTTCTTCAGATTTCAAGGGATCTTAGTGTTGGCCACAATTTGGTAAACTGTTCTGGAAAAGGCTTAGAATAAATGAAATAATAAATTCTGGAGACCTAACTAATATAAGACCAAATCAAACTTTTGCTTGGCTTACATGCAGGCAATTTTTAAACCAAAAGCTCGATAGGTGGGGAGGATATATACGCAGATCCTGCTGATTCTTAGAATAAAATTCAAGGGAATGTTGCTACAAATACTTTCATACAGCTGTCACCCCAATGTAATGCTGGTGTATGATGGATGCCACAAAGAAATAAAATAAATACAAAATAGAATGACAACTCGGCAATCTGATCTTTGTCCAAAACAATAAAGAAAAGAGCCAGAACTTACAGTAATGTCCGGTATGAGGCATGGGGGGGTGATGCTGAAGATGTCCATTCTGGTGGTGGGATAGATTAGATGTAAATGCCGCTGTTCTACTTCCAGTCCAGGGTGGAGTACTGTCTAGAAGAGCAACAGAATAATGTCATTGCACTAATCTGCTCAGATATTAACTTTCCACTCTAGTTCTAGCATTCTCGCTTTGCTAAGACTGAAGCAAAGTTTTATTTGCTTCAGTCTTAGCAAAAGCTCTAAGCAATTTACATAAAAACGTGCATAATAATCAACAAATAACAGTGACATAAAATTAAACATAAAATGACAAAGTCAAAAAATTGAACAAAAACATTAGTAATCGAAACAAAAAGAATTAAATTGTCAGATTGTAAAAGTTTCACATCTGTTGTGCCATGCACACTTACTGTGATGATAGGTCGCTAGCTGAGCTGTGAACCCATTCTGCTGTGCTGCTTGCTGGGGCCCTGGTGCAATCTGAAGAAGTCCATCATTGTGGCTTCCTGCCAATATATTGGTGGGCTGACCTAACAAAGAAGCCAATGATATTAAAGATGCCAGATAGGACAGCAAACAACTTTTGTACGAAGAATATGCACTAACCACTCAATGGGTACGTGATAGGGTTGCCAACTTTTCCATGGAGCAGGACCAGACACTTGGGGGGGGGCTCCGCCCACAGCTGCCCCCCCCCCCCCCCCCTTTTTACCTTTCAAATAGAGCATTGATGTTTCCCTAGGCAGATTCTGCCCGTCTGTCTTTGGAGCTTGGGGTCAACTCTCCTCTTCCTCTGCGACCTCCCAGGAGGACAGCATGAAGCAGCCACAAGGGCGGCACAGCTGTGGGAGAGGCAGAGGAGGAGGAGGAGAGTCAAACTGAGCCCTGAAAACAGGCAGGCGATTGCAGCGCTGCCAGGCTGCCACCACTGATTGGTCCTGGCCTTGCCTGACCAGGTTTCACTAGTGTCCAGTTACCCTTGTAACCGGACATTGTACAACAGGCTGGAAAGCCAGGCTGTCCGGTCCAAAAACTTGGCTTTTTAAAAAAGCATTCCCAGATCTGGATTAAATTCTCCACCCATCAGCATAAACACAAAAGTTAGTGAACTGTAACAAAAACCCACTAACTTCACACGCAGTGACAACAACATATTATTATACTTCACTACAATTCATATTTGGTCAATCTTTCCTACCCCCATCTATATTTTATAATTTTATACATATTTATTAATTGATACAGTTGGCTAAAATGTTAATATTCTTTCTTTAATTTCCCCCCCTTTCAGATCCTAGTTATTTTTCCTTGTTTTTTGTAACTTCCTCACATCCTAAATATTGTTACAATGTTTTTATTTGTTAAGTTTCTTATTATATTTGATGTCGAATTGGGAAATGTTTCTACCATGTTACTCTCTGCAGTTATTCACATTGTTAATTGTAAACCGGGTTGATGTGATTCATATCATGAAACTCGGTATAATAAAATAATAAATAAATAAATAAATAAATAAATCAATCAATCAATAAAACTGGGCAGTTGGTCACCCTAGCCCCTGATCACCTACTCATGTAATAACATAGTAAATGAGGGCAGATCAGGGCCAAAATGGTCCATCCAGTAAGGTGTTTAAGGTTGTAACTGCCGCTTCATGCAGATAATAAAAGCTAATGGCAGACTCCAATTTTCTGGTTATCGCTGGCCGCTGAATTGGTGGTTGAAATCTCTCAGAAGCTTACTGTATTTTGTGGTAGCTATTTACCATATAGCTACTGATAATCTTCCAATACCTAGCCACATGTGTTGATTAACAAACATTTTCTGATGTGCATTTCAAAGCTAGATGACTATGCATATGTGATATACAGGTATTCTGGCAGAACTGAAGGAGGACACTCCTGATATTAAATGTTTCATAGGCCTGGTCTAACGGACACTAAACGGTATTTAACTATGCATATGTGATACACAGGTATTCTGGCAGAACTGAAGGAGGACACTCCTGATATTAAATGTTTCATAGGCCTGGTCTGACTGATACTAAATGGTATCTAACTATGCATATGTGATACACAGGTATTCTGGCAGAACTGAAGGAGGACACTCCTGATATTAAATGTTTCATAGGCCTGGTCTAACTGATACTAAAAGGTATCAAACTAAAACCTATTGAAAACTGAGAAATGATTTGCTAACCTTGTTAAACAATTTCATGTGTATAACCCAAATAGCTCTGAAATATATCAACGAATGGATAAATAAAAAAATGGATGTCATATTATGAAATATTCTCGGTAAAAAGTAAAATGGCCTTTATAAGCACTTGTCTTCCATTTTTTTTGAATGTCAAAACTAAACTAATATAAATATCTTGCAAATTTGGCTGGTTGTTAAAAATGGCCAATGATGATTTTCAATTACGATTTAGAGAACGTGATCACTCTATAGAGAAAATTTCCGAGTATCAAATCACTCTTAAGGTCCACTAAACCAGGGGTTCTCAACCCAATCCTTGGAAAAGATTTGTAGCATGCACTGCCTCCACTATATGCAAAGCTCTCTCATACATATTCATTGTGCTTATCCTAGAAACCTGGATAGGGGTGTCGCAAGGACTGGGTTAAGAACCAAATGACCTACTCTATTGCTTCCCATCTACTGTATTACTCTGAAACCAGTAGGAGAAAAGGGGATATTAATTACAATTTTTCTTATTCTCAGATTTCTGGTTATGCTGCTGATCGGAAGCAGGGGAGTAGAGGCTCCAGCATCATCTCCCATAGGGCACCTATTTTAAAAGATCTCGAGGCACATTATCACTAAATTATACTACAAGATGATCTTACCTGGAGCTGAAATATACGTGGGGCACCTTTCGAACATTTTCTATGAGCAAAAAAACCCCTCACAGCATAAGCGACAGAGTGAAGGTTGGTGAGTCTAACATAGCGGCTGCGGAGGTGCCGGGACACCACAGTATTGCTTGGATCAGAATATATATTATAAAGCAGATACTGCTAGTATGTCCCTTGTGCTAGATGAGAGACTCATAAAACAACATACCTCCATGGAAGAAATCAAAGAAAGCCTGGAAGATAGGCTGCAGAGGTCAGAGGCCCAAACTGCAGCCTTGCAAATGAGCAATGCTCGTTTATTAAACGTCTTGATGACCAAGAGAACAGGAACTTCAGGAACAGTCTGTGCATTCTTGGGCTGCCACAGTCTGTGAAAGAGGCAAAACTGTGCCAGATTGTGGAGAAATGGCTTCCGGAGGAATTAGGCATCAATGTGGACAAGGATAAAAAGTGCCGTGAGTGGGCACATCTAGTTAGCGCAGTGAGGGAGAGGAACAGTAGGCCAAGACCTAGAGTGGCCAGAATTTTAAATTGGTCCCACGAGATAAAAATACTAAAAATCACTGGCCATAAACTACTTTTATTCCAAGATTATTCGGTGCATGTGGCCGCCCCTCAGAAAGCACATGGTGCTGATCTGTGTGGATCTGCATGAAAAAGGGATGCCCTTTGCTTTGCTTTAACCAAACTGTGGATCCAGTACAATGGAACTGTGCGATTTTTCCCGCGATAAAATAAGAGGCTAAAGCTTTTATGTCCTCTATAAATATGACAACATGAACTGAGCTGGGGTGAGGGATAAGGGTGATATTCATAATACAGCAAAATAGACTGAAAGCTGTTTTTTTTCATACTATCAGACTTTATATGATAAGAGAGCCAAGAATGATGAGGTTAAGAATATATATTTTTTTGTTTTTACATATGTTAGGTATTCCACTCTTTCTGATAAGCATCTTGTGAGGCTTAATCTCCCTATTAGGGATTCGGAAATTTATAGTGTCATACAGAAATGAAAGCTGGGTAAAGCAGCTGGATTAGACTGTTTAGGATCCAAATTTTATAAGATACTAAAATTTCAGATCTTGCCCGCCCTGATGAGATTATACAATGATATTTTATTATATGGCAACGTAATCAATCTCATAGCAGTTCTCCCAAAAAAGAATAAAGATTCTTATGAATTACGATCATATTAGACAATTTCTCTAACAAACGTAGATTTAAAAATACTAGCAACTGTTTTAGCCAACTGGCTAAACTCTGCCCTTCTGGCACTGATAGCTTCTGATCAAACAGGTTTTGTCAAGGGAGACATGAGGTAAGGATCTTGAGAATCCCACTAAAAAAGCTTTCATTTTAAGTCTGGATGTGGAAAAAGTCTTTGACTCCATTTTATGGGACTATATGTTTTGGGCACTGGAGTGTTTTGGGTTTAATGGGGACATTTTACAATGGCTGAAAATCTTACACAAGAACCCTAGTGCTAGACTCCTTATTAATGGGGCTTTTCTGATATTTTTCGGCTACGCAGGGTGTCCGACAAGAGTGCCCGCTCTCACTGCTTCTGTTTGTGCTGGCTGTACAATTTTAGTGATTAACGTGAGGAGAAGCTTAGATCTACAATGCATTGCTGTAGGGACTGAAATACTAAAAAATTCCTTTCTTGCAGACAATATTCTTCTTTTCTGGGGGGATGCAGATGCGGGTATACCAATTATTCAAAACATATTTTTGTAATTCCAGTCATTTGCTGGATTGAATATTAATTTTAAGAAGTCAGAGGCACTATCTTTGTGCGAAGACTTGCAGGTAAATTGGAGGGGGTCCCTTCCCATTCAAATGGGTTACCGATAAATTGAAGTACCTGGGTGTCTGAATCCCCAGAGACCTTTCTTTACTATACCAGGCAAATTATCTAGAGATTATTGTGGGGGACAAATACAACTGCATATATGGCAGGAGTTGCCTGTTTCCTGTATGGGTTGATGTGTCCTTTTAAAAATTATGGTACTTCCCAAGATTTTGTAAGCGCTGCATATGCTGCCCTGTTGGCTGACATAAAAATGATCTTCCTTGTCTCCGTTCCCTGTTTATCCAGGTTATTTGGAGAGGAAAGCGAGTTCCAATACGTTTTGAGATGTTGACTAATACTAAAGAAAATGCTGGGCTTGGACTTCCCAATTTAAGATTCTATAGACAGTTTTGGCAGTTTAAGTCCCTGATAGTTTATGTTATTCTTTGCAAACTGAATCTTTTTTTCCATTCACTGTTCCACCTTTTGGTTAATAAGCTCTTCAGTTTGTTAGCTCTGTCCTGGAACGATTCAAGACCCCAGCATTTTCTGTATTTGGTCTGTGGGTGCATTTTGCTAAACTGTGCCTCCTCTAGGCTGTGTGGGATTTCAGTGTCCCTAGAAACCACCAGGGGACAGATTGTGGACAAGGACCTACCTGCCCAGAGGCACAAGGGAACCCACTTTGTGCGTGAGAGATTACCAGTGTAGGGGTACATGCGCAGGTACAGGGAGGTCTGGGAAGTGCTTGGTAGGACCTTCCGAGTGTCCACAAGGTTAAACCTGAGTGGGCGTTAGAGGTAACACACTAAGGTGTTACGTGACAAAAACAATAAAAATGGGCCATAAGTGGGACATAGTATGATTCTGCCCCTCAAAGAGACTGACTAAACTTACTGCTGGAGTCAGAGCCTAAACAATAATGGGAAAGACATGTTGCAGCTTTGCAAATCTCTTCAACAGAAGCTGACCTTAGAAGGGAAACCAATGCAACCATGGCTCTAACATCCCTCATATGCCACCCACACATTCCATGGCTCTAACATCCCTCATATGCCACCCACACATCCCGAGGCTCTGACATCCCTCATATGCCACCCACACATCCCGTGGCTCTGACATCCCTCATATGCCACCCACACATCCCGTGGCTCTGACATCCCTCATATGCCACCCACACATTCCATGGCTCTAACATCCCTCATATGCCACCCACACATCCCGAGGCTCTGACATCCCTCATATGCCACCCACACATCCCGTGGCTCTGACATCCCTCATATGCCACCCACACATCCCGTGGCTCTGACATCCCTCATATGCCACCCACACAATCCGTGGCTCTGACATCCCTCATATGCCACCCACACAATCCGTGGCTCTAACATCCCTCATATGCCACCCACACATCCCGTGGCTCTAACATCCCTCATATGCCACCCACACATCCCGTGGCTCTAACATCCCTCATATGTATGCCACCCACACATCCCATGGCTCTAACATCCTTCATATGCCACCCACACATCCCGTGGCTCTAATATCCCTCATATGCCACCCACACATCCCGTGGCTCTAACATCCCTCATATGCCACCCACACAACCCGTGGCTCTAGCATCCCTCATATGCCACCCACACATCCCGTGGCTCTAACATCCCTCATATGCCACCCACACATCCCGTGGCTCTAACATCCCTCATATGCCACCCACACATCCCGTGGCTCTAACATCCCTCATATGTATGCCACCCACACATCCCGTGGCTCTAACATCCCTCATATGCCACCCACACATCCCGTGGCTCTAATATCCCTCATATGCCACCCACACATCCCGTGGCTCTAACATCCCTCATATGTATGCCACCCACACATCCCGTGGCTCTAACATCCCTCATATGCCACCCACACATCCCGTGGCTCTAACATCCCTCATATGCCACCCACACATCCCGTGGCTCTAACATCCCTCATATGCCACCCACACAACCCGTGGCTCTGACATCCCTCATATGCCACCCACACAACCCGTGGCTCTAACATCCCTCATATGCCACCCACACATCCCGTGGCTCTAGCATCCCTCATATGCCACCCACACATCCCGTGGCGCTAACATCCCTCATATGCCACCCACACATCCCGTGGCTCTAACATCCCTCATATGTATGCCACCCACACATCCCGTGGCTCTAACATCCCTCATATGTATGCCACCCACACATCCCATGGCTCTGACATCCCTCATATGCCACCTACACATCCCATGGCTCTAACATTCCTCATATGCCACCCACACATCCCATGGCTCTGACATCCCTCATATGCCACCTACACATCCCATGGCTCTGACATCCCTCATATGCCACCTACACATCCCATGGCTCTAACATTCCTCATATGCCACCCACACATCCCATGGCTCTGACATCCCTCATATGCCACCTACACATCCCATGGCTCTGACATCCCTCATATGTCCATCCACCACAATTAGACCTGCTTGTGAATAACAAAAGGAGATGCAATCTGCTATATAATTAGAAATGGTGCATAGTGTTTTGGCACATTCAGGCCTGCTTGAGTTAAATTAAAAAAAAGTTGGCTGGACTTTTTAAGGGCCCTGGTCCATTTCAAGTAGAAGGCAATGCCCCTCTTGAAATCCAAATTATTTCAAGGCTTATTTACCTTTGTCAGCATGAGGCCGAGAAAAATGCTGACAGAGGTTGTTGAATAGGCCACCAGGGTAAGGGAAAAAACCTGCAAGGTGCAGCATACATGAAAAACACAAACTTAGACTTCCCACAAAAAAAAGAATGGGAAAAACAGGCTCAATCAGACCTATGGACAAAGGACTAAGGAGGCCTCACACAGGGTGGAGGCCAGACACAGTCCAACATAATTCTCTTTTGAAAACCTGCAGTCGGGACAACCGAATGGCTCAAAAGCAGCATTTCATGCTTCAGTGTGTGAAACCCAGGCTAGACTTCCAATGCTGGTTCCTGCTCCTCAGTGCATCTGTAATTCCAATTCATAGCCCAACAATTGCTCAACAGTAACACCTAGTGGCCAGTTTAAGGATATACATGTAATAGGTTCTAGGGAGAACCATAGTCCATGCTCCTCAATTAGAGGGCTGCTATTGCAATGGCATTAAAAGCAAAGAAAAAAAAAGTCAATCAACACTAAAGCAGGTCCGTAACACTTGAGGTTTAAATCATCCATCTCTGCCTCATTAGTGGCAGGTTTTGAATGGAATGAAAACCAATGGGAAAAAAACCCCAAAACCCAACTAACTAATAAAAACAAGAAAAAAATAAAGACCCCCAACCCTTCTGCAAAAGTCAGTGATCAACCCCTTTCCCATCCACCAATCTTTCTGCTCCTTACACCTCCATTCTCCGCATCCGGTTGCTTACTTGTGGAAGCCACAGGAATGTTGGGAAAATTAGTGGTGCTGGGAGTACTTGGCTCGGCTGGAGCTAACAAGGCTTGGTTACTGTAGGTCTCAGATGTCCTGTTACTCGGAGGGTGCGGAACTGTCTGAATTGAATGTCCATCAGCAGTAGATAATGACTGCTGTCCTTCCACATAGTCATGGACATATTCATCCTTCACCAACATGTTCGATGGAGCTAAGTGAAAGAAAAATAAAAAGTTTAAATATTAAAAAGGAAATTATGAATACTGATGTAACAGTGATTTTCTTCACTAAAAAAGGACTCGAATGTATCTACTATACACAAGTGGGAAAATGAATAGGTATCCAAGTTAAGATGGTTATTCAGCATTTCAGAAATGCACTTTCATATCTAGTTTTTAAAAAGCCAACCAGCAAGAACCACTTTTTTTTTTAGTATATCCCCGATTATATTAATGTGTTTTATTTATTTATTTATTTATTTTACTAAAAACAGATCTTTAGGACAAAATGAATGCTATGTGATCCCAGCAGATGCTTTTACTTAAATAAAAGTTATCACAGGACCAGCTACATATTAGTTACATAATAACAGTAATATAGTAGAGGACAGGAGAAAAAGACCAATTTGCCAATCCAGTGTGCCCAGTTATTAGGATATACTCTCAGCTACCAGCCATAGAAGACAGTTCTCAAAGATATTGCTCCTTTCCCACATCAGTTTGTGCCACCCTCCTCTTTGGGTATCTACTAAAGGAGAGGTAGCCTCATGATTAGGACACTGGCCTGAGAACCAGGGGAAACCAGGGGTCAAATCCTACTTCCTCTACTGCCATTCCTTGTGACTTGGAGTCAAGTCACTATCACTCATTGTCTCAGGTACCCACTTAAGCTCTTTGGAGACGAGGCTTCTTACAACTGACTTGTTAATTGTTGTTTATTGTGCTTATATCCCACTTTTCCATAATACAGCACAAAAGGCGAGCTACCTTGTGCATTATTTGGAAAGGCCGACTCAAATTCCAAATTATTATTATACTGGCTGACTTAACAAACAAGCTCCCAACCAGTTCACTCCCCCTCTTGTCCCCACTCTGCCATTCAAAGCTTTGTAATAATCTGAACAGCCTCCAAAACTAGTAAGAGTGTTGACAAACCCTCAGCCCCCTCTGGCCAAGTTGGACAGTACCCAGCCACCACCAAATCTGTTGGCATCAAACCAGTTGGTTTCTGGGAGTTTTATCCTACTCATACCAGCCCAGCTACCCCATAGCTAGTGGTATCACTACAACATGCTTCCTTTATCTGCCCCTTGTTTTCCTCTTATCACCTCAATCAGATGGGATGAGGCAGCTGACTCAGGCAGTAAACGTTTGGGGCAGCAAAAGGTGCCCCCCTCAAGTCACTCCTCCGGCAGCCGCCTCACCCTGTCATCAGACTGATTAATATCAGGGGCTGGACAGGAGCCGTGCGGTGGCACATAAAGAGAATGTGCCCACGGGGTTCCCACCCCCTAGGGCCAGAAGAAGAGACTTGCAGCCACACAGGAAAATGATGTACCTACAAGAATATAAACCAGAAAAGGCTCTGCTGACAGCCGAAGTGAGGAGGCCCAGCAGGCTACCGGCAGAGCCCAACCTAGCAGCAGCTGAAGAATGAAGGACGCCCAGCGGCTGCCGGCAGCAGACGAAAATAGGGCCGCTGGTAGCCTGTTGAGATTATCATGCCCACAGTCAAAGTGAGTGAGAGAGAGAGAGAGAGAGAGTGTGTGTGTGTGTGTGTGTGTGTGTGTGTGTGTGTGTTTGAAAGAGAGCATATGTATATGTATGTATGTACGAATGAGAGAGCATGTGCATGTGTATAAAAGAGTATGTGCGGGTAAAAGCATGTGTGTGGAAGTGTAAGTGAAAAAGCGTTATGTGAGAGCATTCATGTGTGTGAGAGTATAGATATATGAGAGCATACATGTATGTTTCTGAAAGAGCACGTGACTATGTATGTCCGAAAAAGAGCATGTGTGAACATCTGTGTGTGAGAGTACGTGTGTGCAAGAGAGAGAGAGAGAGAGAATGAAAATGAACAATTGTGTGTTTGTATATATAAGAGGAGAAAGATCCCCCTTCTCTGCCCACCCCACACTAATCCACGGCAATCTCAGGGTGACTGATAATCAAATGTTCCTAAGTATGGAAAGAAGGGATTTTTAAAAATCTTTATGTTTTGATTTATTTATTTATTTATTTTAAATTTTTATATACCGGAATTCCTGTATGCAATACAAATCAGTCCGGTTTACAAGTAACGAAAGAGGTTGCCCTGGTCTGGGAAGTTAGACCTGGGTTTTTTACATAGAACATGGAACAATAACAATAAACCATTGAACATTATTACAAGTAACATAGGATGTAACAATAGCATTTAACAGATTTAACCTTTTTTACAAAGAACTTTAGTAGCGAATATGGTCTGCAGTAGACGGTTATATAAAGGTGAATAATGACTGTTAGAATTGCGAATAAGCAAGTACGGTATGAAAATTAAGTGGCAAGGTGTTGGTGACATTGGGTGTTATTTGATGTTATTTAGGTGTTATTTGATGTTTGCTATTTTTAAATATTTTATTGATATTTGGGAAATGTTTTATAATTTTTGTGTGTTTTTAATTATTGCTGTTATTCTATTTATCAGCTGTTTTGAAATATTTATTCTTTTTATTAATAGGTTTTTACTATTATTATTATTATTAATGTTTTATATTCCTTATTTTATTGTTTTGAGGAATGGTATTTCTATGTTTCCATTTTTGCACCACATACAGTCTGGCTTGTAATGGTTTCCAGTTCAGTTTTTGTCTATATGTTTCTGTTTATAATTTATGGTCTCTATATTCTGCATTAGGTGATGATCTGTTTGTGTTCTGTATTTGCGAGGTGAGATATTCTGCTAACATGTAGTTTCAGTGTAGGGATCTACAGTAGCCTAACTTGTTCTGATTTCCTAATAGGAAGTACTGTATATTGGTATTCAGGGCCTGTGTAATATTTGCAGCATTGCCTTTTCATAGTTAAGATTTTTACCATTTGAGTGCTGGCACTTAGTTCTCTTTTAGCATGGGAGGTTACTAAATTGTAATTGTAGTTCATTTTATTCTGGGCTTTCTGAGGGCAAAGCCCACATGCAATATGCATTACAATAGGCCTAATACCATATGCATTCCAACTGTATTTATTGCAGGGTTGTGATCTTTTTACTTGATAAGACTATACTTTCAACATCCTTTTTCATGTAAAACTGGTTATTATAAATGCAGAATTTTTAATTGTGTGTGTGGTGAGGGCAGGGGCAGGCATGGGCACGGCACAAGGCTGTAAAAGTTCACTTATGGTGCCTAATGCCCTTACATTGGCCCGGAGAGTGTGTGCCACACAAAGACCTCCACCAATCACCTATCTCCTACTTCTCCAGGGGAAAATGTTTGGAGAAGATGGGAGGCAGGCCTTAGGGTTCGTGAGTGTGGCAGGGTTGCCGGCTTTCTAGAAATATTATCACTGACACCCTGCCATTCCTCTGAGAACTCTGACCCCCTTCCACAGCAGTTGAAATTACCAAAAGGACCAGATTAAAAAGAGACACTACCCATTGCCCCTCTTGCTGACTTAACCTGTGCTGTGCCTTGTGGGGTGAGGAAGAGCCCCATCTCATCCCTCGCCTCAGGATGTTTTAGACAGTACCTGGCAACCATCAACCCAGTTGGTTTCCGGGAGATTGCAGTAGCCTGCTAGTTCCAACCTAGTTACCTCATAGCCTGGTACCTCATAGCCTATTGTATGTCATGCTTCCTTTATGTACATTGTTTTCTCCTTACCACCTCCTCTTATCTCTGCTCTCTCTCTCTCTCAATAAGGAAGGGTTGTTTGCAATACTGTAATCTCCCAACCCTGTTTCTACCACCGTCCTCTGTCCCAACCAAGTTTGAATTCTGTCATAATAGTGATTTCTACCACACCTTTGTTGGTAAGTATTCCAGACATCATGGATCTGGAATACTTTGATATGTCATCTCCTCATTCCTCCATTTATTTTTCTGCTCTGATCTTTTTCTCAACATCTTCTTTGTTCATTTGTCTTCCTTTAAATCCACTGTATTGAACCGGCATCACGTCTTCTCGCTGACCCTGGTTCTTTCTCTATACCTACCTTTATTTCTTCTTCTCACTTTCCAAGACCACTCATGTCAGACATGTAAACTTTCTACTCTCATTCCCTCCTGTGTCTCAGTTAAGTCACTTCTTGTACCCTCATTCCTTGCTACTCTTTAGAACTATCATTCTGTTTCCAAGTAATCTATAATGATGCTGAATCTTTTTCTCACAAATAAACTAGTGTTTTACTTGATCTGAAACCTAGCTTTCTTCAATAAAATCTGCTGCTGCTGCTAAGAAAATTGGTTCTTACCTGCTAATTTTCGTTCCTGTAGTACCTCAGATCAGTCCAGACTCCTGGATTTTGCCTCCCTTCCAGCAGATGTAGACAAAGTTTTGCAGGCACTGTATATAACCCAGTGTGCCACCTGCAGTCCCTCAGTACTGACCTGTACCCAAGCCAAGATGACAGCAACAACCATAAATTTCTAAGTAAGCTTCTAAGTAAACTCGCTCCCCTCCAACAAGCCGGAAGAAGGTGAAGTTGCCCAAAATGACAACGGAAAACTCGTTTCCCAAATTTAACATAAGCGATCAGCATTGAAAACCTCCAACAACTCCGCACTATATACAATGCAACAGTACAAGCAGCAGACTCTTCTCTCCCCCCCCCCCCCCCCCCCCCCCCAGTAAATGGGTGGGTCTTTGGACTGATCTGTGGTACTACAGGAACGAAAATTAGCAGGTAAGAACCAATTTTCTTTTTGCTGTACGTACCCAGATCAGTCCAGACTCCTGGGATATACCTAACCTCCCCTTAACTTGGGTAGGACATGGAGAGTTCCACTCGTAGAACACTCTCACTAAAGCACATGGAAGTCGGAACCCCAACATCCAAGTGATAATGCCTAGCAAAAGTGGGCAAATTTCACGCGGAGACACCTGATATGACTCAGCACAGGAAGTCACCTGAAAAAGTGTCACGTTCACCTCTAAACCCATCAGCAGAGGGCACCCTTTAGAAATGTAAGTTGACGCGATCGCTTCCTTCAGCCACCACACAATTGTAGGCTTAGACAACTTATTTCCCTTCTCTGGACCACTCCACAGTACAAAGAGGTGAAACAATCTACAGAGAGGAGATGCGATCTATGGAAATCATAAGTGACCTTTAGATACCTCAATAATGCATGCCTCCAATCTAAGAGCCTAAGCTCCGCCGCATGAGGCGTAGAGGAATCCAAATCCATAAAAGCTGGAAGCTCTACTGTCTAAGATAGAATGCAGAGACTACCTCAGGCAGAAAAGAAGGCACCAGCTATAAAGATACCCCTGAGTCAGACATCTGTAGAAAGGGTTCTCAACATGACAGCACCTGCAGCTCTGAAATTCTCCTGGCTGAACAAATAGCAACCAAGAAAACCATTTTAAGAGTCAAGTCTTTAACCATAGCTCTCTTTAGTGGTTCAAACAGAGCCTCACACAATCCTCTAATGACTAGATTCAGATTCCAAGATGAACAAATGTTCTGTACCTGAGGACATAAGTTCTTAGCTTCCTGAAGGAACCACAGAACATCCGGATGTGCAGCAGATAGAGGATACCTTTGCACCTTACCCTGGAGACAACCCAGTGTCGCTACCTGGACACTCAAAGAGTTAAAGGCCAGTGCCTTGACCAGAACCTTTCTGTAGAAAAGTCAAAATATGCAACACCATAACCTAAATAGACTAAGGCTACACTCCATTAACAGCAGAGCAGAACTCAAAGATCCTCCAAATTCGCACATACATCAAGGATGTAGAAGGTAGAAATAACCACTTTGGAATATCCCCTCCATCTCAGTTGTCTCCTCTCAGAAGCGAAGCCGTGAGACAGAAGTGAGCTGCCTAACCCAAAAATATTGGGCCCTGGTGGAAAACAGTCGACCAATGTCTGACCCTCAGAGGCCCATCTATGGCCATGTTGATCAGATCTGGGAACATTGGTCGATGTGGCCATTTTGGAGCTACCAGGGTCACGTTGCCTGGATGTTTTATCCACCACAATCCCTTGTCAAACAGAGACCATGGGAGGGCAACCACGGTAGCACCAGCACTCCAATTCTTTTGTACCATGTTCTGTTCAGCGGCTTAAAACTGTGATGCCTTGGTGTTCTCTTTGGTTGGGATATCCCCATTTTCCATAAATGAGACATAGCTGCCTCCGACAGCACCCATCCCCTGGGGTCTAACTTTCTCCAACTGATAAAATCCAGTGATGTGAGACACTGCCAGCCAATCCAAGTGCTGTTCTGCCCAGAGAATCAACTCCCGAGCCTCTCGAGTTTGCTGCCTGATTCTTGGTTCCACCTTGACGGTTGATGTAATCCACCATGGTCGAATTATCTGATAGGATCCGTACCAGAAGGCCGCATAACTTTGGTAGCCAGGCAAACAACACAAAAAGCACCATTCTCATCTCTAACCAATTATTAGGCCATGAGGCCTCCTGTTTCAACCACTGGCCCTGCGCCGACTGATCTTACCACATACCCTCCCCCATCCAGAGAGGCTTGCATCGGTGATGACTATTATCCAATTCAGAATCTCCAATTCTGCACTACGCTCGAGATTGATACAAGTAAGCACCACGAAAGACTGCCCCAGCTTCCCCCTCTAATGGAAGAGGAAGATGAAATTCTTCCAATAACTGATTCCAGCAGGAGAAAAGCCCCCTGCACAGGCCGCATATGTGCGAACGCCCAAAGCATTAACTCCAATGTCGATGCCATAGAACCCAGAACTGTAAATAGTCCCAGAATCTGGGCATTAAAAGCTCTCGCAGAAGCCTAAACTGACTCTGCAATTTCAGCAATCTCTCTCCATGAGAAACACGCTCTCCTCTAGTGTGTTGAACTGAGCTCCCAGATACTCCAGAGTTTGTAAGAGGACTAAATGGCTCATTGCTAGGTTCACCACCCATCCTAGAGATTTCAAGCGCATCGGTACCTTTTGTACTAATTGACGACAGAGGTCATTTGATTTTGCATGAATAAGCCAGTCATCCAGATTCACCAACACACCCTCCTTTTGTAATGTGGCTGCCTCCACTATCATCACCTTGGTGAAGGTATGTGGAGATGTCACCAGCTGAAGGGAAGGGCTCGAAACTGAAAATGTTCCCTTAGAACCATGAACTTCAGGAATCTCTGGTGCTCAGGCCTGATGGCTATGTGCAGATATGCCTCTATCAAGGCGAGAGATGCCAGAACTCTCCCTTGTGTACTACTTCTATGACGGATCGCAGAGTTTCCATGTGGAACCGAGAAACCTTGAGAGCTGCATTTACATTCTTTAAATCCAATATCTCTTGAACTGGATACGGGGGGGGGGGGGGAAGAAACAGGATGCATAACTTAAAATTGACTTCTGGCCATACTAAGCATGTTCAGGGCCTGATCCAATAGACTCGGGCCATGCTGAGTGTGTTCAGGGTCTGAGCCAACAAACTCAGCAAGACATCTCTGTGAAAAAAAGAAAAATCTGAGCAGAGTCCAAAGAGGCTCTCAATCATATGCAATGTCTCCCTTTTCTAGGTGAAAAAGCCATTTCCCATAGGAATCCTCCGATGTCTCATGATCCAGACCTCCTTGAACGTTACCAGGGACAGCCTCCCTGTGGATTTGCCAGCCGTGACTGACAAATGGGAGGCCCAAGTACATGATCCCTACATAGTAGGTTGCTTCGCCTTCGCTGGGCACCCCTGCAGAAAGGTCTGCATGCCCTGGAACATTTCACCCAGGAGGAGGAGGATGGATCTATACCAGAGTCCATAGGTCCAACCTTGCTCTCTCCATCCTCTCTCGGGAAAGGTTCTGCCCTCGGGAACAAGGGAGAACTGACCATTGCTTTGCCTCCCACTCCACTCTCCCTCCAAAGACTCCATAGGCCAAGGGGATGTCCCAACATAGGCAAAAGTTGTAGTAGACAAATCACTTTGAGCATCTAAACAGCACTGACACAAACGGAGAAAGAGTGAGGACTGAATTGCTATCAGACAGCAAACCTCACAGATAGCAAGGCACTTGGACCTGGTCGTCCCTGGTGCCTAGCTCTCCTGAACTTCAGCTCTAGGCGGCCTCTTGTGCGCACATCAATGCCTCCTGGGCATACACGCATACTCCTCCAGGATGCATGCAAATACACGCTCAAGTTTAGGTTGCAGTCTTATGCGCACAAGTACCAGCGCAAATACAGGTCCTAGTACATGCAACTGCCACACGGTAAGAATGAATTTACACGCTTATGCACGCGAGAAAAGAACCGCTGCAGTAGCCTTCCACACGGCTAAGTAAAGCCTACCTACACCTTCAGCGCATTTAGGCCTGGATCCATTTAACATCCATCACTGAAAACCATCAGCCTGAAGAGCTTCTCAACAGCTCAGGCCTCTTGACTGGTCGAGAATCCATGGAGACTAGGGCCAAGAGCCAGGTTCTCGCTAAAAACGCCTTGGCAATAAGCAAATTAAAGCCAGCAGAAGACCTCTACTCCTCTTCAGTGCAAGTGCCTCTCTGTACCTCTGCGGGACAGGGACCTGCCGGCGATAGTTGAGGAGGGGATTCCCCTGCCTCCCCCGCCAATGCTGCTTGGATATCGAAAATGGCCTCCGTTTCCACGCTGATGGGGAAAGCCTCAGTGTAGATCCCCATCATCCGTGAGGCTTGTTCTACCAGTGCGGCCATGCTTGACAAACCCCTAAATGCTTTTGCTGTATGCACATGCTGTTTCTTCCCGCAACCGCGCCACCACCAGCACCTCACCGGCAAGAAGGAACAGTCCCCTCAGTGCCACGGAGCCAACACTCAGTCTCCTCCGCAGGCAGAGCAGCTGCTGAAAAACCCCATCACTGAGCTCCCCGAGCACAGATTCCTCTATCTAGTTCCTTGTTCTCTTTTTTTTTTTTTTTTAACTCTCTGAGAACAAATCAAGATACATAGAAACCAATACTTTCCTTTGGTGCAGAGATTCAGGTTACAGGAGTACAGGCCACATGACAGATCAGAAAATAAAACAGACTTTTTTTCTTGAAAAATTTACCAAACTTCACAATACCTACTTCCTAGAATGGAACACAGAGCTGCTGGCAGAAAAAAAAATTAGCCAAAATAAAAAAGGGACCGACTAAAAGAAAATAGCCGCCCTGAGCCTGTAGCTGCCTCAGCAGCCTCGTGAAGGGGAGGGATCTGGATCACCAGATTTACACCCCACGGAAGAAAGGAGCAAGTGTACAAAAGGGTCACCAACCCCCAGACAGGGAAGGGACCCACTAGGTCCCAAAAACCCCCCTGGGTGGAAGGCTCATAAATCCAAACCGTCTCCTTGGGTTATTTAGGGAGTGGTTTAGGGCTCAGGGCGGAGAAGGGAAAAGGGAGGAAGGTTAGCTAGGGGGTTAAGGAAGTTCCCTCCCAGTCTACTCCTTTATTGGAGCAGACTGGGAGGGAAATGGGGAAGGCCCGATCGCATCGCCGTGCGCTTCTAAAATCCCCCCCCCCCCCCTTGCACACACGAATCAGCACTCACCCGCACATGCGTGCACAGATATAAAATTGGATGCACATCTGCGCGCGGATATCAGATTTTATAACATGGGCGCAGTGACGCATGCATGTTATAAAACCAGCCTGTCCATGTGCGCACGCCGGGAACTGTGCGCACAAGGACGCCCATGTGCCCCTTTTAAAATTTACCCCTAAGCCTTTTGTTTGAAAACTTTTTTTTTTAAGTATGCTTCCCCCAAATTTAAGGGACCAGTGAAATATGGAACAAAAGCACAACTAAAGTACATTTATGGTATATTTTTGTCTATAACAAAGATTTAAATATGATGGGTTTACTCCTAATGCAGGGCTAAGCCATCAACAATGTGGAAAACTGTGCTCCATGGCTCTGAATTCCTTGAAATCACAATCAGTGTCCAGTACTTTAGGCATGGTGCTCTCTCTAGTGTAGTTCTTCTTTGTCTATAGTTAAGACCCAAAAGCAAATACAGGTGGGTTGGTTTTTTTAAGTGGGTCTCAACACGACAATACAAAAGAGCAACACCTCCCAAAGCTTAAGTCAAATACAGCAAACAAAAAGATGTAGGGACTACAAAGTCAACAAATAAAATAATAAAAAGAAAGGAGGTTAATGTTATATAATTTTCTGTTTTGGTTTTTATATTTAACCCTACATTTAAAGGGAGATATGGTATCAGAGAAAAAGGTACAAATATTTTTGGCAGCCATCTGTGAGAGACATAAAATGTATTGATAGGTTTTGAGATTTTTTCAATTTTTTTAGATTAATGGAATTTTGGGTTTTGGTTTTATAAAACTATTTTGATAACAAATTAAAGGGTTTTCCGATACAGTGATATGGAGAGCTATGGTACATGATTTGAGCTTTTGGTGCCTTAATAGGATACAGCCTGAAGCCCATTGGGGCAAGAGACAGTGGATTAAAATCTATGCACCTTTTCCTCTGATACCATATCTCCCTTTAAAAATAGGATTAAATATACAAACCAAAACAGAAAATAAAATAATAAAAAGAAAAAGTTAATATTATATAATTTAAGTTATTTGTTGACTTTGTAATCCCAACATCTGTTTGCTATATTTGATTTAACCTTATTAGGAAAATGAAGAATACAACACAGGACAGTCCTGCTCAGGCTACTGATGATTTCTAAATTTGAAAATGTGTAAAAACATTTCAAAATTACTCTCTTAAAGGGCAAGCATGATCAACTAGCTCATGAAATTCTACTTGGGCAACCAGAAAGCCAATGGTGCTAAGGAAGCTGGCGAGGAATGGTACACAAGTTTTCGTTTTAAATTCCCAAAACAATAGGGTTTAAAAATAAATAAAGCTGAGGTATGTTATTTGAATATCTGATGTGTGTTGCGATGTTATTACAAGCTGTGGGAAAGTTACATGAGATTTCTCAGAGTTTTGTGGGGTGTGAGGGGTGAACCAATAGAAAATGGTAGGAAGCCACAGATTTAGCAGAGCTTGGAATGTGGAAATTCAAGCATCTTCCAAAACATGTTGAACAGAATGAGGCAGCTACTATTTCATCCTTCCACAAACACATGTTCTTCCTCTAAATTTGCAACAGTGAAGAGTCAGTATGTACATTTTATTTACAATGCTATTCCTCTTGATCTTCCTTCCCTTTTACAGACCACTTTACATTACATTGACAAATCAACACCCTTAATGTAAACAGAAAGAACCTACCAGAACTCTGCAGCGTCAATCCAGAAAGATCTAAAGAAACAAGAAATAGTTATTTTCACAACACAACGGTGTCCAGTTAATTATTTACAAGATAGATCCGTAGTAATCTAATGTATTAGAATCAATCCAAAATCATTGACTGATTTACACTTATTTATCAGAATAATGGCAAATTAAGTAAACCAAGCAATCAGTAAAGCAGTATTGCTCAATGATTTCATGATGAACTCTTTAAAAGGCAAACTTAACCACATACATTTCCTTCAGATTCAGCAAGCGCGATGTCTAAAATTTCAGGAGAATCCTCCAACATGAAAGCAAGGTGTCAGACTATTATTATATCTCTTCCTCAGCTCCACCAGATATTCGAGCAGAGTTAAGTCTACACTCTTCAGAACCTACCAGTGGTGTGCCTTTCATACAAAAAGCAGCAAATATAATTTCAAACAATTATCTGGCACTCAATTCTTAATCACTTAGGGGTCAACATTAATAGAGCTGCTGAGTGGCAAGGATAACCAGTTAACTTTTATCTTTAGGTATATTTTCTTCCAAACCTAACCATCAAAGTTTGTGCATGAAAATTTGGCCAAATAGATTTAAGCCCGCAATTCATTTGCCTAGTTGTTATATACCGGCATGATTTGCATTTAATGCAAGAATGTCGGTATATAAAAGTTATAAATAAATAAATAAATAAATAAATAAATAAATATATGTTAGCTAGTTAGCACAGAAAATCCACACTAACCAGCTAACTTTTCTCGCAACCTAACCATTCCCTGTTTTTTTGACCAAACAAGTTTATGCACCTTGGTATTTAGGGGATTAAATTTAGCCACTAAAAGAGAATATGTTCAACAGTGGTTTAATAAGTTAAATTTGGATAACTCCTGATTCCAGCCAAATAAACCTTTAGAAAAGTTCCCTGAACTATCATTTCAGTGAAGCATGTGTGAAAAAAGTAAAGCAAGTTTGCTTACCATAAATGATGTTTTTTGTAGGTAGCTAATACTTTCTTAGCTAATAGACTGTTGCCTTGCGAGCCTCCTCAGTGTATATCTATGTTGCTATCTCACTACTATCTATGTTCTATCTATGTTGCTATCTCACTACTATCTATGTTGCTATCTCACTACTCTACTGTTCCTCGTTGATTATTTTATCACCCTCCAGTTGTTATCTTTTGAAATCTTTCCTGTCTTCCATCTTCCAGGTTTTCGCTCCCTGTTTAATGTAACTTTACCTTCTTCTTAAATTGTTGATTTGGTTTCCCCCCTGTTCCATTGTAAACCGGTACGATAAGACCTTCGTCTTGAGTATCGGTATAGTAAAAGTATTTAAATAAATAAATAAATAAATAAAATGTAGTCGACTCTCCAAAGAGGTAGGCAGGTATTCCATGGCTAATTCATCCTGATATCTATGGAACACCATTAACGTTAAGCAAACTTGCTTTTTCTGTCAATAAGCAGGCTGAATTAGCCATTATATGTGGTCAGTCCCAAGCTGAGGATTTCAGCATAGCGTTTACTGAGTAAGCACCTGGACCCCACCATGGAGTGTAGACTACTGTGAGAACAGGTTTCGCAAAACTGCTTGTCTGAATTTACTGTCAGTCCTTGAGAGGCTGTTCAGATAGTAATGTAACATAAAAGTGTGAACTGATGACCAAGTTGCAGCTTTTCAGATGTCTTCAATAGGCACTTCTTGAAAATGAATAATAGAAGAAGCCATAGCTCTCACTTGATGAGCTTGTATAGAGTGTGACTTGCAATCCTGCTAAAGTGTAGCAGTGTAACAGTGTTGAATGCATTCAGCGATCCAGTTAGACAAATGTCCTTTTGGTATCTGCCATATCTAGCCTGTTAGGGACATATGACACAAACTATTGAGAAGTTTGGCGATGTGGCTGCGTTTGTTTCTTGTAATAGACTAAGGCTCTTTTGTAGTCCAAGCTATGAAGGTTTTTCTCTCCTTCATGCACATGAGGTCTCAGAAAGAAGGTAAGCAGATTTATTGATATGGCATGCTAAGACAACCTTCACTAGAAATTTCAGACAGTACGGAGGACTACCCTGTTGTGAAAGAATTGCATACATGGAGTACATAGTGTACTGGAGCTTGGAGTTCGCTGACTCTTCTAGCAGAGGTGACTGCAACACGGAATACTACTTTCCATGTCAAGAATTAAAGTGGAGGTAACTCCAGCTCAAAACACAGGTTTTCTCAGGACTTCATTTAAGACCCATGGAACGGTAGTTTATGTAATGGAGGGCTTGACATGCTACAAACCTTTTATTTATTTATTTATTTATTTATTTTATTTAGAAATTTTATATACCTTTTTTATAGACTTAAAACGTGGCTATTCACGAAAGCCTTTCCTGAACTAAACTAAACCTATTCCATTATTACCTATTCGCTCAGACTTTGCCTTAATCATAGTAATTAATATCCCTACCTCATAAGGGCAATTCTTCAACGCTATAAGCACATTGACTGGCATATATGTTATATATATTTAAACCCCTGCTTCTTTTCTCTGATCCAAGTTATATTACTCCCTTGTTTTATTGTAACTGCATTCCTTAGCCTTCTCTTGTTTAACGTTTTTTACTACTATTACTATTATTTTATTATTATTATTACTTAGATCAATGTTATTTATTGCCTTTTGTTCCCTATCTACTTGTTAATTGTAAACCGACATGATGCGATATTTATCGCGAATGCCAGTATAGAAAAACTTTAAATAAATAAAATAAAATAAATATACCGTCGTTCCATGTATAGATCACAATGGTTTACAGGTGACAGTCACAGTTATAAATTCAGCAAACAATCAGAAACAAAAAGACCAGTTACAATGATATTAATCATCTGTAGGTATTGATTTCTATCTATATAAAGGCGGTTTCTGGGACATTAGGCATTAAATTAGTACAAAAGGCACGGTGTATGGGTAATTTCAGAAAAAAAAAAGGTCATTTTCACAACTTAGTCTTTGGGTATTTTGAGAATCTTGCATTCTTTCAGTTGATTTATTCTTCATGATACAATTATCTTTTGTCCTTCTTGTGTTTGTGGTTCGTATATTCTGAGTTTTTAAGTTAAGTTATATGTGTTTATGAATAGCCATGTTTTAATTCTCTTTTAATTTCTATCTGGTAAGATATGTAATGACTCCGGTAGAGAATTCCAGAGCTTTGGACCCGCTATGGAGAATACTCTATCTTTTATTTGTGTCAGGTGTATGCTCCGTATTGTGGGAATATTCAGTAGTACTTTATTTTGAGATCTTAGTGTTAGTTGAGGGTTATATGGCTGTAGTGTCACTCCTAACAGTCTGATGTTATTGGAATGACTGATGTTGAATATTATTGTTATTACTTTATAGTAGATTTGGATTGTACAGGTAATCAATGCAGTGCCATCAGTGAGGGTGTAATGTGATATTTCTTAGATCCATGGATAAGTGCATTTTAGAAGTACCCTTGGTAAAAAAATGCAAGACTGGACATGACTCGAGAAAGGGCCTTTTCAGTTGCAGGCCCTCGTCTCTGGAACTCTATACCAGAAAATATTAGATTAATTCAAAATACAGGAGAATTTAGAAAACAATTAAAAACATATCTATTTAAGTGTGCTTACAACCCCAGCTAAATGAATTAACTCTGTTTACATAACCCCAATTAATATCTTATATTAATTGTCAATACCGCTTTTGTTTTTATCGATAACCATATGTTAAATATTTCTGATCGTAAATATTCTATTACAATACTGATGTTAAATTTGTCTTATACTATATTCTTGTTACAATTTTAATAGTTGTTAAAATTTTATTAATTTTATCATTTTATATAGAATGTATACCATTTGTTTTAATTTTTTAAATTATGTATGTTTTACTGTAAACCGCCTAGACGACCAAATCCTGACCATTTCGCGGTATATAAAAACTTTTAAAAATAAAATAAAAATAAATCCTATTAATAGTCTTGCTGCAACGTTTTGTAGTAGTTGTAGTGGTTTTAAGTGACTTGCTGGTAGTCCTAGAAGTAAGGAGTTACAGTGGTCAAGGTTTTAGAGTATTAGAGTTTGTTATACCGTACAAAAGACCACAAAAGTTAAGTGTTTTCAGTCTTTGTAGTATACGTAGCTTAGCGTAGCCTGTCAATCAATTTCTTGATGTGCATTTTCATTGTGAGGTTCTCATCTAGCTGTACACCTAAATCCCATACTTGATCTGAGGGATTAATTTGAAAGCTGCCTAGGTCTAAGGCAGGTGGTTTAACTATCAATGAGCTTCTAACTCAGCCAGATTATTTCAGTCTTTTTAGGGTTTAATTTGCGAAAGTTCTTGTTGCATTGCTTTCATGTATGTAGATATTATTGCTGCTGTATTTTCAAATGATCTGGAGAGTGGTATGTAGAACTGTAGGTCGTCTGCATACAAGAAGTTTATTTCCAGATTTGTCAATAGTTTACATAGTGGGAGCATGTAAATATTGAATAGTGTTGCTGAGAAGGCTGAGCCTTGAGGGACACCTATATCACACAAGAAGGTGTCATATCTGGTTGCCCAGTTTGACTTGAAATGTTCTGTTAGAGAGAAATGATGAGAACCATTTGCTAACTGTACCGTTGATCCCAATGTTTCTCAGCTGATGGCATAATAGATTATGATCGACAGTGTCAAAGACTGCTGTTAAGTCTATTAGCACTAAGCAATAAGATTCATCTGTGTCGAGTCCTCGGATGAATGAGTCCATTAATGAGAAGAGTAATGTCTCTGTTGAGTGATGTTTCCTAAATCCAAATTGATTTGGGTATAGAATATTATGATCTTCCAAATGATATTCAAGTTGGGATAACACTGCTTTCTCAAATACTTTGGCAAGAAACGTCAGGTTAGATATTGGGCGATAGTTGTCCCAGTCTGTTTGACCAGACTTATTTTTTAGGATTGGTTTTATCACTGCTTGTTTTAAACCTTGAGGTATGATTCCTTCTGATAGTGAATGGTTAATCAGGGATGTGATCGTAGGAGTGATAACTTGGTGCACTTTTTTAATGAACTAGTCGGTATTGAGTCACGTGGATGAGTAGTTGGTTTTATTTTATTAATGATTCGACAAATTTTCAACTTCGATACTCTGTCAAATGTGAACCATTTCACTGTGTCCTTTGAGCCTTCAGTTGCTTTTGTTGGGGAACAGATAGTGAATTGTTTTTTCAACTTGTTGATTTTGTCTAAAAGTACGGTGGCATACTCATTGCAAGAGGCCTTTGTGAAATTGTAGCTTCTTGATATATAAGATGTTGGGTCTTTAATTAGATGTTTAACTGTCTCAAAGAGAAGTTTAGAATTAAAAATAGCCCCGTGAATCTGTTTGGCATAATAATCTTTTTTTGTTTTATTGGTTAGTGTTTGGTATTTTGTGAGGCAAGATTTATATTTTTCTAGGGATTCAGTCGAACAACATTTCCACCATTGTTACTCTAGTTTCCTAAGGTTCTATTCCATGCTTCTTAGTTCATCATTGTACCAGGGTTTCTTATGTTTGGAAATGAACTTGCCTCAGATGCAAGTTTAGAATCCACTCACTGTAGACTTTTTCTTCTAGCTTAACATGTTGAGATGGAAAGGCCTCTGGATAAAAATATATTTTCTATTTTTTTTTCCTTTTTTTCTGTCTTGCTTTTATGCATCTTTTATGAGTGTATGTCACTTAGAGCTTGAGCAAATATGAAAATAAAAATAAAAAAAAAATAATAGCACTGTAAAGTGCTGTTGTAGGTGCTGCAGAGGCAGCGAGGCAATTAGAAAATGAAAGTACTGAAGTAGAATTATTACATTCAAGACTTTACAGAAAAATTATGAGGACAGACTGAGTAGAAGTCCCTGCTTGTCATCTGACAAAAAATGGCCAATGAGGCTCAGCAGGGAGCTCCTGCACATACTCAGTAGAGCTCAAAGCTCTACCGGCTAAGAGAGATGAGTCCATTAAGAACTGCCAGGTGACGTCACCCACATGTAACGGCTAATTCAGCCTACTTATCGACGAAAAATGGGGAAGAGACTATTTAAAAAATCTATCCACAGACATGCAAGTAAAGTGCTACACCTAGAGAAAATAATATTAGAAACTGATGACAAACACAGAAATGTAAATGAGTTACCCTTACATACATTTTAAATTACATTTTAATGATTTCTAGTTCTCTGTTGGTGGCCCACATGCTTACCAATGCCAGGAGATACCACACGCTCATAGTGATATGGATTTACACACACGCTGTCACACTTTAGATCAAAAGCAAACTGACAATATTTAACATGCTTCAGCTCATTTTTGTGAAGATCAGGCCACCTCCAGAGTCGAGCATAGATCACATGTGGAAAACCTTTCCGCCCAGCCACCTGCAACAAATAGAAAGGGGAACAGGTAAGAATGGTGAGGAAAAAACAAAATCAATTAACCAATTTAGCTAAGTTTAAACCAGAAAATTCTGAACACCAATCTCCAGCACCACAGCAAAGAATAATTCTGGTGTAGCACAGTATTGTTCCTACTGTTTCCCCTGTAAATGAAAGAACAAATTGCAGTCTAGACACCAGAATGATAAAGTAAGCAAAAATACTTCAACAACAATATTCATGCTGTCAAGTGGATGTGATAGGGTGCTGAATTTGAAATTTTTCAGTATTAATTTACTTTGAAACCTGCACACCAAACATCTGTCTGCACTTCCATTTTGCTCTGCTAAAGCTGATGAGCAAAGACATCAGCTTGTTCCATCTTTTCACTCTCCAGATTAAAGAGGTGAAGGCTGAAGCACAAAAGGAAACCACATTTGTCTGGGCCACACTGGAACTATGATAAGCCACGCTCAGTCCTGAAGCACTTTGGGGCAGATTTTCAAAGGGGTACGCGCATAACCCCCGAAAAGCTGCCCATTCCACCCCCTGCACGTGCCGAGCCTATGTTGCATAGGCTCGGCGGCGCGCACAAGCCCCGGGACGCGCGTAAGTCCCAGGGCTTTCCTGGGGGGGGTGTATCGGGGGGCTTGTCGCTGCAGCACATCATCGGGGGGCATTCCGGGGGCGGTGCCATGGGCGTGGTTCCGGCCCGAGGGCATTTCGGGGACGTGGCCGAGGCCTCCGAAACTGCTCCCGGGCCAGCAGGCGTAACTTTAATAATAAAGGTAGGGGGGTTTAGATAGGGCTGGGGGGTGGGTTAGGTAGGGAAAGGGAGGGGAAGGTGAGGGGAGGTGGAGGGAAAGGAGGCAGGCTGCGTGGCTCGGCACGCGCAGGCTGCCGATTTTGCGTAGCCTTGCGCGCGCCGACCCCGGATTTTAAAAGATACGCGCGTATCTATTAAAATCCTGTGTACTCTTGTTTGTGCCGGGTGCGCGAACAAAAGTACGCGCTCACGTACTTTTTAAAAATCTGCCCCTTTCTGCGCAGTTTTGGTGATCACTGGTATCAGTGGAAAAGCATATATGAGATCAATGTTCCAGCTGAGCAGGAAAGAGTCCTGAGCTAACATGAATTTGCTGGGCAGAAGTAAAATCCCCTTCTGCACATGGTCTTGGTCACTCAGCATATAGTTGTGTGAGTATGCCATCAAGTTGCCCATGATCCGGGGCTCAATGCGGTGTTGATGTAGTTGGTGCAGGAGACTTACGTTTCAACTGCAGCAAGTATATCAAGGACTTGAAGTAACATACATAACAACATAGCAATGACGGCAGAAAAGGAACAGATGGTTCATCTAGTCTGCCCATCAAGCTTATTATGGTAGTATCTGCCGCTCCTTGCAGGATACCCCCATGGTTCTTTTTAAGGGTATTAACTCCGTGCAATAACCCCCAAGCCTTATGATAAGGGTAGTAATATTTACAATCAAAACCAAGCAACTTTTAAACCCATAACAAATTACTGCTAGCAACATTTTTACTGGGATAGGAGCCTTCTTGATAATTCAGACAATGCTGCTTGTGGTTTTTGCTTTGCGTCTTGGCCGTAGAAGCTGTCCTGTGCTTTTTCCCTTATGTCTGTGTCAATACCCCAAACCGGCCCAAGTCAGGGCTCATGTTCGTTGTTGTCTGTATCCAATTCCCCCTTCTCCCCTCCCCCGCCGTTGAAGCAGAGAGTGAATTTGCAGTTACATTAAAAGCATCAAGGCTATCGGTTGAGGGTAGTAATCACAATGCCTTCTATAAAGGCTAGTGTTTTGAATGCACCAAGTGGCTTTGCATCAAACACATCAATTAAGTCAGTACCAAATGAGATTGCGTCAACAGCCACAGGTCCAGTTGTATTAAAGAGACACTACAGCCATATGTATATGTAAGACATATGTATATGTCTTACATATACATATGTATATATATATACATATACATATAAGATATGTATATGTAAGTCTATGTAAGACAATCTCTGTTACTGTCAATGTTTTGGTTGTAATGTAAACCAGATTGATAATTAACTCTGTTAATTGAACTTCGGTATAAAAAAGTTATAAATAAATAAAGAAATAAATAATGTCTGTTTGCTATGCATTGATAGGTCATGCATTGTCAGTGCTGATGCACTGGGTGCTGATGGGGGTTCTGCACCATGTGTCAATGTGTCAAGAGGTGACCGTATCAATGCACTGTGCATCAAAGCAGCTGGTGTACCATTTATCGAGGTATGTTTAATCGGCACCAATGCACCATGCATACACTTATGTTTCTTCAGTGTAGTTTACTCTGCAGAATGATGCTGCTTCTTTCTCGACCCAAAGGCTTCAGAATGGTGTGCCAATGGAGAAGTTTTTGAGGAACTCCTGCTCAACTATTCCCAGTGAGGCAAACTATGCTGCACCGTGGGTAGAGAAACAATTGCAGCCTCTGAGGGCCTTACCACAGCTCCTTCATTTTATAAGCACTTGAACGTTGAGTGCGAGGGGACGTCCATCCACAGGCACAGCACTTTGCTTGGCTGTGGTCTGGACCAAAGCAGCAGTAGAACAATTCACACCCATCAGAGAGGGACATAACCTTACCGCTTAAAATCGCTCACTATATTTTTCAACTTGATGAAGATCTTGAGGAGGCAAAACTGAATAAAAAGTACTTTTTCTTTTGTAGCACTGAAAAGTGCTGCTGTGGGTGCTGCAGGGGGCAGTGAGGCAACTGAAAACAACTAAGAACTAAAGAGAAAGAATGAAAACTTAGATAATTTTTTCAAATATCTTCAAAGTACATGTTTGTGCTGTGCTCGAACAAAAAATGACTGAGGACACTCACGCGGAAATTCCTGCACATACTTACAAGTTAGAAGAGAAAATTTGGTTCAGTGATGCTGGATGACATCACCCTATGTCATGGCTAATTCAGCCTGCTTAAAACAAAGGTCCCTAAATATAAACCAGTGAAAAAAAAAAAATAAAAAAAATAAAAGGTATCCCAAGATGGCGACGGAGCACTAGCATCGTGAGTGTGGTGCTTTTACCTTGTGAATTTCTTGATAAAATTTCCTTTTGTAATGCCCCATTCGGCCAGGAAAAGGTGAGCTCGGGAGAAAACCTTCCCTGGGGCTACCTCTGAGACACTAAGTACGGGCCCGATGGACGCCCACGTTCTCCGAGGAGCAGTACCATCGGGAGTGGAGACGCGGGAGCAGGGAACAGAAGGAGAGGAGTTGAGTTCCCTGCCAAACTCAGAGATCACACTATCCCCGATGTTGAGGGAGGTGCCAAGGAACCCAGCGACGCTGCAAGACCCGGATGGGGACCCGGAAGCCCTGCAGGCTGAAAGCGTTAGCGGGAAGAGCTGGCCAGGGAGTTTGCCGTCGGGAGAAAGCAGCGTGGAAGAACAGCCAGGAGGGCATGAAGCTAACCATGGAAGTCCAGACAGAGGCGAATTGGAGCTGAGTCAACCGAGGAGCACATCCATGCTTCAGCAGTTAAATTTAAAAATTTCTTCTTATTGTCCACAAAGACCGGGACAAATAACTCTAGAATCACTATGGGAAACTATGGTTGAGCTTGGGAACCTGATGATAAAACAGATTGAGCCACTTAAATTTAAAATTGATGACCATGAAGCTCGAATTAAATCTTTAGAAAATACGGTGAAAATCATCAATAGTCATGAGAGTCATGTGAGAAATGATTTAGGAAAGGCGTCTGGTGAGACTCCTGGACCTACGAAGGAACCAGGTAAAGAAAAGAATGGAGCTGTAGGTTTGAACCTTACGGACTTTTTGAAATCATCAGATCAAACCCATGCCGAACCAGCTACCTTGATAGTTAATTTTGCTTTGGAAATGGACAAGGAATGGATTTTGAAGTTATTTTTTAAACATCGCTCCGAAAAATGTATGGGGATGCAAGTCAGGATATTTCCAGACGTGTCTAAATCCAAGCAGAAAAGGAGGAAGCAGTTTTTGATATTAAGGCCCCAGGTTTTACAGATGGGAGCAACTTTCACGTTAAGATTTCCTTGCAGATGCTTAATTAAGTTTAAAGATAAATCATTCTTCTTTTTCTTGCCATCCCAATTAACACAGTTTTTGTGTGATAATTCTGAAACACGGGGTTTTTGAGCACTCATGACTTAGCCTCAATGCCTTATTAATGTCTGAGTTAGTCCCACCTCATATTATTTAGATAAGCTCCTGCCGTTGCTAAGTTTAAAAATGTAATATATGATTATGATTTAAGATGACCATTGTGGATTTGAAATGCTTACATAAGTTGTTGAAATTTCTTTTTATTTTCCTTTGTGATAAGTTACAAATGTATGCATTTGATTTATTGTCAAGAAAATTATCTTGATATACTTGTTAAACATAAATAAATAAAAATAAAAAGTATCACAATATGCTGAGAAAAAAATATATTATTAACTTTTCAATTCTTTTTCTTATCCATCACAAGAGGTTTACACGATCTCAACAATAAAAGATAAAATGTTTTCAATGTATTTTGAACTAGAAGATGTGCCAGATGCAATGTCAAGAGCTTAATTTCATTAAAGGCATAGATAGTAAATACAATTATAAAATGTTTCATGTTTGAAGACTGTATTTCCCTAAGAAAGCTACAAAGCAGTAAACAGTTGTTGCCAGACAAAAAATACATTTGTGAATGTTTGTAAGTTATCTGTATTTTTTACATTGTCATCCCTGCTAGCAAATGTGATTTTAATCAGTACAGGCAATTACATATTATTTTTCATTTGTAGCATTTTGAGTCCTCGATTTGCTTGTGATCTCCCGCTGAAGAAGCTATCATTGGTGAAACCATGGGCCTTTTATTGGGGAATGAGGCATTTATTTTTGCATCTTACTTGGCTTGAGTGTCCGATTGTCTAAATATTGCTTTCAAGACATTGAAGTAGTGAGACTTTCCTACAACTCATTTGGCATCATTTTGCTTCAACAATCTAGTATCTCTGTTAAGACTTACAACATGTCTAGGAAATTAAGCTGGCATTAGCTGCTAAGATTGCTTGTACACCAGATGGTTTTATTATAGACTAGAAAATAATAGGTTTTGGGGGGTTTTTGTATGAAAGTGCTTGTGCAATATTCAACCTTGTTTTAGGCTGATTTAAGTAAATAAAAATTGTAATGTTTTTGTCAATACTGAAGATCTTTGCATTAGTGTTCTTCCTTGTTCTATTTTCTATTCAGAGAGAGACATACATATGTTCTATTTTCTATTCAGACACACATTCACATTCACATTTTCTATTCAAACACACATTCACATAACAGATTAAGACATACGTAATAAAACAAAACATTAAAACATATACAGTATTAGTACTGATTTGTCCATGATGACTTCTATGCAAACCTCTTATCAACACTGATTATTATCTATAAGGTAATTTCACTGTGTTTATACTGACCTGAAGCCTTCCATCCAGGGTTCTCTGGATGGTCACACACTTGCTAGGATGAGCTCCGTTAGTGGTTATAGCTGTAATCAGAGAATCCAGTTCATCTTTCTTTTCCTTCAGTTTCTTTACTAAGCTTTCAATTGCTCGTTTCGCAAAGGTTTCACTCTCTCCACCTTGTCGGTGACACATCAGACTGTGCACAATGCTCAGACAAGCATCATTACTTGTCGGTGTGTTGGTAATAGACATACTGTCAGCTGGATCCAGCTTTTTCTTGAAGATAAAATCTCTGTGCTGCTCTTCAGTTCTGACGCACGAGCCACAGGTGTTGTTGCGAAATTCTGCTCAAATTGTCCTGCCACAGTGTGGCAAACTGCAGCAATATCTGAAAAAAGTGAACAAAAAAGTTAGTTATAAATCAGAAATGATACCCTGTAATTACTACAAAGTTATAGTTTTTAGAGAATACTGTGAAAATTGAACTTCAATCTTACAATCTTAATAACTGTAACTACTAAAAAAATAAAATAAATAAAAACTACCATGAATGTACTACTTAACTGAACATAAGAACATAAGAAAATGCCATACTGGGTCAGACCAAGGGTCCATCAAGCCCAGCATCCTGTTTCCAACAGTGGCCAATCCAGGACATAAGAACCTGGCAAGTACCCAAATTGGAATGTAATCCAATTATTGTTATTTCAGTCAGACATGGCATCACAAACCATCCCAATCTGTATATACAATGGGATTAACAAGAAACAACGCTTGGTGAAATATCAAGACAACATGAAGACAAAGAGAAATCGAATAATATTGCATAGGAATTTAATTAATATTAAGTATAATTATAAACCTTTAATATCCAATTGTCTCTTCCTGACCTTCTTTCTCATTAATATTCAAGCCATTTCTAAAAAGCAGCTTTAATATCGGACCTGATCCATGACAAAAAAACAGACTTTTTTGCCATAACAGAAACATGGTTGAAATCTACAGATGTGTTAATCAATCAAATAGCAGATGTAAATTATGATGTTTTCTCAGCCCCACGACTACAATACCGTAGAGGAGGTGTAATGTTAATAGCCAAGAAACAATTTAAACTTAAATTTATACCAATCTCTATATGTCAACCATATGAAGTAATGTTATTAGAATCTGAATTTTTACAAATTTGTGTGGAATATTGTCCTCCAAAATTACTTGATCACAATATCTCTCCACTTATTGAATTACTTACCATTTTCCTTAAATCCCAACAAACCATCCATAGTCTTAGGTAACTTTAACTTACATATAGACATTACTCCTTTAGATAACGCATGCACTATTCTGCTTGAATCTTTAGAAGCTTTAGGATATCATTTCCGATCCAATAAACCTACTCATAAAGCAGGACATGCATTGGATCTGATATTCACCAACACATACTTCGATCACAGAACAAATATCTCTATAACACAGGTACCTTGGTCAGATCATTCTCTTTTACATGTAAAAACTGAGTATATGCAACCTATTTCACAAACGGCCAATGAACCTGTCCATATATCTTACCAATCACAACCAAAACCTGAAGAGTTAACAAAGGAATTGGATAGTATAAACAATAAGTTGAAAAATCAAAACTGCACTGAAGCCACAACTACATGGCTGAACAACACATCAATTATTGCTGATAAATTATGCCCCATAAGAACCAAAAAAATAATCTAGCTAATTTAAGAAACCTATGGTGTACTAATAAATTGAAATTAGAAAACCATGGGTTTCTTAAGTTAGCTGGATTAATTAGCTGAAACATGGGGTGTTTGAACCCTCATGACTTAGCTTCAATGCCTTGATAATGTCTGAGTTAGTCCCACCTCATATTATTTAGATAAGCTCCTGCCGTTGCCAAGTTTAAAAATTTAATATATGATTATGATTTAAGATGACCACTTGGATCCCACATTGTAGACTTGAAATGCTTACATAAGTTGCTGAAATTTCTTTTTATTTTTATTTGTGATAAGTTACAAATGCATGCATTTGATTTATTGTCAAGAGAATTATCTTGATATACTTGTTAAAAATTAATAAAGATTAATTTAAACTTAAATTTATACCGATCTCTATATGGAGACGTTACAAAAATTCTTTGACATTAGGTAATTTCAGAATAGCCCTTAGCCACTATAAAAAAAAAAACAGAGACATAGCAAAAAAAGAATACTACAAAAGTAAGATTGAACAATTCTACCAAACCCCAGGATACTCTTTTCAATAGTTAAAAACTTAACTAAAGATAATACTCAAATCACTGAACCCCTAGCTGAGAATACAACAAATGAGATAGCTCAGTTTTTCAAAAATAAAATAGACTTATAGATCAAAACCCTTCCCCTCTACATCCAAACAAGAGGTCAAGATGACACCGAAATTAGATATGACTTGGGATACTTTTGATACAACCTCAACCCTGGAAATTGAAGTCCTGATTAATACATTAAACACTGCCAAACACCCCCTAGACTCAATTCCAATTTCTACCTTAAAAACAGTTGCTAATAACATTGCTACACCAATCGCTACGATTATTAATTTAACACTAACAGAAGGTACTTATCCCGATATATAAAAAAATGCCCTAATTAAACCTATTCTGAAAAATCCTAAACTGGACGCAATACAAGTGATTAATTACAGACTGATATCTAATCTTTCTTTTATCGCAAAATTACTGGAAAAAGTTGTAGAACGACAATTACATACATACCTAGAATCCAACAATATTTTATTTCCGAATCAATTCGGTTTTAGAAAGAATTTTAACACTGAATCCCTTTTAATCTCTTTATCTGACACAATTCTCAGAGGTTTTGATTACGGCCAGTTATTTTTTAATTTTATTGGATCTTTCTGCAGCCTTCGATACGGTGGACCATTGTATCTTACTATCCCGTCTTAAAGAGATTGGAATTCAAAATACTGTTTTAAATTGGTTCAGGTCATTTTTAAACAATTGGCTTTTCCACGTAAAGATAAGAAATACATACTCCAATAACTTACCTTTAGAAACTGGAGTACCCCAGGACTCCACACTCTCCGCAACACTTTTTAATGTTTATCTTTTACCTATTTGTCACTTTTTCTCAGGGCTCGGTCTTAATTTTTATATTTATGCAGATACAATTCCTTGTCCACATTGATGTATCTATTGAACAATCTCTTAAAACTACAGCTATGTATTTAAATGCAATCAATCAACTACTTATACCACGGAAGCTCATCCTTAATACAAATAAAATGGAGATTTTATTTATTTAAGAATTTTTTATACCGGTATTAGTCGAAACATCATATCGGTTTACAGTGGAACTAAAGGATGGAAAATACAATGAACAGGGAAAAGGGGAGGGGGTACAAAGAACTGATAGGAGTAGCATGGAAAGAGCAAAACAAACGCAAAAAGCAACTTGGAAACAAATGCATTGCAATTATAACATAACTATGTACAAGGATTGGGTAATGTCTGGAGGAATAGGGGAGCGATTAGGAGGGGGGACTCTTAATGGTTCTGAGGGTAGGCTTGTTTGAATAACCAAGTCTTTAGTTGGGATCTAAATTTCAAGGGGCATGACTCTAGCCTGAGGTTGGTCGGGAGTGCATTCCAGTGCGTAGGCCCGGCAATGGAGAAGGCCCGATCTCTCGTGAATGATAGGTGTGCCTTCTTTAGGGAGGGCACATGGAGGGTCCCTTTGTTGGAGGTTCTGGCAGGCCAATTAGGGCATGTGAGACAGAGTGGCTCGTCAAGCCAGTCTGAGTTGTGTGTGAATATGGCTTTGTGTGTAATAGTAAGGGTTTTAAAGAGTATACGGGATACTACTGGAACGCACATGTATGGATCATGACATTCCACCACTTTGTCTTAGAATTATTACTAAGATAAAGCCATGCCTAGCCGTTAGGGATTTAGGTATTACGCTGGACACGGAACTAGGGTTAAAAAAAAACACGTTGCACAAAAAATAAGAGATGGCTATTTTAAGCTTCTCACTCTGAGAAACTGAAACCCCTTCTGGATGTAAAAGAGTTCAGAACAGTTCTCCAAGCCTTGATTTTTTCTAACAGACTACTGCAACGCATTATTGCTTGGTGTTCCCCTCACCACCATAAGACCATTGCAAGTTTTACAGAATGCGGCAGCAAGAGTATTATCTGGGACAAAAAAAATGTGATCATATCACTCCCATTTTAAATTTCATTACACTGGCTGCCCATAATTTTTTGGGTGCAATACAAAGTAGCGTGTATCCTCCACAAAATAATACATGGAAATAAAACAGAATGGCTAAATTATGCCATACGGCTACATATACCACAAAGAAATCTTCGCTCTAGTAATAAGGGTCTCCTTTCAATTCCAACAATTAAATCAGCAAGACTTAGTGAGGTCCGTGAGAGGGCAAGCTCCATCGCAGGCCCCAAGCTTTGAAATACCTTGCCAACTCATTTACGATTGCAAACAGACATAAAGAAGTTCAAAAGCAATCTCAAGACATGGCTATTTATGTGCGCCTAGGCGGAGTCATGCTAACCAATTCAGCAAGTTCTAAACTCTGAATTTTAATTCTAAACTTTCTCTGACTTTGGTTTTATTATATTATTTTAATTTCATTTTATCTTATTTATTTAATATTTGTATCTTTATTATTGTTTTAGAGCTATTTTAGGCCCATTTAAGATAGTCAATATCTACTAAAATAGAGGTATTACTATTTGTATTTTATTATGCTATTGTATTTCTATTTCTTACCAATTGTACACCGTTGTGATGGTTTTATTACTGATGTGACGGTTTATAAAAACCAATTAAACCATAAACAAGGTGAAAGAGGCAATTAAAGCCAAATGGAAAAAAATGGAAAGCAAATACAAATCAAGAAAATAGGCAAGAGCATAAGTACTGGCAAGAGAGAGAAAAAAAAAATCAGCAAGACAGGCCAAAAGAGAATTTGAGAAAAGGTTTGCCATAGAGGCAAGAATTAATAAAATCTTTTTCAAATACATTCTAAGCAAAAAGCCTTTGAGGCAGTCATTTGTGCCACTAGATGACTAAGGGATAAAAGGAGTGCTCAGGGAGGAGAAGGAAATAGTAGAAAGACTGAATTCAGTTAATTTCCTTAGTCTTTACTAAAGAGGAATTGGGAACATAACCACACAAGAAACATTCTTTGATAGCAATTATGCCGAGCAAAAAAAATCAAATCTCTGTAATAACGGGGATCTAACAAACGAAAGAATAACAAATCACCAGGACCAGAAAGTATTCACCCCAGAGTCCTGAAAGTAAACCATGTACTAGTAATCAGCAAATTATCATTTTAAATAACCACAATACCTGAAGACTGGAGGACGGCTGATGTAGGGCAGATTTTTTAAAAAGAGCTTCAAGGGTGATCTGAGAAAATATAATAAACCAATGAACCTCGTGTTACTGCCCATCAAAACTGTAAAAGCTGTTCTTAAAATCAAAGTTCCTAGCCATACAGACAGTCATAGTTTAATGAGGAAGAGTCAACATGGTTTTAGCAAAGGGAAGTCTTGCCTTACAAATCTATTAGATATTTTGAAGGCATAAACAAAACATGTAGATAGAAGTAATCTGCTGAGAATTGTAGATCAGCGGAATATAAATGTGTTAATTAAATAAATAAATGGGCTGGTTGATATATTTGGATTTCCAGAAGGCATGTGATAAAAGTATCCTCATGAGAGATCCCTCAGGGAACTGAAAATTCTTGAGATAAGAGGTAGTTTACTAATGTGGAATGGTAACTGGTTAAGAGAGAGGAAGCAGAGGGTAGGATTAAATGGTCAATTTTCCAGTTGGAGAAAGGTTATTAGTGGTGTACCCCAGGACTCCGTACTGGCACCTGTGCTGTTTAACATACACCTAAATGATCTGGAAAAGGGAAAAAATGAGTGAGCAGATGACATGAAATTATTCAACGTGGTGAAAACAGCTGGAAAGGACATTTTGAAATTGTGGATAAAGTCTCACCGATCGCATATCAATCGAATTAAGACAAATCCTGATGGTGAAGATGTCCTTAAATGGGTCCACATTAACCAGCTCAGACCTTCTCACTCTCAAATTTGTGGATCAAAATGCTGTGCCCAGTGACACGGACATTAACAATAAAGTAGAAGAGTAGTTCTCTACTGTTTGTCAGATGAAGAGCCAATCCCTGAGGGCAATCATCTTAGTGCTGCTGGTGATAGAAGCAGAAGCTACCAAGCTGGTCAAGCCTGGTCTTTCCTCCTTCATTGTGATACAAGACACCCCTGGCTTTCTCATTACACAGTCCTAGATTGTCACCCAGAAAGTCTGTGGGTCACTGGACTCCCAACATGTAATCCAGAAACATTTTAGCCTCACTAACATGCATGCAACCAAAGCTTGGTTCAAGGATCACCTGAAATATGCTACCAGAATGTCCAGAACATTCTTAGCCAATTGGACAAAATTATGATCCAGCCTGTTAGAAAAGACTTAGACTGACCCAAAAGGTTTATTGAACTAATTGCTGGATCCATTATCTTTTCTGCCCTGGGTTCCCTCTTTGGTGCATCCAAGTTCATTGCCAATGCCATTTCTGTGAAAAATTTGCAGAACACTGTTAAAGAACTGCAGGGCGATATGAAAAGTATCTCTAAACAGATACAACACCAACAAGAACAGTTAACTTCTCAAGGTAAAACACTAAGTAATACTGTCACCTTCGTTAACCTACATTCTCAAGCAATTAAACATAACCAAGAGGATATCACCACCATTAAAACCATGCTGAGCCAAGACCATAATTTTATCCAGCCCATTAAAGCACTCACCGATGTCTTGTTTAGAGAACTGGACAACCGCATGAGTAACTTAATGAAAGGACAAATTCCAACCTATTTAGTCTTTCCAGATGTCATTACAGATGCCTTCGCCAAAATTACTCGAAGTAACATTGAGCCTGTCCAGGTCCAGATTGCATATCATATGGGTAATGCTATACCTTTGTATGTGGACATTGAGAATATGGAGGTTGCGTATGTTTTAAATTTGCCTTTCATTTTACCTGAGAATGTTTACTAATTGAAACAAATAATTAATATAGGTACTTGGACAAACAATATATACCTGCGGTACACATCCCTACCCTTCTAGCCTATCAGCGCGACAACCCACAGCAGTATTTAGCTCCTAATTTAGGTCTATGCTAACAAACTAAAGAAACTTTGGTTGTGACCCAGTAAGCCTTTCCTTAAGGATACTACAGAAGCTCTGTGTGGTTTGTCCTTGGACAATGTCCGAGAAAAATGTAAGATTACCATGACAAAGTATGTTGAATTCTCCAAAACCAAGGTTGCTGTTGTAAATATGGTTTGGCTAGTTAGCACCACTCTGAAAGAACTTGCTACAGTGGACCTTTGACTTACGAACTCAATTTGTTCCAGAGGGCTGGTTGTAACTCAAGTTGGTTGTAAGTCAAGATAATGGAAATACCCATAATGTGTTCCGAACCTCCCAAAGCACCTCTTACCTAACATTTTCATAATAAAAAAGGGTTGTATAATGTACGTAATTATCATAAACACCTATAATTTTCCTAGTCTACTCACCAAAAAGTTATAAAATGTGCCTTGCCTACCAGAAACAATTTCATACTGTACTCACCATTCAAGTTGACAACTTTGGCTTGCAGGAAGGGAGGAAGGGGAGGATGCCCCCCTCTCCACCCCCTCAGAGCACATCTCTGGCCCCCAAACACTCATTTCCCCCTCCCAGCATACTCATTCCTCCCCTCCTGATACCTTGCTGTGGCCAGCTGAGTGCTACACTCCCTTTCTGCTGCTGCACAGAAGCTTCCTTGGTCACCAGTGATGCTGTTGCTTGCTGCAATGCCGTGCCGGGTCTGTCTATGTGCTCCTGTGAACATTTGCAGCTCTGGGTGCGCCTGAGATGGACAGGCCTCATCAGCAGCAGCAGCAGCCAATCACTGCAACAGCAGAGCAGAAGTCCCACACACCAAGCCCAAAAAACGCGATTGACAGGAAAAACTGCCCAATTAGAAGCAACCGCACACACGAGCGAATACACATGGCCTTGGCCAGCATTCAGGTTGTAACTCAAAACTAAAATTTTGGTTGTGACCCAAGTTGTTTGTAAGTCAAGCCGGTTGTAACTCGAGGGTCCACTGTATTTCTAACAAGCATGGTGTTACCAGGAAGGTTCCCTTAACCAGAAACGTTCCTTTTGTCACAGTACCTAAGAATTCAATTATTGTAGAGGGTATGTCCTTATACTACCTAGAACCAGACCCGGTTCCCACAGAGGGAGAAATGTTAGATGTGTTAGAACATGTTTCAGGGCCATGAGATCAACTTTGATGAAAACCTGGTATATCGTTTAGTCTATAAAGACTCTTATCACATATATATATATATATATTCCTGTTACTATTCTCCATTTATTTTTCTTCAGTATACTTTTTGCCTTTGCTTATTATAATGTGATTTTATTCACTATTACCCTATTACATAACTCCCAATTTATTATTACTATTATGATTCCTTATTGTTGCATTATTCCCAACTCATGTTGGTGTCATCGTTGGTGGTAAAAGCTAATTAGTGGAGACGATGAGCGTTATACAGTAATAGGTACAGATCACAGTAGTAGGTAGTATAGCGCTGGTTATGTTCATGGAACCTTGTCTTACAGAGTTCAATCGAAGAAACTTAAAGAATTAATTTTAACATATTAATTATTTATTCACAGTTGCTTGAAGAGAACAGATTTTTAGTCCCTCGACACGGACCGTGTTTCGCCACATGGACTGTGTCGGGAGGGACAGGAGCCCAAAGGATAAGCGGCAAGGCCAGTTATGTAGGAGTGATGAACATGTAGAAGAACCCTGCAGAGGAATCAGATGAGCTTATAACAGTTAATAGGGAGTGCAGAAGCGTCTCCTGAAGATAATTGTTTTCCAGATTAAATACAAAGTACTGGGGCCGCTAACGAGTGCTTCCAAAAAAGGCAAATTCATGACCCCTGCAGGGACCAAAAATCTGTTCTCTTCAAGCAACTGTGAATAAACAATGAATATGTTAAAATTAATTCTTTGTTAAGTTTCTTCGATTTGAGCTCTGTAAGACAAGGTTCCATGAACATAACCAGCGCTATACTACCTACTACTGTGGTCATTGGTGGTAATACATGTCATACAGTCGAGGCCTGCATACTAGCCGGTAGTTAGGCTTAAGCGAGATACGCTTCAATGCTGGCTCATCCCGCTTAAGAAGGGGGAAATGTAAGGGAGATATCTCATGTTTACCACTGAATCATCAAATATAAATCATAATAGCCAAGAAACTGACAGGCCCCAAGCACTGTCAAAGCAAGAAAAAGATTTTTACCTGGGTGAACTTTAAAACTGCACTGCCTCAGTGGATAATGAAGAACTTTTGTCTTGTTACACTGAAGGATACCTTATCAGATCTGCCTGTTTGCATGCATCTGTAACAACAGGAGCAAAGCAGATAACCACTTAAGCTCCTAAGAAAGTGTCAGGGATGAGCTAAGATGAGGCCATAGGTCAGAAAGACCCCCCCCACCCCCACCCCCGGCAGTCTGAGACGGAGAAAAATGCTGACACTGGCAGACAGTTTGGCATACAGACATGGCAGTTCTCCCCCCGAAGAAATGGGGAGGGGGAAGAAGACCTGCAAAGTAGCAGGATCTCGCGCGCCCCCCCCCCCCCCCCCCGAAGTAATGGGATGGGAGGAAGAAGCTCTGCAATGTGGCAAAAGACCCTCCACCTACCACGTGGTTATGCATGAGATTATTCATCAGCTGGGAAGAATAAGACAGAGGGGCAAAGAAAGGAGAGGGAGCAATGTACCCCCTGGAGAGGGTGACCCTGAAACCAAAGAGGAAGGAGCACAAACCCTTAAAGCAGAACCAGAGGGAGAGAATCCGGAGAGCATCCTTGAAAGCGAAAGGGCGGGGTCAGAAACAGACAAGCACTCCCTGCTATCGAGAAGGGAGAAGACTGTGTATGGCCCGGAGACAGGAGAGATGAGGTGCCTGCTCAAATGCGTAGAGTGACAATATACAATCAATCCCCGCTGTTAGTGAGGTCAATTATATATACCAAAACATCTCCCTATACACCACTTATATATAAAATAAATACTATAGGATGAAGAAGGTTTCATACATCTTCTGCAACATGCCTCCACGGCCTTGTACACAGAATGTTATGGATTGTAATCATGAACCAACCTCCTTCCTACCTTTGATTTTTTTTTTTTTTTTAAGCATTTTATGTGAGATAAACATTTTGTGAAAAGAAAAAAAATGTTTGTGTCTTGTGCTTATTTAAAAACGGCTGTACAGCTCAACTTTCATTACTACATTTAAAATTCAACGCTATCCGTGTTTTTTTTCAACCGCCGCTGCAGGCACTCCAAACACCTCTTTTATATCTCAATGTATAACTCTGATTTTATAATGAGTTCCCGATCAACTTAACTTAATCCTTCCTCCCGACATGGCCATGTTTCGACAAAACTAATTTTCTTTAACAGGGGATTCTCTGTTCCTTCTCCTCACTGTCGGGTCCCTCTTCTCCACACAGACGGCGTCTTTTGCTGGTTTACCTCTTTGTCACTTTTTATCCTTTTGAACCGATCATCTGATCCAAATTTTACCAATGGAGAGCCACGTATCTTACATAAATCCGTGTATGTCCAATGACTTGGCTCAGCTCTTGATACCTCTTTGTGTTACTACTGAGAAACAGGTGCGAAGAATTTCAAAGTAATGAAGCCCACTCTATGTTTTCATTTAGACCCCCTTTGAAAGTGGTCTTTAACTTAAAAATCCAACTTTGTTTATGAAAGTTCAAGACTTTTTTCACATCCCCTCCATGATTACTTTCTTCGACGCGGTCCATCACTGTCCATCGGAGATCCTCAAAACTATGTTTTTTCTCTATACAGTGCTCGACTATCGGGGCTTCCGTCATCTTTGTATTTAAAGTGACCTATGTTCGATCAACCTTGTTCTCACTGTCCTTGCTGTCCAACCTATATAGTTTTTTGGACATGGGCACTGTATGATGTAAACCACATTCTTAGATAAACAGTTTGTCTCTCCTCTTCTTTTGATCCTATATCCAGTTACCGGGTCTTCCCATTCCGATCCCTCTATAGTTAATTTACACATATCACATTTATCACATTTGCTGTGATTTCCCTGAACACTTTTTTTTATTATTGGCATCTATAGCTATATCAGCATGTACTATAGCTATAGATGCCAATAATAAAAAAAGTGTTTATCTAAGAATGTGGTTTACTTCATACAGTGCCCCTGCCCAAAAAACTATATTTCTGAGGAGAGTATACGTTGTCTTTTCCTGACTTAGGCTCACAAGCAAGGTGGGAAGGCAGCTGGCACTGTCATGTAGCAGCCACAATCGCTATATACCCGGATGTAACATTTGCTTTTGACTCCGTTAATCATTCAGTTTTATTCACTAGATACAGAACTGGAAATTGATGGAAAGTTATTTCAATGGTTTAATTCCTACTTAGCCACTCATTAGCAATAAGTTAGCATTGGTGCTTCATGCTCTAATTGGTTTTCCACAGGAGTAGGAATCCCTCAGGGATCTGTTTTATCTTCTGGGATTTTTAACATATTATTTACAACTTTTATGTGTATCTTGGATTCATTTAAAATGTATTTTAAATGTTATGCAGATGACATCCAGCTGTATTTTCCTGTATCAACTATTTTGGCTGTAATACAACTAATATCAATTTGTTTACTAGCAGTTTTAAATGTGCTAAAATTGAGGCGCTTTTTGGGCGAATATTGCTTTTGTGGAATATCTTCGTAATTCAGGGTTCCAATTTGAACTTTGTTTGAACTATAATTACCAATTAAGATCTATTTAGTCAACTGGCTATTTTAAATTGAAGCAGCTTTGTCATTTAAGGCAGTTGTTGAGTCAGTCCGATTTTTGCACAATTGGCAAGCCTTTATTCTAATAACTACTGTAATTAGACTCCCAGAAGCCCATCTATGAATGTACAACTCTTACACAATTCAGCTGCCCAATTGCTTATGAGAACTCCCTCACAGGAACATGTTACTCCACAATTGCAATGTCTTCATTAGTTACCAGTTAGAGCATATATTCCTCCCCGCTCATTATGTTCAAGCTGATCAACATTTTCTAGAAGTCCCAAGTGTGAAGGCTGCTCGCCTGCAAGAGATCAAAATCGTGCTCTATCTATAATTGGTCCTGTTTTGTGGAAGCATTTTTCAGAAGAGCTCAAAATCTTGACAGATTTTCAATTATTTCTAAAGAACTTAAAGGTTTTTTTTATTCCAGGAAGCATTCCCTATTGCTTCCGCTTACATTTTTTATATAGGTGATGATATGATTCATACATTAAAAAGTATGTTTGTATGTGAAGTTTGTAATTTTAATATTTTATATTATGTTTATGTTGAAAGTTATAATCCATCTAGAATAACTTGGTTACTATAAGCGGGCTATAAATATTTTAAATAAATACATACTCTTGAATCTTGATACTCTCCTTGTTCAACCACCTGCACAGGGAGGCTGTTCCATGCATTCACCACCTTTTCTGTAAAGCAATATTTCCTTAGATTACACCTGAGTCTACCCCCTTTCACCCTTATCCCAAGACCAGAGCCTCCTTTCCACTGAAAGAGGCCTGCCTCTTGTGGATTTATTCCTTGGAGGAATTTACACCTATCATACCTAACCTTCCCCTCCTTTCCTCCAGGGTATACATGTTTAGATATTTAAGTCTGTCCCTATATCCTTTATCATGAAGACTGTTGACCATTTTAGTAGCTGCATTCTGGTTTGACTATTTGGTTTATATCCTTTTGAAGGTGGGGTCTCGAACTGTACATAGTATTCCAAAGGAGGTTTCACCAGACAACTACATAGCAGCAATATCACCTTTTGCTCCAGGCTATTTTTCTTCCTATGACCCAAGGAGCCTTCTGTCTTTTGCCATTGCCTTATGTGTTTGACTAGCATAAGATCATTACAAATGATCAAACCCAGATTCCCCTCTTGTTTTGTGGACAGAAAAACTTCATCCCCTATACTGTACTACATCCTTGGATTTTTGCAATCTAAATGCATGACCCTGAATTTTTTTAGCATTAAATCTTAGCTTCCAGTCTCTAGATCTTTCCTTATGTTTTCCCACACTTTCCAGGGTTCTACCCTGTTGCAGAATTTAGTATCCTCTGCAAAAAGCAAATGTTTCCCCGATAGCCCTTCCATAATATCACTAACATACATGTTGAATGGGACTGAACAGAGAAGTGAACCCTGTTGGCATATCACTGGTAAGCAACGCCTCCCCCTTTCCTCTGAGCAAACTACATTTACCACTACCCTTTGTCGTCTCCCAGTCAACCAGTTTCCAATCAGTCAATCACTTTAGGGCCCATTCCTAGGGTGTTCAGTTTGGACCAGATTTTTAAAGGAGTGCGCGGGGTACATTTGTGTGTGCTACCCAGCGCGCACAAATGTACACCCAATTTTATAACATGCGTGCGCTGCCGTGCACGTTATAAAATCCAGGGTCAGAGCGCGCTAGGAGGTGCACACTTGTGCACCTTGCGCGCGCCGAGCCCAAGGGGAGCTCAGATGGCTTTCCCCATTCCCTGCAAGGCCGTTCCGAAATCGGAGCGGCCTCAGAGGGAACTTTTCTACCGCTCCCCCCCCCCACCTTCTCCTCCCTTCCCCTATCTAACCCACCCCCCAGCCCTAACTAAATCCTCCCCCACCTTTGTTGCCGAACTTGTGCCTGTCCAAGGCAGGCGTAACTCGTGCGTGCCGGCCAGCTGCCGGCATGCCATCTCCCGGCACAAGCCACTGTGTCGGAGGACTCGGGACCGCCCCGGGTCCGCCCCCTGGCCGCTGCCCCGCCCCCGGACTGCCCATTTTTGAAAGCCCCGGGACATACGCACGTCCCGGGGCTTGCACGCGCTGCCAAGCCTATGCAAAATAGGCTTGGCGCATGCAGGGGTAGGTTTTCGGGGTTTACGCGCGTAACCCCTTTGAAAATCTACCCCTTTGTTTATAAGTCACCTATGCAGAACCATGTCAAAAGCCTCACTGAAATCAAAGCATATTTTATTTACTGCTTTCCCCTAATCAAACTCTCCGGTCACATAGTGAAAGAAATTGATCAGATTCATTTGACAAGACCTACCTCCGGTGAAACCATGCTGTCTCGCATCCTGCAATTCATTAAATGTTAGAAACTGCACTACCTTCTGTTTTAACATAAGACGTCTCATACTGGGCCAGATCAAGGTGCATCAAACACAGCATTCTGTCTCTGACAGGGGCCAGTTTGGGTCACAAGTATCCGACAGGTCCCCAATAGTTTATCTATTTCTTATATCTCACTTCCAGGGAAAAGCACAGATTTTCCCAAGTGTGTCTGGCTAATAACTGTTTAGGGATTTTTCCTTCACTAATTTGTCCAACCCTCTTTTGAACCCTACTGTATTAGTTGTCTTGATCATGTCCTCCAGCAACAGATTCCATAGCTTGACTGTGCACAGAATGAAAAAAATACTTCCTACAATTTGTTTTAAATCTGCCAGTTGCTAGTTTCATGCAGTGTCCCTTAGGAGAAAGTGTAAATAACCGTTCCCTATTTACCCATTCCACTCCACTCATGATTTTATAAATTTCAATCATATACCCTCTCAGTCATTTTTTTCCCCAAACTAAATAGACCTAATCTGTTTATCCTTTCTCCATAAGAGAGCTTTTCTATCCCCTTCATCAATTTTGTCACTCTTCACTGTATCTTTTCTTTGTCCACTATATCTTTAAGGAGGGGCAAGCAGAACTGAACACAAAAGGGCAGTCTCACCATGGATCTATACAAAAGGTATAATGATATTCTCAGTTTTCTCTATTCTTTTCCAAATAATTTCTAACTGCTACTGCTACTGCACACTGAGACGATGATTTCAAGGGATTGCAAGGAACGTTTTCCTGCATGGTGACTCCAAACACTGAACCCAGCATCATTTTATTTATTTATTTATTTAACTTTTTTATATACCAACATTCAAGACGGTGGTCCCATCATGCTGGTTCACAAGAAACAGGGGTGCAATTATAATAAACTTTACCATTTAAACAATAGTGCAGAAAAGCAGTTACATATAACAAGGAAAACAATAACTTGGAAAGAGAAGGGAAATGAAGATCAGATAGTTATATATATGTATAAATAACATTGTAAGAGGTGGCTATTAACGCTAATACTAGTGGAGCGTGTTGAATGAAGGGAGTTAGATGGAGTTGGAGTTAGGAAAGGCCTGCGTGAACAGCCACGTTTTGAGTCTTTTCTTGAATGTTGAGATGTTGGGTTCCATTCTAAGATCCGGGGGAATGGAGTTCCATAATGTTGGACCGGCTGTGGAGAATGCACGATCTCTAAGCGTGATGTGTCTGGTAGTCTTGGCTGGAGGTACTTGAAGTGATCCTTTGTAAGCAGGGATTAATTTTCCCTACGTGCATCTCTTTGCACGTTTGCACATTAAACTGCATCTGCCAATTAGAAGCCCAGCCTTCTAATCTCACAAGGTCCCTCTGCAGTTCTTGTGAAGAAACAATTGTGTCACCTGGAAATTTGGTCACTCCACTCATTGTTCCTTTCTGCAGATCATTCATGAATATGCTAATTAGCACAGGTCCCAATACAGACCCCTGGGGCACTCCACTATTGACTTTTCTTCATTCAAAAAACAGTTTCTCTTCTTTTATTCAGTTACCAATGCACAATAGGACACTGCCTCTGATGCCATGATCTCCAAATTTCCTGAGGAGTCCCTCATGAGGGACTTTGTCAAATGTCTTCTGAAAATCCAAATACACTATATCAACCGGCTCACCTTTACCCGCATGTTTATTTACAATTTCCCTTTGCAAAAACCATGTTGACTCTCCTCCATTAAACTATATCTATTTATGTGGTCAGTTATTTTGTTTTCAAGAATATCTTCTACCATTTTGCCTGGCACAGAAGTTGGGCTCACCGGTCTATAGTTTCCCAGATCACCCCTGGAGTCCTTTTCAAAAATTGGCTATAACATTGACCACCTTCCAGCCTTCTGGTACCGTGGCAGGGTTTTGGTTTTGTTTTCTTTTTGCAGTGATTCCACTAATTTACTCACCACTGAGGTCAAACTAACTGGCTTCTAATTCTAAGATTCTTCCTTTCTTCCACTTTTGTGAAGAGGAAACACATCTGCCTGCCTCCAGTTCTTTGGAACTACTTCTGACTCTAAGGAAGGTCACCCAGCAGAGCTGCAAGAACTTCTCCGAATTCCCTTCAACAGATCCCAGCCAGCCCTATCACTTTATCTACTTCTAGTTTAGTCAGTGCTTCATGAACACGGTCTTCTGAAAATTGGTTTAAGTTTACAACACTCCCAGCCTTGAGCGTGTTCATTTTTTGCAGTCCTACACCTGGCTTTTCTTCAGTTAACACCGAGCAGTAATACGTGTTAAGCAATTCCACTTTTTCCTCATCAGCCTTTAGATATTCCTCCACTTCCACCTCTGAGTTTCAGAATGCAAAAATTGCATTGCTGCTATCAATAACATATCTTAAAAAAAAAGTCGTTTCTCCCCCTTTCCATTTTATTGTATTTATTTTTATTTAGAAACATGACAGCAGAAAAAGACTGTATGGTCCATAAAGTCTGCCCATCCGTCCAATTAATTTAGCATTATAATTCCTATCACTTCCTTTTGCATTTTCACTCTCCTGCTGACTTTCCCAGCTAATCTTAGCGTCACCAGATACTGTTGTCTGTCTTCCCTTTTCAGTGATCTTTTGTAGGGGGGAGTCCCGCTGGAATTTGCTAGGTCCGGGGTACTCATTGAAGAGCTAATATTGGCCCTGGGTGGGACTGGCCCTGGGCTGGATCTTCCAGGGCCTCCTCGCACTGGACGCACAGGGCGTTGGCCTCTTCATTTTGTGCGGCTCTGATATGGCCTGCTGGGCAGAGGCCTTGAGCCTTGATCTCCGTTTCCGGTGGTGCAATGGGTATAGGCACGTAAATCGTTATGCGCTTAGGGGCGGATTTTCATACTCCGCGAATAGGCCTACTTTTGTTTGCGCTCCAGGCGCAAACAAAAGTACGCTGGATTTTAGTAGATACGCGCGGCTCCGCGCGTATCTGCTAAAAACCTGGATCGGCGCGCGCAAGGCTATCGATTTTGTATAGCCGGCGCGCGCCGAGCTGCGCAGCCTACCCCCATTCCCTCCGAGGCCGCTCCGAAATCGGAGCAGCCTCGGAGGGAACTTCCTTTTGCCCTCCCCTCACCTTCCCCTCCCTTCCCCTACCTAACCCACCCACCCGGCCCTGTCTAAGCCCCCACCTTACCTTTGTCGGGGGATTTACGCCTCCCTCTGGGAGGCGTAAATCCCTGCGCGCCAGCGGGCCTCTTGCACGCCGGGCCTGGGGGCGGGTACGAAGGGTGCGGCCACGCCCCCGGACCGCCCCAGGCCGTAGCCACGCCCCCATACCCGCCCCCAAAACGCTGCCGACACGCCCCGAGAACGCCGCGACGACCGGGACCGCCCCCGACACGCCCCCCTCGGAGAACCCCGGGACTTTCGCGAGTCCCGGGGCTCTGCGCGCGCCGGTAGGCCTATGTAAAATAGGCGCACCGGCGCGCAGGGCCCTGCTCGCGTAAATCCGGGCAGATTTACGCGAGCAGGGCTCTTAAAATCCGCCCCCTAGTGCGTCGAAGATGTGCGTGCGGGTTGTGTGCGCGCAGGTGTGCGCCTAAGCCGCAGTTATGCACCAGGCCCAGTAAGCATGTGCTGCGTGCGTATCTTATGCACATGGCACTTGTGTGTGTAACTTTATGCGCACAGCTCTTGTGCGTGTATCTTATGCGCACATGTAATTTTTGTGCGCCTAGCGAGCCTTGTGCACCCGGGTCGAAGCAGCGGGCCGAGAGGCGAATAGGGCCAAAATGGCGATGGTGACCACGCGGGCAATATGGCGACCACTTCGGAGGGTCTCCACGTGAGGGGGACCCTTGAATCTAACCGGGGCCTAGCCCTGCTAGGGAGGATCAACCCGGCGGCACTGGTCCCGGCCGGCAACATGTGCGACTCCTTGAACCTCTGAGACCGGAGTCTTAGAAGAAGATTTCTACCTTACCTTGTCTTCGGTGCTTCCTGGTTTCGTTCCGGGTGGTCTCCGGCTGCGGGGGGAGAGGGCAAATACCTTCACCGCCGCACTCGAGGATGCACCCGCTGCTTCTCAGCCGCGCCCGAAGTCGGGGGCTAGGTCCCCACCGAGGGTCGGCCGCCAGACCGAGGCTTACCTCCGAGGGACCACGGAAATCACCTTGGGAATTCTCAACTGGGGGAGGGACCCGAGGATATCACCGCAGGAGAGCGGGGCTTGTCTGTAGAGGTACGTTTTCTTCCGATTTTAGGATTTTTTCTCCGTTGATTTTGCTCTAATGCTGTGAGAGCGTGCAGATAGTCCCTAACTGCTATGGAGACGGAAAATACTGAAGAGCTGCACTTCCTGCAGGGGTATATGTACTAGGGCAGACGTCAGATTGAAATCTGATCCGTCTCCAACTGCTATCAGGAGTACACAATATACCCATTGGTCCTGAGTCCATCTGCTACATGCTAGGAAAGCTAACCATTTTTTCATTACCTTTTTCTGCGATTTCTTTAGAAAACCATAGTGGCTTCTTTTTCCTCTTACCTTTCTTACTTTCCTAAGAAAAACCCTTGCTACCTTTAGAATATCTCCTTTTGATTCTGCCCGTTTCTCTTCCACTTCATTTTACATTTTCTCATCCAGCTGACGACTCCTTGATGTACATACGCCCCCCCCCCCCCCCCCCATAATAACAAACGGGCCGATACAGTACAGTGCGCTCCAACAGAGTGCACTGTTAACCCTCGATTGGACGCGTGTTTTCGACGCGCTAGCGTTACCCCCTTATTCAGTAAGGGGCTGAAAATGCGGTCCAACCCCCCCGAACCTAATAGCGCCCGCAACATGCAAATGCATGTTGATGGCCCTTTTAGGTATTCCCGCGCGATTCAGAAAGCAAAATGTGCAGCCAAGCCACACATTTTACTTTTCAGAAATTAGCGCCTACCCAAAGGTAGGCGCTAATTTCATCGTGCACAGAAAAGCTTTTCTGTGCACCCTCCAACTTAATATCATGGCGATATTAAGTCGAAGGTCCCAAAAGTTACCAAAAGTAAATAAATAAATAATTGAAGTTGGCCCGCCGCTTGAAAACCGGACGCTCAATTTTGCCGGCGTCCGGTTTCCGAACCCGTGGCTGTCAGCGGGCTCGAGAACCGATGCTGGCAAAATTGAGCGTCGGCTGTCAAACCCGCTGACAGCCGTCGCTCCGGTCCAAAAGGAGGTGCTAGGGACACGCTAGTGTTCCTAGTGCCTCCTTTTACCTGTTTTTACCGCCGGGCCTAATTTGCATACTGAATCGCGCGCACAGGAGAGTGGCCTGTGTGCCCGCTCTCCCGCGGACTTTACTGTATCGGCCCTTAAGTTAGCTCTCCTGTAGGCTAGGACCCTTCGCCTTAAAATATGAACCATTGCCAACTGCACTCTGCTACTGCGCCATGCCATCCAGTGATCGGTGGATCCCAGCTGATCATCCACTACAACTGGCAAGCACCGGGTCCAGGAGCTCCCTGCTTCCAGAAGACACGGTAGCCAGGATGTCCCACAGTCACTACCTGGCAGACTGAGCTCACCTAACAAAACTTTTTTTTTTTTTTTTTTAAAGATATATTAGCGACAGGACAGAGTGCAAAAGTTGTATTGTAAGACACAAAGGTGAAGGGATATGTAGAGGCTGACAAGGGAAAAGAGGAATTGCTTACCAAATAATTCCGTTAGGTGTTCACTGGGGAAGGGCATTACTAGCAGCGACTCACAGGGAGAGGAACTTGGTCCTGTTTTTTTCACCAATTTATTTTTTTTTAATTTTATATTTATTGAATTTTCATAATTTCAAATACATTGAAACCACAATTTCACAGAAAACAGGAAGAAGAATAAGAAGCACAATTTTTTACATTGTTTTCCAGGAAAATAGTCAAAATAATGTAACATTTCTTCCATATTATAAGTAAAGATGGGGAGACCCTAAAGTATAAATGGTACAATTAAGAAAAATCATAATTCTCAAAGAACAAAAAAAAACTGGCACACCGTGTTATGCAGATTAACATTTAAATTAGCCTTCACTTCCAGATCCTATCTGGAGTGAGAGTCCAGGTATAGACATAGTTGCTCTATTTCTGTAAATACATATTTATCATCATGGTAAACCAGAATACAACGGCAAGGGTATCTCAAATAAAATTTGGCTCCTCTGGCCACAATTTCATTTCTCATAGACAGGAAGGCTTTTCTTTTCTCTTGAATTCTCTTAGTAAAGTCCGGAAAGACTCTAATTTGAAAGCCATAGAATAGATCAGACTGCTTTTTAAACGATCTCTTTAAGACTTCATCCCTGTCAGATATTTGCAGAAAAGTCACTAGGACTGTTGCCCTTTCTTCAATTTTTGCTTCAAACGATTTCTCTAAGAAATCTGTTAAATTATCTGTGGAGGTATTTTTATCCAACAACTCTTCTTGCTGCACTTTCTCTTTTCTTGGTCTTTCAGGTATATAATAAAATCTCGACATTATTGGTATTGTTATTTCTGTGTAGGTCAAAATATTTATGAAATAACTTTTGATTAAGTCTTTTAATGACATCCATTTGTTTTTGGAAAGTTCAAAATTCTTAAGTTATTTTTCCATAGCTGATTTTCCAGAAAATCAATCTTCCCAGTAGCATAGGATTCTGATTTTATGAGATTAACTTGTACCTCTTTTATATTTTTAATTTCTTTGTCCACCGTTTCTAAAGATTTTTCAATCGTTTGGACTTTAATCTCCAAGGAATTAGATTTTTCCATATTCTGCTTCACTACATTTGTTAAATCAATTATAGTCATGTTCATTGTGGTCAGTGCCTTCCAAATCTCTTCAGACATTATTTTCTCAGGTACTCTTAATGGGTAATTCAATACTACGTGTATTCCTTTTTTCTCACCTCCTTTATCTGGAAGGCCTTCCTTACCTCGCTCATCTAGCCGTGTTCCAGCCTCTCCTCCCCTGGAGCCTGAGTTTTCAAGGCTCTCCGAAGTAGGCACAGATTCCATACCTCTTCTCTGGGGGTCCACCGATTTTCCTGGAAGCTGGCTCAGCGATTCCTCTAGCTGCTGTTCAGTCCCCGCCTTCCATCGAGGGTTTGTAGGGGAAGGAGGGAGTTGTCAGCTCACCGGGACTTAAAGATATTTCATCGGCCAAGGCGTGTGGCATCCGCTCTCCGCCATCTGCGCCAGCGGCCACACTCTCCGGCACAATCTGCACACCATGAAACGCTTCCTCGATCCGCGTTTGGAGATAAGGCATTTCAGGCATTGAGGTCGAAACCTCCCGGATCCTTGCCTTTCATTTGGTGTGCAGCATGAAAAAATAGAGAGGAAAAAACTTCCAGAGGGAAATTTAGGCAAGTTTCAGCAGAAAGAGACTCGGAGCTCAGTCGCTTCCGTGCTCACGGTGTGGCAGCCATCTTGGGTCTTCCCCTCTTTTCACCAATTTTTCTAAGCAATATTGTGTGGAAGGAGTAATTGGGAAAGATTTGATTTTTTTGTGACTGCTTCCTAATCTGCAGAAGGGTAGACAGCATATTTAGATAGCACCCTTTCTTCCTACCCTACCCTTTCTGATTAGATTACAGCCCAGTATAACTACACCCCACTCATCAGCCTCTGTGTATCACTGTCTCTACCACTATATCCACGTTCGTCTCCTCCACGAATGCTTCTTGCTCTGGGACTTTATTTCCCATATTATTGAGCACTAGTATACACAGGTTTCCAAATGTTGCTCATTTTCCCATTTCTCAGAGGGTCACCCTTGCTTGGGGGGAATTCTGCACAACATTGTATTTGCCTCGCAGGATTCGGTGCGGGGACCAGGAGCCAGTGGCGCGGACCGGAAGGAGAAGGCATCTGCATGAGCACACACAGGCCAGGAGAGGTGGAGCTGCAGCTGCTGGCCTTCACAGACCCAAAGAGAAAAAGTGGCAGCAGTGGGGGGGAATGCCAGCACGGCCGACACAGAAAAGGGAATAGTGGGAGCAGAGCTTGAGAAAGAACTAGAGAGGAGCTCAGGGGCAGGAGAGAGAAAGATCCGAGGGAGCAGAGAAAGAGCTCAGGAGGTGGATCAGAGGCAGATAAAATTTGAGAAGGGCTTCAAAACCAAAAGAGGAAGAGAGCTGGGAAGAGTTGAGCCTGGCGAGGAGGCAGGTGAGTGGAAGAGATCAAGCTGGGGGAGAGCGATACTGACTTTTAAACGGCATACGAGTTGGAGGATTTTCTTCCGTTTACTTGGTAACCCCAATCCATCAATGTTCCAAGAGATTAATCTGTACTTAGGTTAGGGCTGGGAGCCTGCCCCCACCTCACGTTATCTATATTTCACCTTTCACTTTATTGCAGATTTGAAGGGATATGGGGGGTAAGCCAAAGGAAAGAAAGAGCTAGGGAGGACTGAGCCAGAGTGAGAATGAGAGGGGAAATTCTGCTTCTTCCACTTCCACTTACCCCCCATATCCCTTCAAATCTGCAATAAAGTGAAAGGTGAAATATAGATAACGTGAGGTGGGGGCAGGCTCCCAGCCTAACCTAACCTAATCCCCGTATCTGTATATCCCACATGAAATCCCCTGTGGTTCCCTTCACACCACCTAAACCCATATGCATTGCCAAAACCACGTCAAAACCCCTGTCGTGAATAGCCGTATGGTCCTTGTGACATTTCGCCCAATCCCCGTTCCAGTCCCTGAAAGTCTAAATGTGTCATATTTTTACCCTCCCTCCCTTCCCCCCCCCCACCCCCTTGTAATCTCCCACCCATAAGCCCTTACCTCTGGTTCCCACTGAGTATGATTCCCACTTGGGGAATTCGGGTCACGTGTATTATATGGGTGGATGCCACGCCACCTGCCTGAAACTTGAATGTAAACCTACTGCGAGCAAATATATAAGTAAGAATAGCTGCCAAAGCAAAAACAAAAATAGGAGTAAAAACATGAAAAGAGATCACTTGTACTCTCTCCCCCTGCAACCAAACCACCTGCTGTAGTCGGAGGTCCCCCCAAGATGCCAGGCCCAACCAAAGCACATAAAGTGTAAAAGTTAACCATAGAAACTGCACAATTGGGTGAACAGAGACATAGTCAATGAAGGGTAGCTGATTTCATGTCTGTGCGCTATTCTAGGGCGGCTGCCTGACCACTGGTATGTGACTGGATTATAGAGAGTGATGAAATTGTATAACGTCTCAGTAACATCCATAAGTAGAAAAAAAATGTTTTCTTCTCTTTTCACTGCTAGTACTAGTTTAACGTTGTTTACCGAAGAATAGGGACACTGTGCCTCTGCTTTGAAAGTGCGTCAGCCCAAGGCTCAGAAAGCAGGTCACACAGTACAACCTAACCCTTGCCATGCCTAGTTTCCCAACGTGGCCGCAGCAAAACGCGGGCAGAATAACTGCATTCAGTCGCTCCAGCGGGTAACTAGCCATTTGAAGGGACCCACTCACCTCTGGACGGCGGTATGGTTAAGGGTTGATCATGTGGTAGAGAGAGTCCGTCAGAACCAAAAGAATTATCGTTGCAGCCTGACTATGAGGTTGTCAGCGGCCATAATGTGCCTCAATAAAGTCCTGTGCAGCTTTGGGCTCCTCAAACATTTTAATCTGCCCTTCATGCCATATTCGGAGTTTCGCTGGAAATCCCAACGCAAACTTTATCATTTTCTGATAGAAAGTGGAGCAGGTTGAGGAAAAAGCTTTCTGTAGTGCCGCTACCTTGATGGAATAATCCTGTAGAATTCAAATTTTATGTGTTTGATAAAGCAGCTCTGGGTGTTTTCTTGCCGCCTAGGTAATTTTTGCCTTATGAGCGAAGTTTAGCTATGACGATCCTTGGCATCTCATCTGTTAGCCGTTTCGGGCCCAAGTGGTGTGCCCGTTCAATAGATATGGTGCCTTTGAGATCTGGAAGGAGCAAGGCCTCCGGCAGCCATTTTTCCAGCATGCTTCCAAGCTGAGCTTCTTCTATCGTTTTGGGGAACCCAATAAAATGTAAGTTCGAGCGGCGGGTGCGGTTCTCAAGATCGTCGATCTTAATTGCTTGCTCCATAACAGTTTTTTCTAAAGCTTGTAGTTGGGCAGTTTGTCTGTTAACATTGTCTTCCAGCATTGATATGCGCCCCTCTGCTTGGTCTACTCGTGGAGCCAGGTCTATGATTGCCATTTTCATCTCCTCAAGCTGGGAGCCTACGCCTGCTAACATTTCGTCAAGAGCCGCATGAATAATACCCTTTATTTTGCCGATAAGCTGTTCATTTTGCAACTGCTCCTGTGGCTATATTTCTTTATTCGTAAGGGTCTCGATCGCCATCTTGTCATCCACTGCCTGTTTTTTTTCTCTCTCCTTCCGACTCCCCCGAATCGGCTTTGATGGAGGAGTTTTGTGCATATAATTCACTCAGTCGAATCTGCGGGTTTAAGCTGTATTATATGACCGATTTAGGAAGCGTGGGGACCAGAGCCGAGCTAAACACGTCCTGCTCAGTCTATCCACATCACAGATAGACCTCAGATGGATACCTTTTTAAATTCAAAATAGAGGAGGAAATCTGAGATGAAGACTGAAGTAAAAAACAATAGAGTTAAAAACCAGACAAGTTGAACTTTTCAGCAGTGTGATGGAAGGTACTAATGCTTTAGAGAACTTGGAACTATGCTAATCATTTTACTCATCCTCTTTTCCATCCCTTTGTAAAAGCGAGAGTGACTACATCTGCATTCCCTGGCTCTGGGCAGCTGCTGTTATGAGATCTGGTCTTAGATGACAGAGTGGACTGAAGCTCTTTCTTTGAAGCTAAAGTTAGCACTGCACTGGGATTTTGCTGCTAGGCAATAAGCCATGCATTTTCTTGCCTTACTGCCTCTGACTGTGGCTTCGGAGTGTCCCGTTTTCAGTCATTACTGGACAGGGCATGTTCCCTTAAAAACTTATCAGCAGTGCTCCAATTCACCTAAATCTGGAAGGTGTGGGCGATTTTCAAAGACCTTAACATTTATTTTTAGACAAAAAATATGAATCTGAAAGAAAATTAACCATAGTGAGGTGTTTTTTTTTAATGCTGTTTTTTTTCTAAAATAAAAGTATTTTGGCTAGTGCTGCTATAACTATTCAGCATGAGAGCTCTTACAAATACTTTGATTATTGGTTAAGTTTATTGTTTGACTGGGACAGGATGTGTTTTATTGTAGATAAAATAAAAACCTTGCATACTTTTTCAAAATATTCTTGCAGTTTGTTTAGCCTAATGCCAAATGGTATTTTCAAGTGTAATCAGCACAATGCAAAAGTAGTTTCCTGTCCTATCTTGGTAGTGCGTCGTATAGGAACCCAAATGACCTTGCCGAATATTTGCATGTTTTGAATTGAAAATTCTTCCTCTTTCTTTGTTAAAGTTGGGGTTATGAATAGCCTTAAATAGAATACTTATGAATAGCCTTAAATAGAATCTGAAGTTTGGAATTGGTTAACTGGTTACAGATCTCTCGTCTCACCTCACTCTCGGTGACTCTAGCTTGGCTATTTAATGCACAATCCAGGGCCTCTCCTCTCACTTGTTTAGTGTCCTTGATCGTAGAGATTTGCCTAATGAAGGAATCGTGTATTAGTGATCACCCGGGACTGGTAGGTGAGGATGTCCTCCTGACAGAGCCTGGTGCTTCCTCTCCGGGGTTTCTAATAACTGCTCTTATGTGCTGGCATTTCCTCATCTCTCCCAGCCCAAAGAACAAGAACCCGAGCACGCCTCTTGATTAAAAGATCTTCAGGGAAAGCAAAGAGGATTCCATTTGTATTAGGGCAATATAATCGCTGCCTTTAAGTAATAATTAATTCATAGAAAAAGGTAGAAGTGGAAGAAGCAGAATTTCCCCTCTCATTCTCCCTCTGGTTCAGTCCTCCCTAGCTCTTTCTTTCCTTTGGCTTAGCCCCCATATCCCTTCAAATCTGCAATAAAGTAAAAGGTGAAATATAGATAACGTGAGGTGGAGGCAGGTTCCCAGCCTAACCTAAGTACAGATTAATCTCATGGAAAATTGATGGACTGGGGTTACCAATTAAACGGAAGAAAATCCTCCAACACGTGTGCCGTTTAAAAGTCAGTATCGCTTGCTTACAGGAAACGCATTTAACAGATACCGAGAGTGCCAAACTGCACAGGGAATGGGTCTCAGATAGCTACTTTTCTCCGGCTAATGGCAAAAAAGGGGGCGTGGAAATCTTAGTTAACAAAAACACGCCACTCACAGTTACCAAAGAATTACGTGACTGCGAAGGGAGGTACATTTTATAGTGGGTCTATTGCAGGCAAGATATTCACCCTTTGTAACGTTTATGCGCCCAATGCTCCGGACCCGTCCTTCTTTAGCAATTTAATTAATGTACTATTACCAAATACCCAGGGAGATTTACTGTTAGCTGGAGACATGAATAGCGTCCTGGATGCCCAATTAGACAAATCCCAGATACCAAAGGGATTCCATATGAAACAGGGCTCGGGAGTAGGGCAATTATGTAAACGGTTGAGGCTACTAGATCCCTGGCGTATCTTGCATTCGGAAGTACGAGACTATACCCATGTCTCTAGGGCGTATAATACTTTATCCAGAATCGATTACATTCTACTGGCGGATCGTATGTTTGCTAAAGTGGCGACGGCAGACATAGGGACCATTGCTATAGCAGACCACGCTCCTATATGGGTGGATGTATGGTTTACTACTGAGCGAAACAATCAGAAAACATGGAGGCTACCAGGGCACCTATATAAGGACAGATTTCTACCAATTTCTTAAAGCAAAATGGGAAGACTATGCTGAGCATAACAGGCACTCGGACAATCCTTTGTTATACTGGGAGGCCAATAAAGTAGTATTACGAGGTGAAATAATAGCTTATACGATACAAAAAAATAAACAACTTAATTCAACTATTCTGACCTTAGAATCTCAACCCCAGACAGCAAAAAATGACTTGGCGGCTAGCCCTTCTCCTAAGCATCAAGCGACGTACAGGGCCTGCCTTAATGCGAATCTCCATCTACAGGCCCAAAAATCCATCCAAGCCTCAGACCATCATTTTTTTAGGTATGGCAATAAATCTAGCAAGCTCCTAGTGAGATTAGTTGCAATCAAACAAAAAAAAACATATCAGTGACTTAAAAACTGAGTCAAGCCAACATATTACAAAATCTTCGAAGATCTTCGAGAGAAACGCTCCGAAAATTTTACAAAGGACTTTATAGAGAAGATAGAGATGGAGGCACGCTAGAGGAAGATTTGTTCTTCCAAGATATTCAATTACCCCAATTATCCGTTACCCAAAAAGAGTCGTTAATAAAATCTATTACAGAAAAGGAATTGATAGAGATAATAAAAACCAGCAAAAGCCACAAATCACCGGGCCCAGATGGCTTTCCGGCCAAGTGTTATAAGATACTTCAGTCCCAGATTGTCCAACCGCTGATAGCTTTCTTTAATCACACCTGGCAGGAAGGGGGCTTCCCACCGGCCTTTAACAAAGCGTATATCACTGTTCTATCCAAGGCGGACAAGGATCTACTCCAAGCCACGTCATAAAGACATATCTCCTTTTTAAATTATGATTTAAAGCTCTATGCATGGATTCTAGCTCTCAGACTAGGCGCAGTCTTACCCTCTATAATATCACCCTCTCAAGTGGGCTTTGTAGGGGGACGAAATGCTGGAGCCCATGATCTTAGATTACTTACAGCCATTGAGACATCTCATCGTCAACAAATGCAGGTAATGGCAGTGGGCTTTGACTCGGAGAAAGCCTTTGACAGGGTATCATGGGAATATATGTTCTCAGCTATGTCACATTTTGGCATCCTGAGTCAAATCATCAAGGCAATTGCTATCCTATACAAAAATCCTGTCTCTCATATCTCAGCGAATGATACTATTTCAGGCGAAGTTCATATCCAATGAGGTTGGATATGAACTTGATAAAGAGCAACGTCAAGGTTGCCCTTTATCTCCCATTTTATACATCATTTCTTTAGATCCCCTCTTGAGAAAACTAATCTCTTCTCCAGAATTACAGGGGGTGGCGTTCAAAGGGGAAGAGTTCAGGGTCGCAGCATTTGCGGAAGACATGTTGGTGATTCTGAGAAACCCGGTTTAGGCATTACCTCATGTCCTCCGTATACAACGGGAGTTTGGTAAATTTGCAGGACTAAAAATAAATGTAGAAAAATCTGAGGCCTTAGACATCCTAGGCACCCTTAACACAACATGGCCGGGGATTTTCCCCTTAAAATGGGTTACAAATTCACTTAAATACTTGGGAATCTCTATTCCTGCGGATCTAGAGAAGTTGTACTCCTTAAATGTTACACCTTTAAAACAAAAATTACTCACCAAATTGCAGGCCTGGAGGAACTTACCGCTCTCTCTATCTGGAAAGATCCTCCTAGTGAAAATGATGGAAATCTCCAAATGGCTATACCTATTTGCTACGCTCCCAGTATGGTTGAAGAAACGGGATGTAGTCGATATCCACACTGCACTGAATAAGTATTTATGGTGAGGTAAACGGGCACGGATCCCTTTACCAGTCCTTATGAGATCTAAAATTGAAGGTGGATTAGGATGCCCAGATTTACTAGCATATAATTAAGCAAGTTTGATGAGGCATATTCGAAATTGGATTTACAACACGGGATATTGTTCCCCTATAGCGCATTATGACAATTGGTTATTGCCCCTTACTCCTAGTGCAGTGCTGCAGATGCAGACTGCATTCCTGCCTCCATCCATTACTTCCAGTGTGACTGTACGTCCTTTCCGAATGGTATGGAAACGAATGAGTCAGTTGCTTTCCGTGGATCCGGAGTCTACGGTATGTTTACCTATACAGGGATGCCCTTTATTTATCCCAGGCATGCAACAACCACCTTTCAAGAGATGGGCATGGCAAGGATTAGTTTACATTTCTCAAATACTCCACATGACCACAAAGCTGATGATAATTCTCAGTTTCCAGGAGCTACAGGAGAAGTACTACCTACCGCAAGCAGATTTCTACTGCTATTTACAATTGAGACATTTTATCTTAGACAAGCTGCTTGTAAACCCGATATTCCCCCTTTCACAGAAACTTCCGAATCTGCTGCAGGGGCAGGATGGTAAACACTCTAATGTTCCCAATATTACTCAGCACTTCTAACTATAATCCATCCGACAGAATTCGCAACTGTGGTGCAAAAGTGGAACAGATGGCTCCCATGAAAATCATGCAGCGAGAATTTCTCAAGTGCCTCCAGACTATTCCCAGCATTGTAGAAAATGTAGTTTTGCGGGACAAAATGTTCCAATTTTACTACCAGGCATACTATTCCCAGAGAATAGCTTTTCACATGGGAGTGGTACAGAATAAATATTGTAAAAGGTGCTCAGATGCTAACCCAGACTCTTACCATGGGTTTTGGTTGTGCCCCGGCGTGATGGGTCTCTGGAGTCACCTGCAGGCGCTAGTGCTGTCCATGTGGGGTCTCTCTATATCCCTGGATCCCAGGCTCTAGCTTTTCGGACTGGTAAATGATACTAGTTACACACTTGATCGGTATCAAGTGCAACTTCTCCAAAAATGTCGTTGGTGGCGAAGGACTCCATCTTAGCCCAATGGACGATACCAAACCCACAATATAGACCCATATGGAAGCAAAAGTTTCAGAAACTACTTTACATGGAATATCAGATGGCAAGGCAAAGATCCATCAAATATAGACAACAGACTATACGCATATGGGCGGACTATGTGCAGCTGCTTCCTAAAGAGTCACTAGACTACCTTGCGATTCTGGATTAGCCGATGTCCTCAATAAGTAAACAATATGTCCTTGATTGAAGGGGCACAAGCTGACTTAAATTACCTTCATTACGCCACTCCATCCAACCCACAACAATTCTCAACTAGAATCCTCCTTTTTGGGGACTCTCTGAAACTCTTGCAACTCTAGCACCTTCAGTGACTCATGTATATTATGCATAATGTGAGTTATGTGAATGTGTCAAGTATCCTGTCGTCCTTTGTTTCGTTCCCGGACAAGATGAATAGGGGGGGGGGGGGTGATTTTGATGCGTAAAATATAAAATACTAACTGGTATAATTAAATGCTTCTGTTCCCGGATAGGCTATACAGTGTACCCAGTGTTTGCAAAAGATGTGCCACCTGCTCCGATTATCATATGTTCCAGGCTTATAATCATCCTCATTCTGCTACCCAAGTAATGTTCATTTACATTGTAATGTTGTCATGGTTACACGGTTAATAAACATATTTCCACAAAAAAAAAAAGGTATCCATCTTTTATTATGCACACAACCCATTTAAAAAAAACAAAACCTCTCATTCAGTTCAAATCTTATCAGCTGTTTATTCTGAATCCATAATGCACATCTGTCAATGCGATGCCTCCAAGAGGTCCTGATGAGGATCAAGCATAGCAGAACTCCAAGAAATATAATTCATAATGGTGGGCATGGCTAATAAGGAAGAACTTTCAAATGCTTCAGATGTTTCTTCCTTTGGCAAAAGTAACCTAAAGGCTGGAAACATGTGGGATGCCAAGGTGCCTAGAATTCAGCCCCTGGCACCAGTCTGGGAAGAGATGTGCTGGTGGTGGCTGCTGCCAGAGCCTAGGCAGAGTCACAGAGGTTGCCAGCAGCAGCAGAGCCCAGGGCTGCCCCCTGATACTGGACCACACTGGAGAGAGACTGGAAGGATGAGAAGTTGTTGGAAGGGAGGGAGGACAGAACAATGCCAAGAAACTAGAAGGGAGGGAGGTAGCGTGGGGGGAAGGGCTGCAAGGGCAGGAGAAGAAGCTGGAAGGGTTGGGATTACTGCTTAGAGAAGAAGGAGATGAAAGGGGAGAGAAATTAGACAAAACAAAAATGCTAAGAAAGTGCAAAATAAGAAAAAAAGAAAATTTAAAAAGAAAATAAAAAGAAAATAAAATTTCTCTGGCCCCTAAAAAATTTTGGACTGTGCCTGGTTTTCTAAATATTTTTGCACACCTGAATTTTATCTTGTTTATGTAAAAAAGATTTAGCTCTCCAATGCCTGCCCTGCCTGTCCTCCTGTAACCAGATTAATTCAGGAGATGTCCATAGGAGAAACATACTTCCTATCACAATAGTTTCTGGAGTAAAAGTGGGAAACCAAAGGATCACGCTAGTGAACTCGGTCATTCACTAAAATCTGGACAAGAGCAAGGGAAAAGTTATGGTTCATCTGCATTTTAAATTTAAGTCTAACGGAGTGTGGATCTCATGCATTTTATATATGGAATGAGAAGCCCCAACCACCCTCAAATCTCCCCTTTGGGGAACTGTATAATAGTCTACCTAAATTAGATGACAAAAACATGCTAAGTTACACTCATTTTTACAGTGGACTTAATATGCACATAATTCCACTGACAATTATCTCACCAAATCCACCCGCCTAAGGTGCTATTACATCTATTGTGTGCACAAAATATGCACAAGTGTGCATGCAAGTCCAAGCCCCTTCCCCAATTCCAGCTCAGGAACCCTTGTAGTCTTTCTGGGTAAACTTATGCATATACGGTAAGTTGACCTGAATATCAGGCAGGCAATTTTGTAAAATGTCATTTCTGCAGATAAAACAGTGTTTCACTCACAGAAATGCCTTTGAAAATTGCCTTCCATGTGTGGATGGTTAGACTAGATGGGCTATGTGTCTTATGTAAAACAAATAGAAACACGATGTGCCATCGTGTTTCTATTTGTTTTACATAAGACACTTCATGAGGTAGATAACAGATTGGCGAATATCAGCTTTCAATGCTGTTACATAAATTCCAGTTTTGATAGATCCAATATAAAATGCTGTACTACAAAAATATTACAAATGGTAGAAACATAGAAATGACGGCAGAAGACAGCCAAACGATCCATCCAGTCTGCCCAGCAAGCTTTCACTTTTTTTCCCCCTCATACTTATCTGTTACTCTTGTCCCTTGTAAGTGACATTTTTGTTCTATTTTCCTTCCACCCCCGCCATCGATCTATTTCCCTTCCACCCCCGCCATCGATCTATTTCCCTTCCACCCCCGCCATCAATGTAGTTAGCAGTGCTGGAGCTGCATCTAAGTGAAGTATCTAGCTAATTGGTTAGGGGTATCAGTGCAGGAGGTGCATCTAAGTGAAGTATCTAGCTAATTATTTAGGGGAAGTAACCGCCGTCATAGCAAGCTACTCCCACGAATGTTTATCCAGCCTGTGCAACTTGGTCCTTGTTGGTTGTTGTCCGAATATAAATCATCTTTTCATCATTCCCCTTGCAGTTGATGCAGAGATCTTTTCATCATTTCCCCTGCTGTTGAAGCAGAGAGCTATGCTGGATATCATTGAAAGTGAAGTATCAGGCTTATTTGGTTTGGGGTAGTAACCGCCGTATCAAGCAAGCTACTTCCCTGCTTTTTTGTAGATGCAAATCCTTTTTTTCACATTTCCTCTTGCCGTTGAAGCATAGAGTAATGTTAGAGTCACATTAACCTTGTGTATGTTTATTGAATTAGGATATTAATCTCCAGGTAGTAGCCGTCATTCCCGCAAGCCACCCTCTCTTCATTTACATCCTCTAGACTTTATGGATCCACAGTGTTTATCCCACACCTCTTTGAACTCCTTCACAGTTTTGGTCTTCACCACTTCCTCCGGAAGGGCGTTCCAGGCATCCACTACCCTCTCCATGAAGAAATACTTCCTAACATTGGTTCTGAGTCTTCCTCCCAGGAATTTTAAATTGTAACCCCTGGTTCTGCTGATTTTTTTTTTTTTTTTTTGCAATGGTAGGTAGTCTTGTATCCCCTAGTGCAGGGGTCAGGAACCTTTTTGGATGAGAGAGCCATAAACGCCACATATTTTAAAATGTAATTCCATGAGAGCCATACAATATGTTTAAAACTAAATACAAGTAAATGTGTGCATTTTATGTAAGATCACACTTTTAAAGTACAATAAGTCTCTGAAAATATTACACCAGGCCTTAAGACACCAATACATCTCCTATTAGGAAAACGGACCAAGTCAGGCTGCTATAGAGTCCTACACAGAAACTACACGCCAGCAGAAAACCTCACCTGAATCACGTGCTGTCCCTCACCTAACATAGAATAAAGAGACCAAAACGCATAACAAGAAGCATGCAGACAAAAACTGAATTGGAAACTGCAACAAGCCAGAGTCTCTGTATGCAGTGTAACAAAGGAAAAAAGAAACATCACACATCCTTATAAAACAAATCAAGAAATATAAAATCATCAGCAGTAAAACTGTACTAACAAAAAGAACATATTTCGAAACAGCTGATGAGTGGAATATCCAATAATTAAAAACTCATATAAAACATTTCCAGATACCAACAAAATATTTCAAAATAGCAGACACAAAGATCCAGTAATGAAAAATAATAAGGATACAAAAATTTTTTGCTCTGCATACCTGGGAACGTTTGATATCCAGGTGTCCTGAGATTGTTCTGAATTAGCAGGAGGTGGGGTGGTTTGCTTGGAACTTTCTCCTCTCTCAGTCACATACCAGCGCTCTCTCTCACACTGGCTCTCAATGACACACCTATACACACATGCTCTCAGTCACTCACATATACAAATGTTTTTTCTCTCTCACTTATATAGGCTCTTAATTACACATTTACACACATGCTGTCTATCTTTTCACGCTTACACACACACAGGCTTTCAATCACATAAATACATGCTGTCTTTTTCTCTCACACACAGACTCTCATTCACATGCTTACAAACATGTCCTCTCTTTCTCTCATTTACACACAGGCTCTCAATCACATACTCACATGCTCCCTCACCTAAATCAGCTCTCAATCACACACATACACACATGGGCTCTCTCTCTCATTTAAACACAGGCTCTCAATCACATACTCACATGCTCCCTCACCTAAATCAGCTCTCAATCACACAGACACACATAGTCTCTCTCTCTCATTTAAACACAGGCTCTCAATCATATACTCACATGCTCCATCACCTAAACCAGCTGTCAATCAGACACAGACACACATGATCTCTCTCTTACTTATACACACAGGCTCTTAATCATACATACACATGATCTCTCTCACACACAAAGGATCTCAATCATACACACATACTCTTTCAAACAAACAGGTTTTCAATTACAAACTTACACATACAGGTTCCCAATGGTAAACTTACATTCATGCTCTCTCTCTCACAGGCAGGATCTCAATCACAGACATACTCTCTTTCACATATACAGGCTCCCAATCATTCACATACATGCAATCCCTCACTCACACACACAGGATCTCAAACACACATGCTTGCTCGCTCATTCATTCACTCTCTCTCTCCCCCTTCCCCCCCCCCCCCCGGGAACTCGCGGCAGCAGCAGCCACCTCCCAACGCTAACCTCCTTCATTTTCAGCCCTCGCGGAGGCGAAGGCGGAGTCCCATCGGCCGCGGTTGAAGATTTTCATTTTCCTCCGAGCCGCGCTGCAGTCTTCTTCCCGTCGGACACTAGCGTGCCTGCGCGGGTCTTCCCGCGCAGGCACCCGATGCTCTCCACTTCCTCTTCCGGGCCGCGGGAAGAAGAGAGCACCGGCGTGCTCTCTTCTTCCCGCGGCCCGGAAGAGGAAGTGGAGAGCATCGGGTGCCTGCGCGGGAAGACCCGCGCAGGCACCCGATGACTCCAGCGCTGGCACCCGGCTGACACCCGATGACTTCCGCGCAGGCACCCCGGATGACTCCAGTCGGCATGCTCTCTTCTCCTCCCCCCCGCGGCCCGGAAGAGGAAGTGGTGAGCATCGGGTGCCTGCGCGGAAGAAGAGACCACGCTAGTGTGGTCTCTTCTTCCCGCGCAGGCACCCGATGCTCTCCACTTCCTCTTCCGGGCCGCGGGGGGGGGGGGAGAAGAGAGCACGCCGGTGCCGCTGACTCCAGCTGTCCTGCCGCGTTCCGCCCGGGCTGACAGCATTTTAAGCCCGGGCGGCGGAGGACCGGGGAGCAGCTGGGTCAGCGGGGAACCGCGAAGTATGGCGACACTTGTCTGCGAGCCAGATGCAGCCCTCAAAAGAGCCATATCTGGCTCGCGAGCCATGGGTTCCCGACCCCTGCCCTAGTGCATCAATTTCTTCTATTTCTGTGCCCGTTTAATTACTAAGGGCTTTCATAAGCGTGGATGTGGTTCCTATTCAAAAAAATGAAAGTAAGGAGGAAACTGGGAATTACAGACCGGTTGATCTGACCTCTGTGGTGAGCAAACTAATGAAATCGCTGCTAAAACAGAAGATAGTGCAATTTTTGGAATCCAATGGCTTGCAAGATCTGAGGCAGCATGGTTTTACCAGAGGTAAATCTTGTCAGACGAATCTGATCAACTTCTTGATTGGATGACCAGGGAGTTGGATCAAAGAAGACGTAGACGTAGTGTACTTGGATTTCAGTAAGGCCTTTGACACGGTTCTGCACAGATGACATAAATAAATTGTGTGCCCTTGGAATAGATTAGAAACTGGCTGACTGTGAGGCAACAAAGGGTAGTGGTAAATTGAGCTCTCTCTGAGGAGGAGGGGGGGTTACTAGCAGTGTGCCTCAGGGATTAACCTTGGACCAGTTTTTTTCAACGTTTTTATAAACTATATAACAGAAGGATTGTTGGGAAAGGTTTGTCATTTTGCCACTGATACCAAAATCTGTAACAGTGTGGATAGCCAGGAAAGTGTGGAAAACATGAGGAGGGATCTAGTGAAGCTCGAGGAATGGTCTAAAGTCTGACAACTAAGATTTAATGCTAAAAAGTACAGCGTAATTCATTTAAGATGCAAAACCCAAGGGGAAAAGTACAATATTAGAGGTGAAATTCTTCTAAGCACAAAGGAAGAGTGGGATCTGGGGGTGATTGTATCTGATGATCTTAAGGTGGTCAAACAGGTGGACAAAGAGACGATAAAAGCCAGAAAGATGCTTGACTGCATAGGAGAGGAATAGCCAGCAGAAAAAGGGAGGTGATATTGCCCCTGTATATGTCCCTGGTGAGACCTCACTTGGAATACTGTGCACAATTCTGGAGATCGCACTTCAAAAAAGATATAAACAGGATGGAGTCGATCCAGAGGGTGGCTACTAAAATGGTCAGTGGTTTTCGCTCTAAAGCTTCTGGGGATAGACAAAGATCTAAACATGTACACCCTGGAGGAAAGGCGAGATAGGAGAGATATGATAGAGACATTCAAATATCCCAAAGGTTTTCATGCACAGGAAATGAGCCTCTTTCAATGGAACGGAGGCTGTAGAATTAGGGGGTCTTGCAATGAGGTTGAAAGGGAATAGTCTCAGGAGTAATCTGAGGAAATATTTCTTTACAGAGGGTAGTGGATGTGTAGTACAGCCTTCCCAGTGGAGGTGGTGGAAACAAAAACAGTATCTGAATTCAAGAAAGCATGGGAATTATAATGCTAAATTAACTGGATGAATGGGCAGACTGGATGGGCCATACGGTCTTTTTCTGTCATCATGTTTAAAAAGCAATTTTAAAAAGCACTGGAAAATCAAACCAGCAGCCACATTTCCAAATGCACAGTTCTTTTCTCAGGTTTCATCTATAATATTGCTCTGTTTTAAGACTACAGGATTATAATCGCTGGACGCAAAAAGTCCTTTAATCAAGAAGAACTTCCAATGGTTTAAATCCCTGAACCAGGCAAAAAAAGAAAAAGGTGAAATTATCTCTTACCTGCTAATTTTCTTTGCTAGACTCCAGCTATAGCAGTCAGTACTTTAGGGATTTCCCCTCTGCACAGCCAATGGAAACATAGGGCGTGCCTCCCTTTTTTTTCCTCGTGACATCACGACCTTCTATAAAAGGAGGTGTGGCTCTAAGTAATTGCCAGTAGCCTTCTGCCCAAGGTGGAAAAGGCCGGACTACCGCTATATAAATGAAATTACTAACAAAAAATAAATTATTGTGCAAATGATTGAAATCCTGATTCTCTCTCCTGACCATGCCCATTTAAAAAAAAAAAAAAGAAATGTACGTTTTTCCTGTATGTTGTCTCTAACCTTTCTCTCTTTATTGCCTTAAACGTACAATTAATCTCTTACTTTACATGAAAGCCGTGCTCCCCTTGTTATTTTATTTATTCGTTTTATTTTTCTGAATGCCATAGCCCCCACCACCCCAGAACACAAGGGAAGGGATCCGAGGCTCTGCCCATCCCCCAGTAGATTGGGGGCGGACACATTACTGGCAGAAAGAGCTTCCTGGGCGGGAACTGGACTGGTCTACAAGAGTCCAGGAAAGAAAACTATCAGGTAAGATCACCTTCCTTGTCCTCCTGCTAGGCCAGTCAATACTTTAAGGAAGTACCAAACCCTAGAAAACTTTTCCCAGTATGCCGCCTGGGCCCTGGTGCAATGTGCTCACAGGCTAGGCAGCACTTCTTCCCTGCCAAGGATATATGCTGAGCTGAGAGCTTCTTTAATCCACTGGGCTAGTGTTGGTTTGCAGGCTGCTTCCCCTTTCTGAGGGCCATTGTGCAACATGAACAGTCTGTCCACTTTCCTGAAAGAATTTGTGACCTTGAGATTCTTCTATAGAACGCATCCGATATCAAGGCAGCGAAACCCTGAATATTCCTTATATTTATTTATTTAGGAGTTTTTATATACCGAGGCATGTTTCGAACATCACCTCGGTTTACAATAGAACATAATGCAGCAACGGGCTTTACAAGAAACACGTGAGAGAACTAACAAAAGCAACAGGCTTTACACTAAAATATATGTCTTGTTGTTCCTAAAGTCTGGTAAGGTGATTGCCTGATTTACATGGAATGGAGACATTATTTAAATTTAAATAATTTATATACCGGAGGTTCCTGTATAATATACATATCACCCCGGTTTACATAGAACAGTAACAATTGCTACATTTAGCGGTTTACATAGAACAGGATTAAACAACGAAGTTTTACATTGAGCAAAAGACGTAAACAAGTTTTAACATTGAAACAAACGAAGTAAACAAGTTTTTACTTTGAAACAAATTAATAGAAGTAAGCAAATAGTAAATACTATTAAACCGTTAATAAACATGCGGTTAATAAATCAATAAATAACATGGAGATATGTAAGTCCGCATGAGTATATGTATGTAGACTGTATGTAGACAGCATGAATATGTGAATCTCTAATTGAATAAGGAAGAATAAAATTATCTTAGACAAGAAAGAAGGGATTGGACGGAGGACGAACGTGTCCCCGGAAAATGTCAGATTTGGATCACTACCGGACAGGGCTTCTAGCTCTGAAATTCTTCTGGCCAAACAGATGGTTACTTGGAAGGCCTTCTTCAGAGAAAGGTCTTTCAGGGATGCCCGATTTAATGGTTTGAAGAGGGGGTTTGTCATGGCCCTTGGGACTAGGTTGAGACCACACTGGGGAACCAGGGGACAAAAGGGCAATTTAATGCACTTCACCCCTTTAAGAAAGCATCACTAGCTGAACCCTGACTAGGCCCCGGTAACATGAAATTTCAGCTATCAGCACTCTCAAGGAGCTTAGAGCTAGCCCTAAGAATATAAGAATTTGCCATGCTGGGTCAGACCGAGGGTCCTTCAAGCCTTGTATCCTGTTTCTAACAGTGGCCAATCCAGGTCACAAGTACCCGGTATGATCTCAAACAGTAAACAGATCCCATGCTTCTATCACGCAGTGATAAATAGTGGCTATTTCTTAAGTCTACTTAATAACAGTTTGACTTCTCGTCCAGAAACCTGTCATTTATTTTTTTTTAACCCATCTACACTAACCTCCTTAACCACATCTCCAACAATGAATTCCAGAGCTTAATTGCGCATTCAGTGAAAAATAATTTTCGCCAGTTTTAAATGTGCTATTTGCTAACTTCAAGGAGTAAACCCTAGTCTGTATTTTTTGACAGAGTAAATAACCAATTTCCATGTACCTGTTCTATTCCACTCGTGATTTTATAGACCTCTATTATATCCTCTCTCAACCATCTTCCCCAAGCTGAACAGCCCTAACTCTTTAGCCTTTCCATCCCCTTTACCATTTTGGTCACCTTTCTGTGTAGCTTTACCAATGCAATTATATCTTTTTTGAGATGCGGTGACCAGAACTGCACAAAGTACTTTAGGTACAGCTTCACCATAGAGCAATACAGCCCTTTATCCAGCCCTTGTTGCATAAATTCTAATATGCATGCTATATCTGCCTTCCTTGGGCATACTTTGTACGTATGTTAGAAGTTTTCAAATAGGCGCCAACTCGGACATAGGCCAGTGAGGTATATGGCTTGCTTGCCTAAAACATGGTTGTGATAAATAAGGGGAAGTACACCTTCTTTCACACCTGTGCCCTCTCAAAGGCCAAGCCATAAAACAAAATGGATGTGGTCTTCCAACAGGATGGGGCCTTGTAATAACAGTCCCTGTTCTCTCAGGAGGTGTAGCAGGGCCCTACCAGCAGCCTCATCAATTCTGCGAACCATGGCCACCTTGGCTAGTCCGGCGCTACCAAGATTGTCTGTGAAGGGTGATTCTCTAGCCTCTTCAGTGCCCTGCCTATTAGTGGTCAGAGTGGAAAGATGTACAGGAGGCCCTCGACCAGCCAAGGCCCATATCAACTTATCTGTCCCACTGGATCCTGTGCCCTCCAAATGACTAAAAAATCTGTTCATCTTAACATTGGCTTCGGATACCATCAGGTCTATCGATGGTTGCCCCCACTTGCTCGTGATCATGAGGAATGCCTCTTTGCTGAGTTCCCACTCTCTGGGTTCTAGCCTGTTCCCACTTAGTAAATCTGCTTGGGTATTGTATACCCCTGCAATGTAGGAAAACAGATAGAGATTTTGCTCTGCCTATTCACAGATCAAAACAGCTTGGCTCATTAGTGGTCAACTGCAAGTGCCTCCCTGTCTGTTCACGTATGCTACTGCCATGACATTTTCTGATAGAACTCTGACTGATTTTCCCTGTATTGGGGAAGGAAGGCTACTAGGGCCTGCCCAATGGCTCTTAACTCCAACCTGTTTGCTGACCAGGTTCTTTCATTCTCTCCCCACTGTCCTTCAGCTGTGGGCACCCCAGCCAAAGTTGCTGGCATCTGTGGTTACTGTAATCTACGAAGGTGGGTTTAAGTCCATTCCTTCATGATTTTGGTGGGCTGAGTCCACCAAATATTGTAAGGGTAACCAGAGATTGTAGTTCCTTGACCTCTGGCCCATGGGACCAAATCTAGGGGAGATGTCATCAGCCCTAGCAGGTGCAGGTAGTCCCAATCTTTGTAAGCTGTCTCTGGAAGGCTTGTACCTGGAATATGAGCTTTCCTATCCTTTTCGGTGTGAGATACACCAGGCCAGGCGCTGTACAAAACAGCGCCCCGAGGAAATCCAAAGACAGGGTTGGCTTGAGATTGCTCTTTGTGCAATTTACTACACAACCCAGTTGTTCCATCAACTGGACTAGTGTTGCTGAGGCCTGTTCACTCTCCTGAAAAGATATGGCTCTCATAAGCCAAATCTAGATATGGGAGGACAATGCCATCACCACTACCACCATTATCTTGGTGAAGGTTCTTGAGGCAGTGGCGATGCCAAAGGGAAGTGATTGAAACTGGAAGTGCTTGCCTAGCATGCAGAAGTGTACAGGTTTCTGGTAAGCTTTCCATATGGGGATGTAAAAATATGCCTCCGCCAGGTCAAGAGGGGGGGGGGTCAGAAACTCCCCTTTCCTTTCTTACCTGATGCGATTACGAACTAAAGATTCCATATGGAAATACAGGACTCTCAGGTATTTGTTGAGTCTCCTGAGATCTAACTCTGGACGGAAGAACTTGTCCTTCTCGGGGACCACAGAGTAAATGGAGTATGCCCCCCTTGGCCTGTTCCTGTGTAGGACTTGGAACGATGGACTGTAGGTTCTGTAATTTGTTCAATGTGGCCTCTATCACTTTCCTTTTGCTTGGAGAGGAGTATGGGAAGATTATAAAGGACTGTAAGATGGGGGCGACCCTTTCTGGGGGCATACTCCCTGAGTATGACATCCAGTACCCATTGATCCATTGTGATGAGGGCTCACTATGCAAAAACTGTCATAGGTGTCCACCTACTGGCAGGACTGGTGCATGGTTATTTAGGCACCCTAGGTGATCCTTCTGCCTTGTACTGCTCCCCCTGGTCTCGTGCCATCAACTGTGTGCTTCTCAGGGCCACGAGCAGGTTGCTGCCCCCTACTGGTCGGTGCCATAGGCCTAAGTTCGTCTAACAGATGTGCCAGCCCCTGCCTACTGGCGTCACCACCAAAGGGGCCCGCTGCGTATCACTGTGGTGGGTGGGTAGGGCCTACAGCCCTGTGGACTCGCCTCTAGATTTTCTAGTACCTTGAAAGGGCAGGGCTTCGTACTTCTAGACTACTGTGGTATATATCTGCCAGTTTTGAATTTGCATTATTCCCTGACACGTTGGTGTCTTGCACCCCGTGAGCTTGATTGTGGCCTATCTTCTGGCAGTCTGAGGTTTGGCCTCCCCTAATTCCTTGAGAAGTTTCTCTAATTCCTCACCAAATAAAAGCCCCCCACCCCTTTTAAAGGCAATTTACATAAGCAGGCTTTGGAGGCACCATACACCGCCCAATTTCAGAGCAACCATAGCCTCTTTGCCGCCACTCCTAAGGCTATAGCCTAGGAGGCTATCCTAATAAGATCATATAGGGTACCGGAAGGTCACCCCAGATCTATCCTAGCCATGTCTTCAGTGTTTGGTAACTACTGTCCCCAACACATCTGTAAGGCATTCCATTTCACAGTCTCCGCCGGTCAGCCATTAAGCATTTCCCAACGCTGTCCACTTTGCTCCACTCCATTGTTAGAGACTCTCAAGCCCAATTCCCTCTGCAAGACCCTTGGAAGAAGTACAATGATGCCAGCACGCCAACCCAACACAGAGTTCAATAGACCCAGAGGTCATGGGTAATTCTCTGCTATGAGGCCTCACCCTCAGTCCTTCAGCTGCGGCTTATCCCAAGCTAGCACGTGAAAGGATAAGGCTCTAAAATACAGTTCAGTCAAGCTCTGCTTTTCCCAGCACAACTGCTTCTCCAAAGGCAGTTCAATCAGGCTGTACCTGGTCCCACAGAGCAGTGAGTAACAGCCAATACTCTAAAACAGAGCTCAGTACCATTTGGCTTCTCCCAGCACAACTGTTTTTCCAAAGGCAGCCCAATCAATGCTTTTTTTAATTCAGGGTTTAAACTCAGTCCTGGGCATCCTGAAGTTCCCCCACCCACCCAGTACTGCTATGTAGCTGGGGGCAGACTGCCACCACCCTCTAGCAGGATACACAAGTTGTCAGCTTCCCACAAATTCCTCTGGTTTGTGGCAAGCTGACCCTGCACCTCCCTCGACAAACCTTATTCCCAACGGCCATAAGGATATCCTGGATATCTGGGTTGTGTCTGTTCAAACACCCTCTCTTCTCATGTCCTCTTTCTTTCTGGTTTCAAAGCTTTCTTTCCCCCTGTGGTTCCTCCTCCTCCTTAATCAGGTCAGAACCTGAGTTCCTTTCCAGTCACTTACTTCCTGCCCTGCAGTTCAATTCATATTGCCAGGAGCTGTCATTTTCCCCTCCCCCAATAATTTTCTGTCCTGTCTTCAACTTTCTCAAGTCCTTGCCCCTAAGGGGTACCAGGAATAAGATGTACTTCCCATATCAGCACCACATCCCGTGGTACATAGCCCTGACACAGATGGATGTCTGAAGAGCAGCCACATTAGTTGGAAAGGTCTTTTTCAAGATGGCCTTGATTTTCCTATCCTGGAGTCCTCTTATTTTGTGGGTAACCACCAAAAACAGAGTGCTCACCTTGGGGACCCTAAACATCAAATTATTTTCCTTCAATAGATAGGGATTATAGCTTCCCCATGAGCCTACTCCCCTTCAAATTCCCCCTGGGAGCATCCTACTCTGACATCATCATGTCCTTTAGGGTCAAGTGTAGGGGGGAAGACCTTATGGCTTACGGATCCCTTGGAGAATAGTAAACCCTTCCAGTCTGACCTCTTCCAGAGGGTATGAAATCTTGAGCGCTGCCAGTATGTTCACAATTAGAGCAGGCAGTTCCTTCCTGCAGAACAGACAGAACTCTCCGGATTCCTCCTCCGGGGAGCATTCGCCTCCTTCCTGAGAGTCTGTATGGGTGGAAGGATTCAACTCCATGCTGATGGGGAATCTCCCCTAGAGCCCTGGGTAAGGGTCCTATTGAGGACCCTGAATCTCCTGGGGTTGTCCTGGGCCTCTTATATGGGGGCTCCCTATTCCCAAGGTGATGTGAGAAGCCGAGCTGGGCTGGAATAGGTGCCACCCCTGGTCTCTGCATGGCAGAAAATGCTTGGTGCATAAGGAGGACAAACTCAGTCAAGAAGCCCCAGATTGATCCTGAAGGGACCCTGTAGTAAAGGCCTGGAGGAATGATGCTTCACCTGCCTTGACATTCCTCTGCTTTCCTTCTGACAAGGTTTGGAGGATGGGCCTGAGCATTAGAAGCCTCTAGTAAGATCACTCTGGTGCTAGGACTGACTGATTGGGCCATGGGTGGGGAGGTAACCGTACTGGAGAAGGTTTTCATGGGTAATGATTCAGATGGACTGAACCAAATCACGGTGAACCTAGACGATGTGGTAGACCTGACTGACAAACTAAAGAGTAGTAAATCACCTGGACCGGATGGTATACACCCCAGAGTTCTGAAGGAACTAAAAAATGAAATTTCAGACCTATTAGTAAAAATTTGTAACTTATCATTAAAATCATCCATTGTACCTGAAGACTGGAGGATAGCTAATGTAACCCCCGTATTTAAAAAGGGCTCCAGAGGCAATCCGGGAAACTACAGACCGGTTAGCCTGACTTCAGTGCCAGTAAAAATAGTGGAAAGTGTTTAAACATCAAAATCACAGAACATATAGAAAGACCAGGTTTAATGGAACAAAGTCAGCATGGCTTTACCCAAGGCAAGTCTTGCCTCACAAATCTGCTTCACTTTTTGAAGGAGTTAATAAGCATGTGGATAAAAGTGAACCGATAGATGTAGTGTACTTGGATTTTCAGAAGGCATTTGACAAAGTTCCTCATGAGAGGCTTCTAGGAAAAATAAAAAGTCATGGGTTAGGTGGCGATGTCCTTTCGTGGATTACAAACTGGCTAAAAGACAGGAAACAGAGAGTAGGATTAAATGGACAATTTTCTCAGTGGAAGGGAGTGGGCAGTGGAGTGCCTCAGGAATCTGTATTGGGACCCTTACTTTTCAATATATTTATAAATGATCTGGAAAGAAATACGACAAGTGAGGAAATCAAATTTGCAGATGACACAAAATTGTTCAGAGTAGTTAAATCACAAGCAGATTGTGATAAATTGCAGGAAGACCTTGTGAGGCTGGAAAATTGGGCATCAAAATGGCAGATGAAATTTAATGTGGACAAGTGCAAGGTGATGCATATAGGGAAAAATAACCCATGCTATAGTTACACAATGTTAGGTTCCATATTAAGTGCTACAACCCAAGAAAGAGATCTAGGCTTCACAGTGGATAACACATTGAAATAGTCGATTCAGTGTGCTGCGGCAGTCAAAAAAAGCAAACAGTATGTTGGGAATTATTAGAAAGGGAATGGTGAATAAAACGGAAAATGTCATAATGCCTCTGTATCGTTCCATGGTGAGACCGCACCTTGAATAATGTGTACAATTCTGGTCACCGCATCTCAAAAAAGATATAATTGTGATGGAGAAGGCAGAGAAGGGCTACCAAAATGATAAGGGGAATGGAACAGCTCCCCTATGAGGAAAGACTAAAGAGGTTAGGACTTTTCAGCTTGGAGAAGAGACGGCTGAGGGGGGATATGATAGAGGTGTTTAAAAACATGAGAGGTCTAGAACGGGTAGATGTGAATCGTTTTTTTACTCTTTCGGTTAATAAAAGGACTAGGGGTCACTCCATGAAGTTAGCGTGTGGCACATTTAAAACTAATCGGAGAAAGTTCTTTTTCAAGCAACGCACAATTAAACTCTAGAATTTGTTGCCAGAAAATGTGGTTAGTGCAGTTAGTATAGCGGTGTTTAAAAAAGGATTGGATAAGTTCTTGGAGAAGTCCATTACCTGCTATTAATTAAGTTGACTTAGTTTTGGGGTACTTGCCAGGTTCTTATGGCCTGGATTGGCCACTGTTGGAAACAGGATGCTGGGTTTGATGGACCCTTGGTCTGACCCAGTATGGCAGGTTCTTATGTTCTTACCATCTCTACCTGCAGGGGAGCCATGATATCACCTTGCTCCTCCTAGGGTGGGGGCATATTTTTTGCCCCCCTTGGTCCTGTTGCTCCATGTCCCTATCACATTTGGGGCAAAGGGAGCCCCTTTGTCTCACACACTGGGCACCTACAGCTCCTGTTCATCATCTCTCAGCCTCATGGGTCGTTTTTAGGCTGCAAGGAGGAGGAGAGGACATGGACTGTTCCTCACCCGGCTTCCAACAAACACATTAGATGCCCCTTGTGTGCAGCTACTCTCTAGCTGCTTCTGGGACTACTGAACAAATGACACCAAACCCCCACTAGCTTCTGTCTGCTACTGCTGTTCAGGTTTAGAATGCATCTTTCTCCCCCTCTTCCTAATTCCCAAACCCTTGGAAAGGACTCACCCCTGCAAGCAGCTGTTGCTCCGTGCTTCTTAGCCCGGTAGGCTATATGCCACTGTCCTCGCTCCTTCATTACTCCCTCCTTTTCTCTCTTTTTTTTTTTTTTTTTAACTTTATTGGCACCGGCAGGGAGAGACGGGAAAGGAAAGGAAAAGAGGAAGGGGGGGGGGGGGTGGCGCCAAGGGAAGGGAGGATCACCTTACCCTAGACAGGTTTCCCAGTTCCCAGATCCCCTTAGGGCAGCTCCACCAGGCCCCACACAGAACTGGGAGCAAGCCTGAGGCAGCTCAGCCAAGAAGAAGCCTAAAGACACCACAAGCCTTTTCCCTCATAAGCAAGGCTGCTACTGGCAGATGTAGCCCAAAAAGACAGTTGCCCCAGAAGCCGAGGGTCTCAACCAAGCCTAGATCTAACCAGGGCCTTGGGAGCTAGCTATCTTATTTATTTATTTTTATATACCGACATTCGATTAGACATATCACATCGGTTTACATTTATTTATTGATTTAAAGCTTTTATATACAGACATTAGTGGGGAAACATCATACCGGTATACATCCGAACTAAAAGATGGAAAGTACATAAAACAGGTGCTGGGGAGGGGCAAAGAACCGAAGGAGGCCGAGAAGTAGCCGGAGACAGAGCAAAGAGAAATATAATGCAAATAACAAGTAATGTACTGCAAGTAACATAAATGGAACGGTGCTGGAAACGTTACTGTTTCCTCAATTTACAGATAAAGATGGCGATAACTGTAGATAAGCAAAACATGTTAACAGGAGATTACAGTGTTGGCAGATAAATATGGAAATAACTTGTTCAGTTCAACTAAAGCTAAGCATGTTAACAATAAATTAGAAGGTGTGAGCAAGACCTTGACTGGGGTGGACAAGGAATCGCTTCAATTGTCATTTTAACTATGACTCGTCCTTGTTAGTCTGCACCCCTGCTGGAGACAGAGACTACTGGCAATTGCCTAGAACCACAACTCTTTTATAGGTGGACATTACGTCATGAAGAAAGAAAGAGAGGAGTGTCCTATGTCTTCATTGGCTGTGCAGAGGGGATATCCCTAAAGTACTAGCTGGTCTAGCAGGTGGATAAGGAAACAAAATTTGTTTCTGAGCTGTACTTGTATATTTCAGCACATACCATGTAGTGTTAGCAAAAATAAAATATTTTATGTTTCTGCAAGATAAAAAAAAAAACTAACCACCTGCAGAAATATATGTGATTTTCTCTATATTTTGCTCTGAAAAGGCTCACAGGGATCATTATTATTTGGGCGAAATGGTTTTTTTTTTTAAAAAAGCCACACAAAAAGTATTACTGCGCAAAAAAAACAAACCCAAAATGATCTTACAGGGAATCGGGCTAGTAATGCTGCTAAGAAAAGCATTTTTGTGTTGTTGAAAAGGAAAGCACATTCCTTCTCTCTCAGCTAATTGGATGTAATCTTATTGCTTGAATTCTATAGTATAATTATTTGACACATGTGTTCCTTTGAATACTAAACTCTTCGAAGTCTTTGCTACTAAGTGTTTCTACTTGTACAACTGCTTAAAATAGCATTTGAAAACATCAACTTGGCTGTATCTTTTTGGATTACAAAGTTGTTGGTTTTTTTCATTTTTGCTTGATTAAGTTGTATATCTCTACCTGTTTATCCGGTTATGTTGCCATACTGTAAATCAGATCTTGATGGGTGCCAGATTTCCACGGCACTCAGTCCGACACCACATGACTTCTCCTTGAGTTTGAGCCATGCGATGCCTAAACCTCTTATGAGACTTGCACGGCTCAGACTCTCAGAGACCATGAACTGCTGACTCTGGAAAGGAGATTTAAAAAAAAAAAAAAAAAAAAAGGGCTCGGCCAGGATATAGGTTTTGCCTCTTATTCCAAAATTACTTTAAAATATAAGAAATAAACAGATAACTGATAAAGGAAGTAAAAATACCGAAGACATAAAAGTGAGAGAAGAAACAGTCAAAATGCTTGAGGTGTTCACAGCCTTCTTCCATCCACGTCCAGCACTCATCCAGCTTTCATACATCTATGTCCCGCACTTATCCTGCTTTCATCCGACTGGCGGACCGCGGACCTCCCGCCCACGCGACGACCACTGTGCGCCCCTTCGTGCAGCCCCTAAGGGCTCCATCCCACTCAGCTAACACTTTTCCACAGCGACAAGTCTTATCTAACCTTCATCTTCAATATTATTTGGGGCTTCAATCATGCTCTTGTTCCCTATCCCTATCATCAAAAACCTCTACAATAACCGAAAAAAACGCGCTGACCCTACAGTCCTCCAACATAAGCGTCTGATACCAATAATGACAACCCCTCTCACTCAATTCCTTGGGCTTTCCTTATTCTCACCAACACTCTTTAACGCTCAATCAATTTCGAAAAAAACACATTTAATAAACGACTATCTCCTGGACTCACAACCGGATATATGTGCAATCACAGAAACCTGGTTGAAACCCACAGACCTAGCTCTAATCAATCAACTACCCCTTCACCTCTACGACATCTATTCAATACCTAGACCCAAACACATCAAAAATTACACCCCAGCAGTCATCTTGGGAGACTTTATCCTTCACACTGATGTGATCCCACTATCCGCCAACTGCGAAATGCTATTATCCTCCTTCAAGGCTATGGGCTTCTCACAAATTGTTAAAAGCCCCATGCACAAAGCGGGGCACACACTGGACCTAATATTCATAAATTCAGGCCTTATGCAATCTTCCCCGCCTCAATGCTCCCTTATCCCATGGTCAGACCATCTAATGATCACAACGGATCTCTGTATCAAGGACAACCCTGTGTCACCAACCACAATTCACTACAGGAACTCCTGCTCCATGGAAGACCTTACCTCACATCTGTCTTCGGAACTCACTAACCTCGACCTTTCCGACGCTGTAGCAGCCATCTCGACATGGCATAGCATCACAAACAAGGTGGCAGAAAAACTATGCCCCCTAAAAACTAAAGAGCTAGACCCATCCTGTAAAAACAAAAAACCATGGTTCACACAAGAACTAAAAAACATCAAACTAGAATTGAGAAAAAAAGAACACGCATGGCGAAAGAGACCATCTAACGTTACACTAACTGAGTACAAAACCCTCATGCACAGTTACAGAAACAACATCCTTCGCACAAAGAGAGATTTTTATGCCACAAAATTCACAATTTTTCCTTCAATGCCAAAGCGCTGTTCTCATATGTCTCAGAGCTCACAAAACCCACCTCACCAGTTATCCCTGATGATCAAGCACAATCCAGATGCACAGAGGTCGCACAATTTTTCAAAAACAAAATCCTTAATCTAATAGCTCCTCTGGCAACGTATAATATAGAACCTCCTTCTCTCTACGCTCCCCCCTTCAGCCAGAAAGCAAACCTAGAATCATTTGAACCCACTTCCGCACTCGAAATTGAATCGATTCTCAATAAGATGAAACCCTCCACTCATCCAATAGATTCCATTCCATCTAAATTACTACTCACTATCCCAAACATCATTGCGAAGCCCTTAGCAGAGATCATCAATCGCTCGCTAACCCAAGGATTAGTACCAGACATGCTGAAACTAGCCACCCTCAAACCTCTCCTCAAGAAACCCAACCTGAACCCTGCAGACCCGGCCAATTTTCGCCCCATTGCTAACCTACCGTTTGTCGCCAAACTTATGGAGAGAATAGTTAAACAGTTGTCGGAATACCTAGAAGACAACAGCCCAATTCGGAATCCGCAAATCCCTCAGTACCGAATCCCTCTTAATCTCACTGACAGATAGCGTCCTCACTGGGCTGGAGAAAAAGACTCCCTACCTCCTGGCACTTCGACATATCTGCAGCATTTGACACCGTAAAACATACTATCCTAATCAACCGGCTCTCAGACATAGGCATCTCAGGATCAGCCCTTGAATGGTTCAGATCATTCCTTAACAATAGGACATACAAGGTCAGAATAAGCAACAAGGATTCTCACCCGGTCAAGTCCACTCTCGGAGTCCCTCAAGGATCCTCCCTCTTCCCCTACCCTTTTTAACATCTATCTTCTCCCCCTATGTCATCTGCTCTCAAGTCTTAAGGTCACACACTTCATATACGCCGACGATGTCCAGATTTTGCTGCTAATCACCGACTCCATCTCAAACACCATTAACTTCGGGAACAATTGTCTACAGTCCATAAACTCCCTCCTCACTAGCCTTAACTTAGTACTCAATACGTCAAAAACGGAACTTATGCTGATCACTCTGGATGACAACTTTCAGGCTAACAACAACCTAATCCCACCGCTAATGATCACCCCACACACGCAAGAGACCTTGGCATTACTATCGACAATAGGCTGAATCTCAAAAAATTTGTCAAGAACACAACGAAAGAATGCTTTCACAAACTGCACATATTGAAAAAGTTGAAACCTCTCCTCCATTTTCAGGACTTTAGAACAGTCCTCCAAACAATTCTATTTTCAAAAATTGATTACTGCAGCTCTCTGCTAATTGGTTTTCCAACTATTACCACCAAACCACTACAAATGTTGCAGAACTCGGCTGCCAGGATTCTAACCAACACTAGTAGAGGAGAACACATCACACCTATACTAAAAAACCTACACTGGCTCCCTATCAAATCCAGAATCATATTCAAAGTACTAACCATAACCCACAAGACCATTCATTCCCAAACTTCGCTAGATCTAAGCTGCCCACTTCGTCCTCACGTATCATCAAGACCAATCAGAACCAGCTACTTAGCCACCTTATATGCACCTCCAGCCAAGTCATTGCTCAAGAAACGTGCATTCTCGACTGCCAGCCCCTTTCACTGGAATGCCCTCCCCACTGACCTTCGTCTTGAAACTTGTAGTCGAACGTTCAAAAAGAAGCTCAAAACTTGGCTTTTCACAAAAGTCTTCACTTAAAGATCTCTCCCCGAGCCATGACTCAGGGCTAGACTTATTCTCGCATTTCATAATCCCTTACACTAGATGTCTGATGCCGTAACTATTTCATCTTATAACTTTGCCTCATGATTCCACCTGTTAGATGTACGTTATGCTGTACTCATGCTTATTAAGTCTGATGTAAACCTAACTTTTTGTTGACTGTTATTTGTAATTATTTGCAATTATGGGTATTTATTTATAATGATTTATAATAATTTAATTCTTGTTCTCTGCTTTATCTATAAGTTCTAAGTTCTTACGAAGTTAGCCCTGTTATTTGTACCCACTTGTTTGATGTAATTTCCAACTTTGGTTCTATGTAAACCGACGCGGTATGTACTAGTACATGAACATCGGTATATAAAAGCCTTTAAGTAAATAAATAAATAAATAAAATAAACTTTGAATATATAGATGCAAAATGCAGCAGGTGCTTTTAGCCATCAGTCATGTTGCTGTCAAATTTCAGCAGCTTGTGAAGAGGCACAAATGATGCAGAGGTCAAGCCATTTCTGTAAAACCTAAATTAAGTATGCTGTATGTTTAAGGACCATTGTTTTCACCTGTAAATTTCAAGTCTTTTCTAAAGGTGAAATTTGATTAAACCAATTTTCACCCGAAGTTTATCTATCTAAGACACCTGTGGAGGCAGCATTTCTGAAGCTCCCCGAAGCCAGTGCCGGCAGAAGAGCCTGCTGTATTTCAAGCCCCACTCTCCCCCAAATGGTGGAAATGTGCCTCAGACCTTCTCCCAACGCAAGCCACACTCTCCTACAGGAGCCAGGAGGTGCCTTGCAGGCTCAATTCTGATGACCTCATCTCTCACAGCCAGGAAGCCATTGCTTAGGTGAAAGCCCAGCTGGCACATGGAGATGAGGTCATGCACACGCAGCCTGCATGACTCCTGTAGAAGAACTTGGCCACCATCAGGAGAAGGGTCAGGCCACTGGTTCAGCTCTGGGGGAGGGCTGGCACAAAAGCATCATCACATTGGCCAGACCATGGCTTCATAGTCACCCACCACCATCAGAAGCACTACCTAGCAGGATTCGTGCCTCTCCGGCTCAGCGCAAACTCTGACATGCAGCGCAGGGCTGCACACTGCAGAGCACGGGAACATTAGCATGCTGCCGAAAAAAGACAGAAGAGTAGCCTGGAGCTACCAAAGCTGGGAAGGACAAATACTCTTGGAAGAGAGGGGTTTCTGGGGGGTCGGGAAGGAAAGAGTTGGGGAGAGATATATTTATTTATTTATTTATTTAATATATATTTCTATACCGGACTTCACGAATGGAATTCACATCAGGCCAGTTTACATGGAACTTAGGGGATTAACAAGTGTAACCAAACAAGAAGGCCCAAACAAGCAAAGTGATATGGGTGATTCTTTGAAGGGGATAGGGGATTCTTGCAGGGACAAGGTATTTCTGGGGGAAATTATTGAGGGAGAGGAGTTTTGGGGGATTCTTGGAGGAAACCGTGGGAAGGAGATTTTTGGAACAAAGGCAGATAGTGAAAGAACAGAAGGATATGTAGAGAAAGAGGGGAAATGCTGGAGAGAGGGGGAAAGGGATATGGATCATCTGTAGAATCATTTATGGAGAGATCACATAGGCGGGTTGGGCAGGAATGGGAAAGTGGGAGAACTCGCTATAACCTCCCTACAAATAATTAGCTGCTTTTTTAGATTTGCTCCTCCAAAGCAGCTGTGCTTGATCATGCACAGTCAATCCTGTCATTGAAATTTGGATCTAGCCCTGGTTTTCTCTAAAAATCTGAATCATAAAAAAACAAAAATAAAAAACTAGCATTACAATTTTTAAAACTTAAATTGTTTAGAAGAGGGACAATCCTACATGAAAAAACTGTTTTCTACTGAGTTTTTCCTTCTATGTTTGCTCCTCTTCTAAACAATTTAAGCTTTGTAGTATAAGTTTTTTTGTGTTAGGATTTTATTTATTTAACTAGATATTTGGATTTTGTATTATGTTTCTGTAAAAACCTCACATTTTTATTGCTGGGTATATAAGAGGAATATCTAAAGTTTTTATTCTATTGCATGCAGCAAAATATGAATTCTGACTTCACAAAATGGATGCTTCACCTGTATTTCAGCAGAAATAGCAATAAGTGACTGAGTTATCTGATCTGCTAGCATGCACTATTTAACTAGGCCTCTCTGAAAGAATAAGAACTCTCCAGAAACAGAATTGACCCAAGACAATACAAGCCAGGTGTGTGTGTGTAAGAGAGAGTAGATATAACCTTCAGCAGAGCTCAGCCTAGAAACTGGATCATCCAATCCAGAAATGAGACCTCATCAACTAGGTCGGTAGCACTGGTCAACTATGTCATGCGGCCTAGCCAGGAGCTATCACGCACTGGATAGATGACCCCTCCAAGAAAAGGGGTCTCAGCTGGGGGACAGTTCAGCAGTTCGATGTGAAGAGACCCCATTTCGTGTTCCTGTTTGACTATATACGAGCTCTTGAATATGCGTATGCTGGCTTTTAAAAACAATAGTATTTTTAAACAACTCAGGATAGCTAAAAATCAGAAACTGTCAAAATACAAAAGGATCCAGCTATGTAAAGAACTCAATGTAAACTTACTTTGCAACCGTCATACATAGCCTCAGTAGTATAATGGCTTATAGTGTCAAGCCCTTGCAACTCTGGGCTTGAATAATCATAGGTTGCTGTAAGAATTTTAAGAAACAAACACTGTGTCAAAACTACAAATGTTTGCTCTTGACGTTTTCCACCAGCCAGGGGAGTAATGTCTTACTACCTGAAGTGCACCAGCCAGGGGAGTAATGTCTTACTACCTGAAGTGCACCAGCCAGGGGAGTAATGTCTTACTACCTGAAGTGCACGCTCCCGCTTTTAAAAACAGCATGAGAGAGGGCTTGAGTGGGTGGTGATAAAGATGGTCCATTAACACCACCAGAAGACGACACCTGAGCCATCGCTCTCTGGCCCTCCCTACAGCCCAGCAAACAAGCTTCAGCATACTGGGGTCACTGTATGTAAAAGAGTCTCCTGCCTGCTGCCTAGCAGCTCAAGTTGAACATGTCTTTTCAAATAAGTCCTCCTAGCAACAGAGCCACTGACGTGTGCTTCCATCAAAAAGACAGCCTCCATGAACTCCAGCTCTCTCAAGACTAGCAACACAGACATCTCCAGTGGAGAAACTGATGGTATTTATTTAGATTTCCGCTTTTCAGCACTTCAAAGTGTTCGTCAAAGCGGATTACATTCAGGTACTATAGGTATTTCCTTATCCCTACAGGGCTTACAATCTAATTTTGTAGATTGTAAAAAATCTACATTGGAAGTTAAAGTGACTTGCCCAAAGTCACAAGGAGTGTCAGCAGGATATAAACCCTGGTTTCCCGGGGTCGTAGCCTGCTGCGCTAACCACTAGGCTACTCCTCCACTCTTCTAAAGTTATGGGGACAGTTAGCTTATTAATAACTTCCTAAGCAAGTCAAGGTTATTCTGATATGTATGGCTCTGAGTTCACCTACAATATACTAAGCTTTTATAATTATAAGTATATGTTGAGTTAAGGATTGTAATAAGTTTCTTACCCAGCATAAGTAGCAAATCTGAAATGTCTGAGAATTAAAAGGTCCAGTTCTGATATAAACAGACATCCTTTCCTGGGCTTCTTGGATCGCATATAAAAGGTACATAAATGGTAATCTTCAGTAGCACTGTCACTTCTCAGAGAGAGAGAGAGGGGGCTGTAACCCACAGGCTACTCTTACAATTCCTTACAGGTAGCTCAAAGCAAGATACATCCAGGTACAGTAGGTATTTTTAATGTCCCTGAAGAGCTTGCCATCTAGGTTTGTACGTGAAGTGAGGCAATGGAGGGTAAAGTGACTTTCCCAAGGTCACAATCAGCATGAATAGGATTTGAATCCTGGCTTCCCTGGTTCTCAGTCCATTGCTCTGACCACTATACTACTGGATCTTCGGGATCCCAAACCTACCCCTGCCAGATCTCACTTTTGTTTTGCCAAAGCGCAGGAGGGATGGAAGGGCTGGCTCCGGCTACAGCCCCAGTAGCATGGAAGCGGCAGACAAGTGCCACTTTCTTCCTGCTAGCAGTGGGGTGAGGCAATCACGTTGCAGAGTCACAATCCTCATGAGGATGACTGCGATGCTGGGCTTGGAAAAGATTTGCATCAATAGCGATAAAAAGATTTCACAGTGGTGGAGTGGAGATTGTAGGTCCAGGGAAAAGAGAAGCAAAAGTAAATTTGAGGAGGGCTTTATCATCAGGGATGGGTGAACAAAATCCTAAGGTAAGTAAAACATTTCTAGACTTCAGGAAAATGAACTTTCTTAAAATGCGGGAGTACCTGAAGGAATTGTTAGCTGGATGGGAAAATCTAGGGGAAGCAGAAGAGCAGTGGGCAAAATTAAAAGAAGATATTATAAGAGTAACTAATCTTTTTTCTAGGAAAGTAAATAAAGGAAAGAGATAGAGGCCACTAAAGAAGGAGCTGAAAAAGTAAGGGAGGAAAGGTTACATTCATAAGAGATTCCAGAAAGGGAAAGGCAGTGATAATATTTGGAAAAGTTAAGAGAAGCTGAGAAAGAGGTCAGGAATGCAAAAATTCAAATAGAAGAATATAAGAATATAAGAAATTGCCATACTGGGTCAGACCAAGGGTCCGTCAAGCCCAGCGTCCTGTTTCCAACAGTGGCCAATCCAGGTTACAGGTACCTGGCAATTACCCAAACACTAAGAAGATCCCATGCTACTGATGCAATTAATCAGTAAACTTGATTAATAGCTCCAAGAGCTTAAAAATATAGAAACTACGGTAAAACGGAAGGACAAGACTTTTTTTTTTTTTTTTAGATAATGGCATTGTGAGACTCCAAGGTGAAAAGGAGGAATATGTAGAGGCTGAGGGGAAAAACATTTCTAAATATTTCTGGTCAGTGTTCACTGTGGAAGAGCCTGGAGCAGGCCCACATAAAATGAACATAAATAAGACTGGAAATGAGGTAAATCTCAGTCGATTTTCAGAACAGTGTGTTTGTGAGGAGCTAACTCAACAAAGTAGGTAAGGCATGGGGCCAGCTGAGATACCCCTGAAAGCTCTAAAGGAACTTTGAAATGTCCTGGACTGAAGGTGTGCAGATGTGGTTCCTATTCATAAAAGTGGAAGTAAGGAAGAGACTGGGAATTATAGGCCAGTTAGTCTGACTTCTGTGGTGAGCAAATTAATGGAATCGCTGCTAAAACAGAGGAAAGTGCAGTTTTTGGAATCCAATGGATTGGAAGATTAAAGGCAGCTTGGTTTTACCAGAGGTAAATCTTGTCAGACGAATCTGATCAAGTTCTTTCATTGGGTGACCAGAGAATCGGAAGAAGGGAGAGCTTTAGATGTTTGTACTTGGATATCAATAAGGCCTTTGACACTGGAGACTTATAAATAAATTGAACACCCTTGGTATGGGACCTAGAGCGACTGACTGGGTTAGAAACCGGCCGAGTGTCAGGCAACAAAAGGTAAATAAATTGTTTTCTCTTAGGAGCTGGGTGTGTCTCAGGGATTGGTCCTTGGACCGGTTCTTTTCAAATTTTAGTGAGCCACATAGCAGAAGGATTGTCGGAAACGGTTTGTCATTTTGCTGATGATATCAATGCCTGAAACAAGGTGGTCAGTCAGGAAGGTGTGGAAAACATAAGGAGGGAAATTAGGGAAGCTCAAGGAATGGCCTAGGTTCTGGCAACTAAGATTTAATGCTACAAAAAAATGCAGAGTAATGCATTTAGAATGCAAAAACCCAAGGGAGAGGGACAGCATTGGAGGTGAAATTCTTCTAAGCACAAAAGAGTGAGATCTGGGGGAAGGGGGTTGTATCTAATATTCTTAAGGTGGTCAATCAGGTGACTAAAGCAACCGCAAAAGCCAGAAAGATGCTTGGCTGCATAGGGAGAGGAATGGTCAGCAGAAAAAGGGAGGTGATATTGCCCCTGTATAGGTCACTGGTGAGTCCAGATTTGAAATACTGTGCACAGTTCTGTAGACCGCACCATCAAAACCATATAAAACAGGATGGAGTTGGTCCAGAGGATGGCTACTAAAATGGTCAGTGGTCTTTGTTCTAAAGCATACGAGGACACATGTAAATATCTAAACACGTACACACTAGAATAAAGGTGAGAAAGGGAAATGATAGAGACATTTAAATATCTCAAAGTTCTCCATGCACAGGAAAGGAAGCTCTAGAATGGAGGGATCATGGGATAAGGGTAAAAGGGAGTAGACTCAGAAGTAATCTTAGGAAATATTTATTTTCAGAAAGGGTAGTGGATGCATGGAAGAGAATCCCAGTGGAGGTGGTGGAGACAAAAACAGTATCAGAATTCAAGAAAGCATGAGAAAAATACAGGGGATTTCTAAGGGAAGGATGGGATTTTATAAAACTAAATTACTTGGGCAGACAGGCAGACCAGAAGAACCATACAGTCTTCTTCTGCCATCATGTTTCTGTGTTTCTATAGGATTTTAGTAGGATAGATTAGATGAAGAACCTAGGATCAGAGTGAGGTAAGCAAGAGAATGGCAATAGGGAGAGAAGGTATGATGTTGACAGGGAACAGTTGATGAATCTCATGTCCACCATCCAACCAAGTCTATCCTTCATTTTTCCAGCCTACTACTCTTTCAGGCCGAAGCAATATCAAGTGCCGAGCCTAGCACACAGGTTAACGAGTGTTTGGCAACGCATTTGGGATGTGCGTCCATAACCCCTTATGCAATAAGGGCTAGATTTTTTTTAAAATACACACGCGCATCCATGTGCGCATATTATAAAATTGGGGGTGGCGCATGCAAGTGGGGGTCGATTTTGGCAACATTCGCACGGCAACGCATCTGGGCCTTCCCCGGTTTCCTCCCAGTCCGCTCCAATTTAGGAGCGGACTGGGAGGGAATTTTCCTACCCCCTACCCTAACCTCCCTTCCCACCCTCTAAAACCCATTTTTAAATTTATTTACCTTTTATTTTGCAAGTTATTTCTAGGCCCGACGTGAAGTAACTTGCGCACGCCGACAGCCGGCCACCCAGCTCCGCTCCGCTCCCCAGTCCGCCCCTTCACAGAGACCTGGCTCTTGTGCGCATAACAGGGGTTATGCACACGGCTGGGCCTCTTCTAAAATGCGTGCAGCGCATGCAAGGCCCGGCCACACCAGTAACCCCCGTTTTTTTACACACGGGGAGTATTTAAAATCCAGCCTTAAGGGGATTAGTGCATCCAAAACTTGCATCCAAACCAGCGTGCAGCTAATATTTATTTATTTAGCACTTTTATATGCCGATATTCATGTAAAAAATTGCATATCACTTCGGTTTACAGTAAAATGAGAACAAGCATGTAAGAATGCACTATATCAAACAAGGGATACAAGAACTGGGATCAACAGAACAAATAATAATAGGCTCTTCCAGAGAGCGGGAGATTAAAAGGGACAAAGAGTCATGTTACTAAGAGATTAACAGTGTCATGTTGCTAATAATGCTCATCATATGAAAATTCATGTTGCTGAGGCTAATATTAGCTGTAACCCACTTATGTAAAAAATAAATGTACGCCCAACACGCAAATTTTTACTCTCAAAATGAACACCTGCCCGGAGCAGGAGTTCCTCTGACTTAATATCGTGGCAATATTAGGATGGAGGAACCAAAGAAAGGGAGTCAGGTAAATATAATTTTTTTTTTTTTTTAAAGTCTTGCCGGCGGTCAGGTTAGGAAAACGGGCGCTCATTTCCCTAACCCGCGCACAGCCACTTCTCTTGGACACTCGATGCCAGTGAGGCGCTAGGGATGCACAATTTCCCTTAGCGCCTCCTTTTTAACGCAGCAGCTCATTTGCCCTTTGCATCGCAGGCCCAGGAGATGTCGATGGGCCCGTGTTAGGAAGGCGGGCACCCAGTTTGGATGCACAGTTTTAGCGCGTCCGCACTGCATAGGCCTGCATGGATTTGCTGGGGCAGCGCTGAAGATCCACACTAAAATGGGAAGAAAATGAGTACCTGTAGCACGATATATCTCGGAACAGAATGAGGGTTTTGAAAGTTTTAAAGAAACCCAAAATAGGAGGAGGAAGGGAAATGGAATGTTTATGCTGCAAATGGTATGGCATCAACATTTCTACCTGGCGTGTCCGAATGAAAAAACATTTAAGAGCAAACGACATTTAAAATTAGATGGGGAAAATAAAAACTGGAATTTCATTCATGGCAGAAAGAGAGAGATCAGCGTAATGTAATGTGTGTTATGTGTTTTCAGGGCAGCTCTAGGCCTTGCTGATGGGTCCTTTGGAGAAATGTTTTTAAAACTTCTGTCCAGCTGCAAAATGCTTATGAAATTCAATCAACCTGATCAAGAAGTATTTGGAAGAGAATGATCTTGCCCTTACCAACTAAATTAAAAGGAAGTTGACTGGAAATGTGATTAATTCTTTGATTTTTGATGAAGCACTAGATGTTCACCACCATAGTGATCTTGTTTTCATTTTTTAATTTTTTTCTTATGGAGAAGCAAATCTGCAATATGTAATGTCAGCAAACAGCCAAACAGTAGCATCTTGTGTCAGTAAAACTTAATTCATATGATCTTTCCTGGAAGAAAGTGGCAGCAGTGAATTGCAACTCAGCATCCAACTGCTCAAAGTTCATACAATAAATCCCCACCCCCAGCAAACCCCTATAACCTAGTTATGTTTTCAGGATATATGTCTACCATTATAATACTTCCGCTTATTACGAATGTTTGTCCACCTTGTAACACTCACTGTAATTATGAATGTTTTACCCATAAACCGTTATGATCTAATGATTCTCACATGGAATGATGGTATATAAAACATTTCAATAAATAAATAAGATGTAAAGCCAAATGAAAAATCTGAATTGCTTTGTTTGTCTTGCTCTGCCCACCTACTACTACATGTTGCTGTCTCTCATGCAATGTCTACTCCAAAAAGGGGCGATTTAAAGAGGTTCATAATTGATTTGCTGTAGTTCTCAAGCATTCCAATACAACAAAAATCCTCTTTTGATATCTGTAAAGAGATAATGTTTGAATGCAGCGTTACTATTCCTGGTTCAGTTTGTTTTTGGCCGCACAGTGTGCTCAAAAAGCATGACAGGTCTTAATGCGTCTTTCAGACCATAAAAAAAGAGTTCAACAGTGGAAAAACCAAAAAAAACGAAAATGTAAGCAACTACACAAGAAGCTAGGCAAAACCTTCATACAAGGCTTGAATTTCTGATTGAAACACTTCAACCACTGTATGAAACGCAGAAGAAACTGGAATCCTGTTCTGAGCAACCTGCTTTCTCTTCTAATACAGAAGTGTATGACATTGTGGCTAACAATATCACTGCAGAACTTTCTCACAAAAGCACATATGGAGCGATTCCAGGGAAAAAAAATCTTTTCATGTCCATGATACCAGTTGATGAGCAGGACACACTCACCAATTGTTTTCAAAGTTTTCATGAACAGTTATCAAAGAAGTGGGAAGCTACTGTCCCCTGAAGCTTTTCCCAGCGATGCATCACTCTGGAAAATAATTGTGCAGTTTGTCCCTCATCACAAAAGTGTGGCCTCAACGGATACATTTCAAGACTATTTTCATGCTATGCTTCAAATGATAGATGTGATAAATGGGTAAATGAATTCCATGTACACATGGCAATGCCTGTTCTGGACAGCAAAACCATCAACTCCTCTTGAATTCTGGAAAATCCACCGCACCGACTTTCCAACATTGAGCCGTGCTGCTTCATGCATCCTCTGTGTCCCACCTGGCTCAGCTGATTTGGAGACTGTGTTCTCTAAATCTGGCTACATCCAAGACTGCAGAAGAACAAACCTCGGAAAAGACACTTTAAAAAAACATTGCTGCGAGCCTATGCTTCACAGGACTTTTGGAAATTTCACTGATGTCCCCCAAATGTCTGCAAGGACACATAGATAAACTCCAAAAAAAGGAGCAACACTTCCTTATCTAACAAAAATCAAACTGAACCAAAAGATGAAGATTTATGCATTAGATGCATGTTAATATAGTCCCAGCCAAAGTGGTATTATTGTTCTGAACAGTCAATGAACTTTTTTTTTAAATGTTTTTACTAAGTGTAAAAACATATTACTACAAGCAAGCTTTACACTTACAGCTTATAGTCAAAGCTTTCACAACAAATAAGTTCTGTTCAGCAGCACTAATTTAGGATATCGCTTTGGTTGGAATTATATTTACATTTGTAGACAGTATTTGTAGTTCTCGAAGTCACACTATGGTGGACTGTGATATCTCAGTGAACAGTTTTTTTTAGGGAAGTCTCCTTCGACTTCAAGTCAGAGTTTACAGAGGCTAAATGTACTTGCAGTCATTTGCACATACTTAGTATTATCTACAAATACCAAGAGGTTCCATGGTAGTCATATTGCACTGTCCTAAAACTGCAAATTACCTCCAACTTTTACAAGATTGGTCCCTAAAGCAGACACGAAGGATGTCGAAACACTAAACGGTGTCAGGCTGGACTCCCCATGATCTTCTTTAAAGAGCTCCCACACAATCGAGTTGGGCAGGAAAGTAAAGTAATGCTAAAAGCTAAGTACTCAAAGTTTTAGTCTCTTTATCAACAGTACTACCCTTTATGCATGGGGACATGATAATTTTAAGAGTTGAAGATTGAAAGACAGTTTGGGACCTATTGAAAAAGCATGTGAGCTGCCATTATATTATTTTAATTGCATAAAGAAAAAAAAATTTAAAATATGAAAAAGATTTGCCTACACATCTGGTAAATGATTATAAGAATATGCATTCATTGAATGCAAAAGGCTGCCTTGCACTAAGGATGATACAAGCACGGTTCCATATACAGGTTTCTCGAACACCCATCTTCTGATTTTGAACATTTGCACATGCCTAATAAAAAAAAAAATCATTCAAAGTAAAAGTTAAGTGGAAGTGAAGCTGCATCCATCCTGTCAACAGGAATTACAACTGCAGGTGGAAAGCTCTTCTTATTGGAAAGGTTCCACCGTATCCTTGCTAAAAGAGATTGAGATGTAAAGAAAACTGTATCCACTGCACACCTGTGTAAATATATCTGCATCTTCAGGACATAGATATTGCCAGGCCATGCCTGTGGTGGCCCAGTACAATTATTTGACCTATTCATTCAATGCAAATGTTTATATGCTCAGGATTGTATTCAAAAGTAAACTGTTGATTCAACAAAAAAGGTTATCTTTTGAGGATTTATTAATCCATGGTGACATAACTATTTGGAGGTGGCTTTTATTTCTACAGCAGGCAAACGGTAAATTCTGTTTTTTTAAAATAATCTGTTTAATTTGTATTCCTGTCCTCATTTCTATCCACCATACTAAAAACTCTGATATTCACCAGGAAAAGTAGTAAGTAATTTTCTTTTCCATTGATTCTCTCCCATTTTCATTCTTGTCAAAATAAACCCTGATAAATTCCTAGCCAAAATAAAATAATTTAAAAACCAAAACTGAAGGTCCCTATGTATGATGGACAATAGTTTTAGTCCCAGTCTGTTAGGAGTGCTATCTTTCAAAAGTGTTATCTTAGAAAATACAGTCTACCTGGTTATTTGACACTAGAAGTGATATCATCTTGATCACACCTAATGCCATCTCTCAAAAGAGGTGGATACCAACAGTAATACAAACTCCATCCTTCACCAAGAAACAAAGCAGTTCAGCCCCCATCACCAGGAAACAAAGCAATTCAGTAACCCTTCCTCCTCACAAACATTTTAACAGGAAAGCAAAGCAATCCAGCCCCCTCCCCATCGTAAAGCACTCCACCAGGAAAGCAAAACAATCCAGCCCCCTCCCCCCCAAGAATTTCACCAGGAAAGCAAAACAATCCAGCCCCCTCTCCCCCCCAAGCATTTCACCAGGAAAGCAAAACAATCCAGCCCCCCCCCCCCCCCCCAAGCATTTCACCAGGAAAGCAAAACAATCCAGCCCCCTCCCCCCCAAGCATTTCACCAGGAAAGCAAAACAATCCAGCCCCCCCCCCCCCCCCCAAGCATTTCACCAGGAAAGCAAAACAATCCAGCCCCCTCCCCTAAGCATTTCACCAGGAAAGCAGAACAATCCAGGCCCCTCCCCCCAAGCATTTCACCAGGAAAACAAAACAATCCAGCCCCCTCCCCCCCAAGCATTTCACCAGGAAAGCAAAACAATCCAGCCCCCTCTCCAAGCATTTCACCAGGAAAACAAAACAATCCAGCCCCCTCTCCAAGCATTTCACAAGGAAAACAAAACAATCCAGCCCCCTCTCCACGCATTTCACCAGGAAAGCTAAACAATCCAGCCCCCTCCCCCAAGCATTTCACCAGGAAAGCAAAACAATCCAGCCCCCTCCCCCAAGCATTTCACCAGGAAAGCAAAACAATGCAGCCCCCTCCCCCAACCAAGCATTTCACCAGGAAAGCAAAGTAATTCTTAGCCCTCACCCACTGCTGGAAGTCGACCCCTTAACCCCATCTATCCCCCACCGTTTGGTGTGCTGTCAGCACAGTGGGGACTCCTTTTCTTCATTGAGTCTAAATCTCTAGTCTCCTTTCTCTGTGCGGGGCTCCAAGAGGCTAATAAACATGCACCATGCTGCATGCATCCCCCACCCCTGCTCGCGTCCTCAAGTTGAAATAGGAGTTACCACACAAGCCCACCCGCCTACTCACCACTGATTCACTGCTGAGTCTGGACCCCGCCACTCCACTCCGACTCATAAAGAACAAACACAGCTGGGGCAGCAGAACACACAGGGATGGGGAGAGTCAGCAGCCAATCGTACAGTACACACCGACAAGCTACGTGACCCAATGTTACCAGAGTGGGCTACTTCCTTCCCAACTAGGCAACTTTTTTTCCCGGGGTGCGGGGAAAATAATTGTATGCGGGTATGGCTAGTTTGGGACTGGCCAGCTGAGCGCTAACAACAGTACTCTATGTTGCTGGCGCCTTTTTGCTGCGTCTGACGCAGGCCAGCCAGCAGTCGCAGAGTGATGACTCATCGGCAGCAGCAGCCAATCAGAGGAGACAGGAACGGCGGGGCAGGTGCAGAAGTGACTCACTGTACGCAAAGGCCTGGCACGGCTAACTGAAGCGTGTTAAAGAGCATGAGAAAAAGGAAAAGGAGACCAAGGGGGGAAGGCAGCTGGGGCGAGCCAAAACGGCAGCCTGCAGCGCCCAGAGGAGCCCATGGCGTAGGTGCATTATAGAAGAAAGACAATTGTTATTTAAAAAAAATAATAATAAAAGGGGGGAGGGAAGGAAAGGAAGAAGCAGTGGCAGAGAGGGAGCGCACTTCCAGCATATTGCCTCCGCTTTTACCTCGCCGTGCTCCCTGCAGCTTCTGAGAAACCCGAGCTTTCGCTGCTGGGTTCGCCACTGAACCCAAGGCAGCTAACGTCCCCCCTTTACCCTCTTGAAGCCTCCTAACCCAGCTGCTGCTTGGGAACAGGAGACAGAGGTAAGAGGCGAGGTCAAGGGAAGAAGTCTTTTTTTTGTTTGTTTGTTTGCTTGCTTAAGGATTCGCTCTCTGGGGGGAAGAAAGTAGCACTATAGTACAAATGGAGTAGAAGAGAGGGCTAGAAAGGGGGTTGGAGGAAAAAGAAAGGATGTTGAACACCATGAAAAGAGGGCAAAGATAGAGAAGGTCGAGCGTGGCGATATTGGTGCACTGTCAAAGGTAGAATAAGTAGCGAAAGGTGGCGGCAAGAGGGGAGTGAGGATGTGAGGGGCAGAGGGGATGGGGTGAGGGGCAATGAGCTGGTAAGGAAGTAGAGGAAAAGAGAGTATTTGCGGCAGAGAGAGGAGTAGGACCAGTGTTAGTTTTTTTGTGCCCTGTATGAACAATTCTTGTGCTTCACCCACCCCACCCCGAATTCATTCAATCTCTGTCCCGGTCCGTAAAAATAAGCCCAGCTCCTTCTAGCAATCTAAACTTTAAAAACTACCTGGGTTTATTGGATATTAGTTGTCTATATTGTACTGTTTTCCTTGTATTGCTATGTCAACTAGAAACCCCCTTTAGAGCCTTACATGAGAATAATAATTTTTCTGTGGGTTGTTTTGGTTTGTTTTTTTTTGTATTCCTATTTATTTTTTATATTTTTGAATTAAGCTGACTTTTCTTTCATTGCATTTGCAAAGCTATTGTAAAAATTCTTAAATATATTTAAAAAAAATTGACAGTGCCCCAACCCATGATTGGAGGAAAGGGAGGTGCACAAACTTTCTTCTAGCCTCCTGAGGTGACCTCCACATAAACATCAAAGGAGTCAAACCTCTTCCTTAATGGTAATAAAGAGAATAAATATGATCCAGCGTGCCTGCTTGTTCACTCCTTTTTTTTTTCCCAAAAATCTAGAACAAATTAGCTATTTATTGTCATCTAGTGGTTTGTTTGTTTCTTAATTCTAGTTAAGAGGATAGACATAGTAATGTTTAGGTCATATGCACTACCTAAAGTACTACATACTCAAATGAGGACGTTCCTGACAAACTAAAAACAAAGGAAACCTCCTGTAACTAAATTGAAGCAAAATCTCTTCCTCCACAGATCAAATTAGTGAACTAAAAGAGAAAAAATGAAAAAAGGTGAGGAATCAGATGTTATGAAATCTTTGTATGTTACCCAGACACACACCACCTTTTATTTTTTGTTGCCCCTTAAGGTTTAGGTCTCCTCAACGATGCTGAGGCTGGATACTACAAAGCCATGGATATCCTGATGTCCTAGAACATCTACAGGACATTTTAGTTTGCAACAGGGTTGCTTTTTAACTGTGTCCCCATTGGATGTGGGGTCATAAAGGTTTTTTCTCTTCTCTAAATAGAGGCTGTTACAACTCAGAGTGGATAGTCTAGGTGATTCCACTCTGGCTCTTCTGTCAGAGAACTGACTTAAGTCAGTACATCTGTCCCAGAAACTGTTGCAAAATAGGACGAACTTTCTCCTCTCATATATTACATTTTATTAAAATTAGAGAGAGTGAGAGAGCATGTGTGTGAATGAGAGAAAGGGAGTGTGTCTGTGAGAGAGGGAGGGTGTTTGTGAGCATGTGAGTGAGTGAATGAATATGTACCGTGTTTCCCCGAAAATAAGACAGTGTCTTATATTAATTTTTGCTACCAAAGATGCACTAGGCCTTATTTTCAGGGGATGTCTTATTTTTCCATGAAGAAGAATTCACATATATTGTTGAACAAAAAAATGAACATTTATCATATTCTGAATAGTTGTCTGGTTATGCTGGTTTGTGATGACAACTAACTGAATCCTGCAGGGTAAAAAAATCACAGCTGCATGCTCTGGTGTTCTGTGCGATGGGCATGCTCCCAAATAAAAACTTTGCTAGGTCTTACTTTCGGGGGAGGTCTTATATTTAGCAATTCAGCAAAACCTCTACTAGGTCTTATTTTCGGGGGATGTCTTATTTTCGGGGAAACAGGGTATGTATTAGAGAGGGTACGTCTACTACTCTTCTCAACAAATCTCACATGTTTTCTCCTTCTCCTTCCCTCAGTCATGCACTCTCACAAGATTGCTCATTCTCTCTCCCTCATTCATGTGCTCTCATATACACACTCCCATTATTTCACATATACAGGGCCGGATTTGTATTGCCAACACCCATGGGCAGGGGGATTACCCGCCTTCTTTCCTGAGATATGGGGGGGGGGGGGGGGGTTCAATTCCCAGCCACTTATTTAAATCTGTGCTCTCCTGATCCTGTGAAGCAGCAACATCAGCAATCCAAAAGAAATTCAGCATGGAAACTGCAGCCGCACACTCAAGACCCTACCCCCTCCTCCCATATGGGTTTCCTTTTACTCTGGAAACCTGTGCACGAGGCAGGGCTTTGAAAGTGTGGCTGCGGGCTGCAGGCCTTGTGTTGAATTTCTTTTAGATTGCTGCAGCTGCTGCTTTGCAGGATCAGGAGAGTGCCAATTGAAATAGGCAGCTGCGATGCAGGCCCAGATCAAGACATAGCAGCAGTGGCAATGCTCCAGCACCTATCAAAATTTGGCACCAGAGGCAGTTGCGTATACCTAAATCCAGGCCTGCACATATACACTCTTTCCCTCTATCGCATATACACACTCTTGCATTCAAATATATGCTCTCACTCACACATACATACACTGTCTCTCATTCACATGCACATTCACACATGCACTATAGGTACACTGCCTCCTATTTGGGTGCTGCCTCTCCTGGTTCTGCTTCTAGATTTCCATAGCAGTGAGAAGTGTGACCCACCTAATGTATGGTTCCTCTGGTCCTGGACGTAGGTCCTGCAAGAACAACATGTAATCAACTGGACACCACAGGAGCCATACACTAGCAGAAAAGAGACACCAGTAGTACCAAGTAGCCAGACTTTGCCTCGGCTGCCCCTTGCTCCCCCTTGAACCTTGCCACTGGAGGAACTCAAGTCATCTTGCTGATGCAGCATCGCTGCCCCTGCTGCTCTCAACCTCGCAATTGGCTGTGCAGGGGTGGCACATCATCAGCGGCATGGAACAAGGAAAAAATAATGCCGACAGGGTCCGTGTTTGCTCCACTGATGTGGTAGTGGCTTAAGTCTGTTGGGCTTCATGCTCAGGGCCTGTCACTCGGTGCTTCTCTTCAGAAGATGACATCAAGTTCAGGTGCCACAGCCCAACACCCTCTTGATGTTCCCGTGCTGACATCACTGTGATTGGACCTGCCCGACTGAAAGTACCATCCAGGGCATGTAGGCCCCGTACCAGGCCATTGCCAACTCTGCAGACCGCTGCCCCCACTTCAGGTGTGCCAACCTGTGTAATTATACAATATGCACACTCAATAGTGCTGAGATCTGGAAATGGTGGGGGGTGGGAGAGATGGAGAGGCTTTTGGGCACATTGTACAGAAAGAAAGAAGACTGGGGAGGGATATTGGTAAAGTAGCTATATTGGAGATGTAAGTCTCTTGTTGCTTTTTTATTGATTTCTTTCACCCTTCTTCCCTATCTCTCCCCCCACCCACCTTTCTAAAACCTTTGGGAAACAATTTAATTGCAGAAGGGGGATGTAGATGAATCAGGTTTGGCAAATAACCTTTCAAAGTCAGAACTATTCATTCCCAATTGGACTAAGCATGCACAGGCATTCTGACATTACCAAGTGATGAGGGAGGGGTTTGTTTCAGTATTTATTGTATTTATGCAGTTTTGCATATCCAACTGTTGACATAATTGTAAATACACTATAAGGTTGTGTGCTTTAATTCATCAGAAATAAAATAATTATTAAAAATACCATTTATAATAACTTTATTTGATCCTCCTGAAGATTGGGATACTTTGGGGCTAGGGACTTCCCTTTCCCCACGTTACTTGAGCTGGTTTTGGGCTACAGTTATCTTATTTTAGAATACAAATCCCATTTAAAATCTGGCCATGTTGACAGGAAGGGACGCTGAGCCGTGCTCCTCACATGAGAATAGGAGTACAACTGCCATCATTTTGTGGCTCGAATAAATTACTTTCAACATGATGGTGAATTTAGACATGTAAATGCGACAGAGAGCTAATTTAGCTTTTTAAAAATGTTTCTTGTAATTAGCAACAATTCTGATGGCTCTCACACATTTATAATATCTGTCAGATTCCTACTGACTGAGTAGTGTAACTCTTAGGGGCAGATGCAATAAGACGCGCACTGAAAATGGGTGCTGACATTCTTTCTCTCTCCAGACTCCTGCCGCTAACAAGGAGTTGTAACAAAGTCCTTTGCTGCCTATTGTTTCTGGCCATTTAAAATTTGTATAGCTCCCACTCAGCCCACTTAATCACGTACGTGGCCGTTTTTGTGCACTCAGTGTCAATTATCCATTCTCTAGCCATCTTCACATTTAACAAGGCTACTTAATTTTGTATTGTACTGTTCCATAAAGCCTAGACGGTCATAAAGTGCTTGCGCTTATCCTCCTTTGACACAAAACGTTTCTTTCTCTTATTCAAAATTTGTCTTCAACATCTACTATCAGTGCATTGCACAAAGGAATGTTTCTTTTTTTCTGGTCCAAAATTATTCTTATTCTAATACCAGTTCATTGCACACAGTTCTTATTTTATTTAATGATCCCATTACACTTATAGAAATGTTTTATACAATCCCATGACACTTAGACACCAATAATTATCTTTTCAAGGCTCTTGATGGACAAACAATGGCGACATGGCCATGTTTTGCAACTTAAACTGCTGCTTCAGGGCATTCTGTTCACAGCACAAGTTAAATAGTGACTTTGTCTGCCTTCACTTCCGGCAGGTAGAGATGAACTAGACTGATCCCAGACGCTCAATCAGTTTATCCACTTGTGGCATCAGATACATGTCAAGAACATAAGAAGATGCCATACTGGATCAGACAAAGGGTCCATCAAGCCCAGCATCCTGTTTCCACAGTGGCCAATCCAGGCTACAAGTACCTGGCAAGTACCCAAAAACTAAGTATATACCACATTACTGATGCTAGAAAACAGCCACTGCTATTACTAAGTCAATTTGATTAATAGCAGGTAATAGACTTCTCCTCCAAGAACTTATCCAAACCTTTTTTAAATCCAGCTACAGTAACTGCACTAACCACATCCCCTGGCAACAAATTCCAGAGTTTAATTGTGTGCTGAGTGAAAAAGAATTTTCTCCGATTTAGTTTTAAATGTGCCACATGCTAACTTCATGGAGAACGGGTAAATTCACATTTACCCGCTCTAGACCTCTAATGATTTTAAAGACCTCTATCATATCTGTCTCTTCTCCAAGCTGAACAGCCCTAACCTCTTTAGTCTTCCTCATAAGGGAGCTGTTCCATCCCCTTTTATCATTTTGGTCACCCTTTTCTGTACCTTCTCCATTGCAACTATATCTTTCTTGAGATGCGGTGACCAGAATTGTACACAGTATTCAAGGTGAGGTCTTACCATGGAGCAATACAGAGGCATTATTACATCATCGGTTTTATTCACCATTCCCTTCCTAATAATTCCTAACATTCTGTTTGCTTCCCATGATTTTTTACTTTTCTTAGAAGCCATTCAAGAGGAACTTTGTCAAATGCTTTTTGAAAATCCAAATGCACTACATCCACCAGTTCATATGTTTATTAACCCCTTCAAAAAAATGAAGCAGATTTGTGAGGCAAGACTTTGTTTGTGTAAAGCCATGCTGAATTTGTTCCATTAAACCATGTCTTTCTATATGTTCTGTGATTTTGATCTTTAGAACACTTTCCACTATTTTTCCTGGCACTGAAGTCAGGCTAACTGGTCTGTAGTTTCCTGGATTGCCCTGGAACCCTTTTTAAATATTGGGGTTGCATTAGCCACCCTCCAGTCTTCAGGTACAATGGATGATTTTAATGATAGGTTTCAAATTTTAACTAACAGACCTGAAATTTAATTTCTTAGTTCCTTCAGAACCCTGAGGTGTATACCATCTGGTCCAGGTGATTTTACTGCTCTTCAGTTTGTCAATCAGGCCTACCACATCTTCTAGGTTCACTGTGATTTGGTTCAGTTCATCTGAATCACTACCCATGAAAACCTTCTCTGGAATGGATATCTCCCCAACATCCTCTTCACTAAACACCGAAATAAAGAAATTGTTTAATCTTTCAATGATGGCCTTATCTTCTCTAAGTGCCCCTTTAACCCCTCGATCATCTAACAGTTCAACTGACTCCCTCGCAGGCTTTTTGCTTCGGATATATTTTTTAAAGTTTTTATTGTGAGTTTTTGCCTCTGCGACCAACTTCTTTTCAAATTCTCTCTTAGCCTGTCTTATCAATGTCTTACATTTAACTTGCAAGCGCTTATGCTTTCTCCTATTTTCTTCTGTTGGATCCTTCTTCCAATTTTTTAATGAAGATCTTTTGGCTAATATAGCCTCTTTCACCTCACCTTTTAACCATGCCAGTAATCATTTTGCCTTCCTTCCACCTTTATTAATGTGTGGAATACATCTGGACTGTGCTTCTAGGATGGTTTTGTTTGTTTTTTTAAACAATGTCCATGCCTCTTGCAGACGTTTTACCTTTGTAGCTGCTCCTTTCAGTTTTTTCTATTTTTCTCATTTTATCAAAGTTTCCCTTTTGAAAGTTAGCACTAGAGCCATAGATTTACTTACTGTGCCCTTCCTGTCATTAATTCAAATTTGATCATATTATGATCACTATTGCCAAGCGGCTCCACCTCTGTTACCTCTCACCAAATCCTGTGCTCCACTGAGAATTAGATCTAAATTTTCTCCCTCTCTCATCAGTTCCTGAACCAATTGCTCCATGAAACTGTCATTTATTCCATCCAGGAACTTTATCTCTCTATCATGTCCAGATGTTACATTTACCCAGTCAATATTGGGGTAATTGAAATCTCATATTATTACTGCACTACCAATATGGTTAGCTTCCCTAATTTCTCTTAGCATTTCACTGTCCGTCTCACCATCTTAGCCAGGTGGACAAGTTTTAAACTTGTGCCAATAGTGTCAGTCATCAAAGCTTCTATTAATTGAAATTAATGTGCCTTCTGCCCGTCACAGCAATCGCAGACTTCCAAAAACACATCCAGGTCTTTGTAAATGGTATATGATTGCCTACATATACAAGTGCAAGAACCTTTATAGAGTATAAAGATGAAATTCTTTTGAAGGGACATTATCTAATATTTCTGCTAAAGATATGTTTAATAATTATTTATAATAAATTCTTGAGGTTTCTGAAAACAGTTCTACCATCAATTACTAAAGCATTTTATTTACCTAATAAAAAGGGAATTGACAGGGCATGGAATAATGGAAACCTTTGGGATGAAAAATTTGAATATTGAACCTGGATCTGAAGATTTGGCTGTAGCCCTGTTATCCGTCTCTGTGGTTAAAGCCACCCTGTTATTTCTTCAGTGATTTGTGATTGGTATATCACATATGCTCCCCCCCCCCCCCCAAAAAAAAAAAAAATACCAATTTGCCTCTAATCTGAGTTAAAGCAGTTGTGTGCTCTTTGCTTGTGATTTCTGGATATGTATTGTGTTGTTTGATGACTTGTTTTAGCTTGTAAGTGTATTGTTTTATGTATTTTTATAATCAACTTAGCACTGCTGTATTGCTATAAGTAGAAAATAAATACCTTTAACTAAAATTGACATGCGTTTCTTGATCCAGAACAACTGGAGGTTTTTATTGACGGTCACCACTAGGTATCTGAGATGAAATTGGAGGATTCATTGTCATCTGTGGAAGACGAATGGACGTTTTACTTTTTCTATTTGACTTCTCAGTTAGTGGTTACTCCTTTGCTTTTTATATCTTTTTCTTTTTTTCATCTCTTCTTTCAATAGTGGTCTCTGTACAGTAATGATTCTTTGTTTTATTGATGTAATTTGCATTTACTGTATTCATATCCTAATTTGTAAATATTCAAAACTGCTAAAAATAAAATTAGAAAAAATGTAGGTCACACATCTTAAAGAATTTTTTTTTTTTCTGTAGACAGCAGGATAATCAACCACACAAGTGGAAGAGGGTGGAATGGCACTATCACCAATTCTTTTCCAAAATCTAGGTATTTGAGGTGACTAAGGTTTATTAAGATTGACATCTTAACATTCCCGCACTATTTAAAGGCATAACACGCCATGGTACGCATGTTGAACTGTTGATGTTTGAAGTGTCTTTCTGACGAGAACAAGATACAAAGGTAGGCACGGTTGTTAGCAGGTACACTATATTCATTTTGAAATTGTATTAATATTTATATGTCAAATTAAATTTTTTATATGATGTAAATTTAGTGTGTGTTTATATTTTTTAATTTTGTTCGAGGTGATTTGTGATAATATGCAAAGACAGTCGCATTGGAGATAAACCGATCATACACATAAAAAAAACTTGGACAATATAAGGTACTGCATTTTTATAATTATTATATTTATTACTTTTTTTTTTAGAGGGAATATTTTTATAACCATATTTTATATATGTTATAGTTCTTAGTTATTCCCCAATGAAGCCTTTTTTAAAGTGAAATGAAGACAGCGTTGTCAGGAATTACAATTTTTAAAGCTTGATCATTGTCACACGTTTGCTATAGTTGGCAGAAGATAGCTACAAGTGAGAATCTTTTGAAGAAGCGGCATGTTTTCACCTTCTGGCAAAAAGTATAATTTATGAAGAGGAATACAATTCAAATATGCGAAGCACGCTTTAAAATGTTATCTGTTTTTGACATCTTGGTGAACTTTGTTACTAGTATATTACTGTAGTAACATTGCATGAAATTATCACTTGAATTGTTATATATTTACATATGTACTATTATATTAATGAGAAGGATATATGGGATCGTAATATGACTGGTGAGAGTGATTGACGACAGTTTGTATGTTTTTTTTATTTTTTATGTCATAACTAAAAACATGTTTATGTATGTTGATCACATTTAATGACATTTGAAGAGTGTATATTTATCCATATTTATTTTGAGACTGTGCAAATCTATGAAAATTTTAATTAACTTTTTTTATTAAAAAAAAGATAAGTTGAAGTATATTGTAGCATAATCATTCTCTCGATATTGATTTTATAACTGAAGGTCTAAGCAGACAGTTGATATTTTGGGCCTTAACATCTTTTTAAAATAGAGTAATAATCAATCAACTAATGCTGTTCTTGGGAGTAAGTAACAAGTAAATATACTTCTGGCAGTCTGCTGTCTAGTTGTGACCCAGACTGGCAACTATCAGAGACAGGATGCGGGGCTCGATGAACCTTGTTCTGACTCAAAATGGCATATCTTATGTTCTAATGTATCTGGTAAAGCTGAAAGAGACCAAAAAAAAACAGGTTGACAAAAGTGGAAGTGAAATTAAAACTAACTAAAGTGGTAAAGCAAGGTGTGAAAACTTTTTTTCAAATATATCAGACAGTAGGAAGACTAGGAGAAATTTAATATTTAAAGGTGACATGGAATAATGTGTGGAGAGAGACAAGGGAAAAGCAGAAATGCTAAACATACTTCTGTTCCATGTTCATGGAAGACTACTTTGGAGAATGGCCACTGCTGGTTGGCAAGCGTACATACCACACTATTTATGAAGCAGAATGTTTATGTGGAACTGGCAAAACAAAGTGGACAAAGCCATGGGACTGGCTGATATAGATCCTAGGGTACAAAGGAGCTCAGAGAGGTTCTGTTTAATAGATCATACAGAAGTGGGGGCCACAGGAATGGAGAAGGGCGGTTGTGGGCTTGCTTCATAAAAGTGGTAGTAGAGGGGAGATAGCAAATGTTGCTTACCTGATGTAACAGGTGTTCTCACAGGACAGCAGGATGTTAGTCCTCACAAATGGGTGACATCGAGGATGGAGCCCTGTACGGAAAACTTTTCTGTCAAAGTTTCAACAAGCTTTGACTGACACTGGCACACTGGGTGCACTGAGCATGCCCAGCCTGCAATTATCCCTGAGGTGTCTCCCTCAGTCTCGTCTTATAGCTAAAAAGCACAAGCGAAACTAAAATAAAAGTATACAGACCCAACTCCGCGGGGTGGCGGGCGGGTTTCGTGAGGACTAACATCCTGCTGTCCTGTGAGAACACCTGTTACATCAGGTAAGCAACATTTGCTTTCTCACAGGACAAGCAGGATGGTAGTCCTCACAAATGGGTGAGTACCGAGCTGAGGATGCCCGGGAATGCACCAGATACACCGCAGATGCGCAAAGGCGTAACGACTGAGGTGGAAATGGGAACGGAGGGCATCCGCAACACCATAATGGGTTCGTGGAAGGATGTTGGGTAGTGAATTGAAAAAAGTAAGAGTAGGCGGACTGGCCAAACATGGAGCATGCCGGCTAGTCAAATGTAAGCAATAATAGGCTGCGAAGGTATGGAGAGGACTCCAGGCTGCAACCTGATAATAAAGTACAAGCAGCAGTAACCAAAGGGAAGCTGTTAAGGCTAAGACGGACACAACAGTATGTGGATACCCACAGTGTTGTAGTGAAATGTCTGCTTGTTGGTAGGAAAGGAAATATAGACCACTTAATCAGAAGGATTAGGTCTGTGTGGCCACTGGAAGTAGCAGCTTGACCCTTGCATGAAGGAAAGAGTCAAGTGGAATTCACATGGAATGCAGTGCAATGTAGATAGAATGTAAGCGCAGCATTACTGTCCAGGAATGTGGAAAACCCAGTCTCTCCCTAGGGCGAGAGAGAGAGGTTAGGAAAAATTAATAGAGTATTTCCTGAGGAAAGGAGATACAACATCTACCTGAAAAGGATAGAAAGTTGAATGCGTAGAACTACTCAGTGGCAGAGGAACGGAGTCAGGTGAGTATGGAAAGAGTGCATAACTCACGGACCTTGCTGGCAGGAATGACATTAAGAGGGAAAGAAGTTCCCTTGCCAAACTGTGGAAGAGAGGAATGGAAAGGCTCAAACGTAGAATGTATGAGACTTATAAGGAGAATATATATGTTCATTCCGTGATTAGAGAAATAGAGGCGGCTTGATCAGTGGATAATCCATGGTAAGCCGACTCAGAGAGGATTACCGAAAACGGGAACCCAACTCCCAAAACGATACACCTCCTAAGAGAAAGGTGTATCTATGTGGAGGATGTCTGGAGAACAGAATCCGAGGGAGTAAGAAAAAATGGTGGAAAAGTAAAAGGGGTAATACCTCTTTTTTTTTTTTTTTTTTTTTTTTAGCGTCAGGAGGTAAAGCCTGCCATATTAAACGGCAAGATTTATGTTTAGAAGGTTTTGTGACGCTACCAGAACCTAAGAACATCAGTAAGTCTATGATTTGGGACTGACTGGTGAGGGAATAAAAGGTTACTGATATGATGGATTGAGAAGTATGGGAAGCATACTGATCTCAGTCAGGGAGTGGGGAAAAGAATACTGAACCCCATCCCAGTTCAACATTAGAAGAATGCTGGCTACGAGAGGCAGCAGAAGAGATATATTGAAGAGGCCTTTGATGGAAGAAAAGGCATCTAAGGGAACGCATAGGAAACGTGTAGGGAGCAGAACCTGTGCATCGTATGGAATGATGCAGACGCAGAGGAAAGTTTAGTTAAACTCAGCGTTAAAAGATTTGCCCTGTACACATGTAATTGAGACCATTCGAGAGGATAGAACCTACGTGGAGAAGGTCAGATAGAGCGTTCATTAAATCTCTTAGATATGTGGCCCAAGGACGCATGAAGTGAACAAGGGCCAAGGGTAGAGCTGCGCAGCTGTCTAGCAGAGCAGCTAAGAGGTTGTGCGTGCTTATGAGTTGGAAAGCACATTGTCCCTATGCTGTCTGTCTGTATGCACAAAGAATTGTTGCAAAAGCAGTATTGGAAGGCATAAGGGCATAACTCATGGGTGCAACGTCCAGGAAGTTTATGAGAAACTATGCTGGAGTGCAATAGATGCATAATGGGTTGACAGCTTTCAGGAGAAACTTTATAACCCTAAGGAATTGCGAGCATGAGTCGAAGGAGACTAGGTCCTAGTTCGAACTGGGATAAGAATCAGGGACGAAAGCAATGAAACCACTTAGGTCCATTGAGTATAGAATGTCACTGAATATAACCCATAGCAGTTTTGAATTATGAGAAAAATGCATAGTGGGAAGAAACCCCATAGCCCAACCATGAAAAGTTGAAAGGTTGAGGTTATGGAAAATATGCGCAGGGACATATAACAATGTATCAGAATGTCTGTGCGCATGCTGGACAAGAGGGTCTTAAGACTGTGGTGTCCAGAAGTGTTACAGAAGGGATTTATGGCAGTGACAGTAATCCCAGTTAGTAAATGTATAGTGAGTCCTGAAAAAAGTGAGAGCTCCTTGCATGTACTGAAAGTGGTTAGCAGTAGTCTATGCAAGGAAAGTGAATGATGTTACACTCCGCAGAGAAAACAGCATTCACCAACAGTGATGCAAGAGACAGTTCACTTACCGAAGCTGGTGCTGGCGGCAGAGCTTGGGGTTGTAATGTTGACTCACCATAAAGCACATAGAAACATTAAAATAATGTACTTACTGCAGTATGGAGTGATGGTAACCAAAGATACCATTGTACCTGTGACGTCTAAAGAAAGTTGGATTTTCTTAGGTCCAGGATGTGCGGAGAGTAACTATTTTCTGTTAAAAGAAAGAATAGTGCAATTAAAACTCCCCAACCCCCCTCCCTTCTCCCCTCTGCACTTCGTAGCGCCTGGGGGAGTGTACCGGGACTTTGGTACAAGGTGGGGTGGCCGCTCTGATATCTGACCAGATGGGAGACCAGGAGGTGTCCCAATGGAGGATATCATGTAGGCTCCTGCAGGTGTGTGAGCGGTAAGTGGTACCCGCATTTCTGTATGCTGTACAAGGAGACACTGAGACCTGTGGCCAGGCCTCAAGGTGGACTTGTACATGGGGCAATGGTTGCTGAATCTCATGTTTAGCAGATCAGCCAATGCAGCTGGACCTTGGTTGGGAGGGAACCAAGAGTCAGAGCATTGGTCGGCACAGGGACTTGTTACTGACAAGAGAAGAAGCCCTGCTGCAATCCCAAGAAGATAGAGGGGTTCTCCTGATATTGTGGCTAACATAGCTAACATAGTGATATGTGACACTAATACAGTTCTAAAAGGCACATGACCCAGAACTTTTCGAACCACGGTCCGAATGGGAGAACACAACTCTATGGGAATGCCGCCGAAGCGGGTACTTACCATCCGACGTGGATCGCCGCAAGACGAGCCGGTGAAGATTGTTGACCCCGACTGTCTCCGGAGTCCTCGAGGGTAAGGCCGGGGACGTAAACGTCCATCTCGCTCTGAAACCCGGTATGGTGGCACAGGTACAGAGCGAGACAGGCCAGGCGTGAGTGGCGTTTAGACTGCTAAGTGTAACAGATGGCCATAGTCCCACACCACTTGACGGTGGGGCACGCCAGGAACAGAGGAGCCCTAACGGAACTCATGTTCCCTTCCCTCGTCACAGCGGCTCGATGTGTCGTGACGCCAATGCAGAAGCTGTCGGACCTGGATCCGGAAGTTCTGGATCACCAAGGACTGCCAAAACTGTAGGAACAGTGCTGATGGCAGTGGTGATGTCGCTCTGCCCGAGCGTTGTCCAGCCTGGAGAAGGATGGCACCGATGTGCTGGATGGCGTCAGTGGCGGACGATCACGATGTCGGCGATGATGGGTGCCACGGTGCTCGGCCCGGTCTTTCCCCAGCGCCGAGATGGAAGCCCTCGTCGTCCTGGAAGGCGATCGATGACGAACTGTCAGCACGCCTGCTCTGCTCCTGACACAATGGAGTGTCTTAAGCTAATACGGGGCTTAAAAAAGAACCCAAAGCGTGGAGCAATGTGAGGAGGCGAGGGTATTATGTGGCGGTGCTATGTCGGTATTGACGATATTGAAGGCAACCTAAGGGGCTTCGAGGATATCATCAAAATGGGTATGAAAAATCGTCGATGACTGGCCAGGAGAATGATGACAGTGACGGGCACTGACAGCAGTGGCATAGGTATCTTTGAAACGATGTGGAATCGAATAATCGAAAAACATTGCCGTTATTGAAAAAGATACCGGCATCGACTGAGTCGAAGTCGAATCAATAGGGCGTCAAGGACACCGAAGGAAAACGGAGGTGTCGAGGGCATCGATGCATGGAGGCGGGCATTTATGCCGTTTGTGGCATGGCCACGGGCATCAACTATAGGGCCACAGACGTTGACGGTATCGATTTGGACAGACTCAGATTTCCAAGTGTACATGGCATCGGTGCCCCAGACACGTGTGTCGGTGGCATCGATATGGACACGTATGGAATCGATGGCATGGATCTCCCAGTTGATGAATTCCATCCCGGCATCAACGCCAGTCCTGGAATCGGCATGGGCATCGATGCCAGCCATAAGGCTGGCATTGGCATCAACGCCCATCCACGGAATCGAGCCGGCATGGATACCCACCGATGGGACCCACCTGGGCATCGAATTTCACCGATGGGAGCAGTCTGGCATCGACTGCCCTCGATGGATGCATTCTAACAGATGCCCATGGATGAAACACCTGGGCATCGGTGTCCATCGATGCAAAAGGACCCGGCACCGATGCCATCGACGGACGGCCATCCGGCACCAATGCCATCGACGGACAAGCCATCCGGCACCGATGTCCATCGATGGGGACCATCCGGCACCGATGGGGACCATCCGGCATCGATGCCCACCGACGAATCGATGTGGCACCGATGCCCACCGATGGAAAAGGGCTGGACATCGGTGGGGAGGATGGGGCATCGATGGCATCCCCAAAAGGGGGGGTGGCATCGATGAAGTGACCCTGGGATCGTTAAAAAGTGTCTCGGGCAGCGGTGGCGGCGACCCGAGTATGCATGGCAGTGACTAACAGCATGTGCGTCAATGGCATGCATCCGGGTAGGGACGGCACCGAGGAAGCCCAAGGAAAAAAACAGTGCATAGGAGGAAAAAGCCTGGTAGCACTGAAAAGCAAAAAACATGGATAAAGGCATCAGGGCACCGTGGGGGGAGGGGCGCTGATGACATATAAAAGCCCAGGGCGGTTTAGGAGGGTCCCGGTGTAGCGATAGGGTATCGACTGCGTGAGGGTACCAGGGAACGAAGGACTTGAAGCTACAGAAGTCCTAAAGTTAAGGAAAAAATCCCTACCCCACTAGCATAAGCAAGCAGAGTGTCACAGAGATACTCGCAAGCTGTTTAAAGCTAACTGAAAAATGGGGGAAGGGAAGGCTTCAGTCAGTTAACAGCCTTAAGATAGTGACAGGAACCGACCGAAAAATAAGAATTAGTACTCACCGAGCGTCGTAAAAACGTACGCGGAGGGGGACCTGTGCAGGGAAAAGTGTTTTTTGAAGTGAAAAGTTAAGTGTTTCCATGAGGTAATTAGTTAAAAAATCCTCACAGAGCTCCAACCGCTATGCTGACTGCAGAGCGGAAAAAAGAAGACTGAGGGAGACACCTGTGGCTCACAGGGATAATTGCAGGCTGGGCATGCTCAGTGCACCCAGTGTGCCAGTGTCAGTCAAAGCTTGTTGAAACTTTGACAGAAAAGTTTTCCGTACAGGGCTCCATCCTCGATGTCACCCATTTGTGAGGACTACCATCCTGCTTGTCCTGTGAGAATGGAAACTATCGACCAGAAAGTCTCATCAGTGGTGGGAAAATTTAATGGAGATTCTGCTAAAGGAAAGGATAGTGAAATATCTAAGAGCTGAGGTAGCATGGTTGTACCAGAGGGAGATTGTATCAAATGAACCTGATCAATTTTTTGACTGGGTGACTAGAGAAGTGGGTCAAGGGTGGGTACTGATTGTGGTATACTTGGATTATTGCAAAGTTTTTGATACAGTCTCGCATAAGAGGCTCTTGAATAAAATGAGCAGCCTGAAAGTGGATCACAAAGTGGAGGAAGGGATTAGAAATTGGATAACTGATAGTGATAAATGGAAGTCACAGATGGGAGGGAAATAATTAGTGGAAAGCCTTAGGGATCGGTTCTGGGGCCAGGTCTCTTTAATATTTTTGTGAGCAATATTGTGACAGGGTTAGAAAGAAGAGTATCCTGAACAAAAAGACCTCTAATAGAGTATGTGTACCTGAAGGAGGGAGCAGCAATCTTAGAAAGCTTAAAGAGTGGATGAATGCTTGTCAGTGAAGATTCAATGCCAGGAAAGTGCACAGTCATGCACTTGGGATGTAGAAATCCAAAGAAGCTGAATGTGAAAGGGAATGTAGACATTGGGGTGATAGCATCTGATGATCTGAAGATAGCAAGGCAGTGACTAGGGCCAGAGGGATGCTGGGCTGCAAAGAGGTATAACCAACAAGAAAAAGCAATAATGCCCCCGCACAAGCTACTGTTGAGGCCTCATGTGGAGTGCTGTATTAAGTTCTGGATGCCACATCTTAAAAAGGACAGTAATAATCCAGAGAAAGGCAATCAAAATGGTTTGAGGTCTGTAACAAAAGCCATATGGGATAAGACTTGAGGATTTGTAAGTCTAGTGAGCAGGGACTGTCTTATGTCTTTATATAGTGCTGATAAGTCAGGTAGTGCTATATAAGTAATTAGAAATAGTAAATAGATATACCCTAGAGGAGAGTTGGGTGGGATACGATACAGAATTTAAATCCTAAAAGGTATTAAAAATGCACAAGAAACATTTTCCAATAGAAAGGAAGCTGTAGAACTAGGGAGCATAATATGAAGTGCTAGAGGGATGGACAAACACCACCCAGATTTTTTTTTCCACAAAAAGGGTTTTAAATGTCTGTATTGCCCTCCCAGAGAAAGTGATGGTGAAGATAAAAATGGCAAGATGGGTTAAACAGAAGATCCCTAGTAGCAAGAAGGCAGAAATGAAGCATCAGGGCAATCTCTGATAACTTTTCTGCATGGGGGTTATCTGCACATAGCAGCAATTACAACTCTAAATAGAAGGAATATGGGTAACTTGCATGGATCGGCAGTTGCAATGCTACATGCCTTGCTTGACAAACTGGATGGGCCATTTTCGTCTTTTTCTGCCATTACTTACTATGTTACTATCCAGGGCTCAGGACTCCTCGCACTATTATTCAGAATACTTTGATCAAATGGATATGTGGGATTGCGTCAACCCAAGAACCCATGTAATCAATAACTGGGCTGTTTGGGCTTTGGGACTGAGCAAGATCTAGAGGCAGGAGAAGCTTCCCATTCCAAATCCATTCAATGTCAGCTTTACTGTATTATTGTATATTGCCTAGGAATATTTGACAGGCAAGTTACAAATTTAATAAATATATAGGGGCAGATTTTATAAAACTATGTGCGCGCATACTTTTGTTCGCGAACCAGGCGCAAACAAAAGTACACCGGATTTCAATAGATACGCACGTAGCCGCGCATATCTGTTAAAATCCAGAGTCGGCGCACACAAGGCTGTCCAAAATCGGCAGCCTGCGTGCGCCGAGCCGCACAGCCTGCCTCAGAGGGAACTTTCCTTCCCCTCCCTAACCCACCCTCCCCAGCCCTATTTAAACCCCCCCTACCTTTGTTGCAAAGGTTACGCCTGCCCGGCTGCCGGCGCGCCATGTTCTGGTCCGGAGGCCGCAGCCCCGCCCCCCGGAGCACCCCCGATGTGCCCCCCCCCCCCCAGGAAAGCCCCGGGACTTACGCGTCCAGGGACTTTGCGCGCACCAGCAGCCTATGCAACATAGGCTCGGCATGCGCGCGGGGGTGGGGGTTGGGGTAGGTTTTCGGGGGTTACGCACGTAACCCTTTGAAAATCTACCCCATAGTGCAGATGGCACCAAGACAGACTCAGGGAACTTATTTATTTATTTTATAGCTTTTTTTATACCGACGTTCATTTGCACATCACATCGGTTTACAGAGAACAGGTATAAACACATGGAAATTTAACATGAGAAAAAAATTACATCTCAACATTAAAATGCAAAATTACAATTGACCTGCATTACTTGAACTGCATTACTTGACCTGCATTAACACCAAATGGGAGGCAGCAAAAGAAGACTTATGTATCACACACAGGTGAGTCAAGATGCTCAACAGATCTAGCCTGTTGCGTGACCTATTCAGTCAATCTTCTACATAATTCTGGCTCAAAGAGTGCCAATGAAAACACAGGGATCAGCCTCACAGAGTGAGCATTCTCCATGGTTCTCGGGATATCTTTGTCAAAAGTAACTGGAGATCAGCACAGTATTGTCTGAACCTGGGAGGCAGTGTTCAATTCCAGTTGAGGTTGTTTTGTATGATGTTGAACATTCTGCCGGTTCCTGGCTGTCAGAGCATGTCAAAAAGAGAGACATGTTAAGCCTAGAGGAGATTAGAGGAGGAGGGGACACGTGAACCCCCAATAAATCTGCTGTGTGTTGCATTTAAACGGGTCTCGGATCTGTTGCGAATTTGCTGTTGTCTTTTAGGAACTTCTTAAAGTTGAATTTTCTATCCCCTGAGGTCCAATATGATTACACTTTTTTTTTTTTTCTTTTACTTTTTTGGTATCCTGATTTTGGAATGATATAAATGCCATGCGAGTAGGATTGCCAACTTTTCCGGAGACCAGGACTAGACACTCCTGGACTGCCCCTCTATTTACATACATTTGTATAAGTTCCCATACCTGGGGACTTGTCCTCCCGGTGGCTTGCAAGTGGTTCTGAGCTGGACAGCAGGCAGCATGTCCTGAGCAGACACAAACCCGTCCTGATGGTTTGTGCAGACATCACGGGCCAATGCAATAAAAGCAGGTAGAAAACAGGTGCTCATAGTGAGTGCCCGTTTTCCTAATGTGCCTCCATCCACCTCTCCTGGGCATGCAATGCAGACTGGTAATGATGTGCTGCACTAAAGAGCAGGCACTAGTGATCAGTTGTGCTTCTTTAGCAGGTCAAAATGATAAAGGGGATGGAACAGCTTCCCTATGAGGAAAGGTTGAAGAGATTAGGGCTGTTCAGCTTGGAGACGAGACGGCTGAGGGGGGATATGATAGAGGTCTTTAAGATCATGAGAGGTCTTGAACGAGTACATGTGACTCGGTTATTTTCACTTTCGAATAATAGAAGGACTAGGGGGCATTCCATGAAGTTAGCAAGTAGCACATTTAAGACTAATCAGAGAAAATTCTTTTTCACTCAACGCACAATAAAGCTCTGGAATTTGTTGCCAGAGGATGTGGTTAGTGCAGTTAGTGTAGCTGGGTTCAAAAAAGGTTTGGATAAGTTCTTGGAGGAGAAGTCCATTAATGGCTATTAATCAATTTTACTTAGGTAATATCCACTGCTATTAATTGCATCAGTAGCATTGGATCTTCTTGGTGTTTGGGTAATTGCCAGGTTCTTGTGGCTTGGTTTTGGCCTCTGTTGGAAACAGGATACTGGGCTTGATGGACCCTTGGTCTGACCCAGCATGGCAATTTCTTATGTTCTTATGTTCTTCAATGCCTCTGCTCATACAGTAGATGGGTACTGACAGCTCTTTTTCGAACAGAGGGAATAAGATCTATCTCCTGGGCCTTTCTGTGGATTGAGCAGTCAAAGAGGTTGAAGGCCTCTTGATTTGGAGATTTAGGCAGAAGAGTGCAACCATTCTAGGCAGACAAAAATGAATGAAAGTGCAACATTCAACCATTGCAAAGCAGAACCTGCCATACAGGGCATTAAAGGGCTTTTGCTCTCTCCTGAAAAATATAGAAATATGTTCTTCTGGTGTCATGGGTCATGCAACCCACACGTGACTCGAGTTGCTGGTCTTCAGAGAAAATGTTGCTAGACATCCATTAAACATTTTGGGGTAGATTTAAAAAAGGTGCGGGTGGGCGTACATGTGCACGTGCTACCCGGCACATGCACATGTACACCCGATTTTATAACTTGTGCAAGTTATAAAATTAGGGGTCAGTGCGCCAAGCCGCGCTGCCTTTCCCCGTTCCCTTCCCCTAACCTTTCCTCCCCCTAGCCCTACTCTAACCACCCCGAAAAAGTTTTATTTTACCTTTTGCGCCTGCCTCTGGGCAGGCGCAAGTTGCACGCGCTGGCACGCAATCCTTCGACAGCAGCCCTTTAGTAAAGTTCCGGGCCTTTTTAAAATAGACCCGGCACGCGTAACTTTTTAAAAATCCAGCCCTTTATGCAGATATTTAAGGGCCAGGCTATAAGTCCAAGCATATAGGATTTCTCTCTACAACACTCACTTATTAAATAATTACTCCAAAGTGCAGGATTAAAACCTAAGGGATTACAGGTTGAAGTTTTAACTGAGAGTACCCCATAAAGTAATCATAAACTGTTTTGTTAAACTGATTGAAGAAAAGCTTACACTAATATAGAAGTGGGATAGCAGAAAAAGACTATGTCCTATCTAGTCTGCCCAACTAATTTAGCTTTACAATTCTCATCACTCCCTCAGAGATTTCCTGTTTATCCCATGCTTCCTTGAATTCAGTTTTCTCTCCACCACCTCCACTAGGATGCTGTTCCATGCATTCACTACCCTACTAGTAAAGAAATATTTGCTAAGATTACTCCCGCGTCCACCCCTTTTCACTCTCATCCCATGACCCTTGTTCTAGTGCCTCATTTCTGTTGAAAGAGACTCCCCTCCTGTGCATGGAAACCTTAGAGGTATTCAAATGTCTCTATCATATCTCACCTTTCCTCTGGGGTATACTTGTTTAGATCGTTTAGTCTGTTCCCATATGTTTTAGAATGAAGATCACTGACCAGTTTAGTAGCCACCGTCTGGACCAACTCCAATTGGTTTATATCCCTTTGAAGGTATGGTCTTCAGGATTGTACATAGTATTCAAAATGAAGTCTCATTAGGGACCAATATAAAGGCACTATTACCTCTCTTTTTTTCTATTCCTCACCTATGCAGCCAAACATCTTTCTGGCATTTGCCGTCGCTTTATCCACGTTTGGCCACCTTAAAATCATTAGATACAGTTTCCCCCAGATCCCACTCTTCTGACATGTTTAGAAGAATTTTACCTTGTGGCAAAACAGAGGTTTTGCATGCTTTGTGGTTCTGTCCTCTGACACCTTTCCCCCAGAGAGTTCATTTTCTTTGTGCTGGCCTGCAGTTAGTGTTTGACCTCCGCACAGTAGTTCAAGAAGATGATTTAGATGCTGCCTTGATTCAGCAGGAAGCTTGAACGGCATGCATATCCCAGCATCCCTCAGGAATTGAAAGATTGAAACATCCTGCAGTGCCATTGGCCAGAAAACCATTACCAGTCAGAAGGCCAATGGAGAGAAAACTATTGTTAATACTTTGTGTCCTGATTTAGCCCTTCAGAAAAAGAACTAGCCTTGCCGGTGTTAGAAAATTCTAGTCTCAGCTGGGTGTTCAGAGGCCTTAAGCTTTAGCGTTTCTTGAACCGCAACACATGGGTGAGGTGTCCTTGATGGCTTGATGAACGTTCTCTGTAAAAAAATAAGAACCCCCCCCCCTCCCTCTTATTTCAGTTCTGTTCTTCTGTAAACTGATGTGACATCACTGATATAATGTCGGTATATAAAAAAGGACCCAAAAAACAAAGCGGAAGCCGATCCAAATTGCCGATGAGCGAAGAAACAAAGAGGTGATCGGTGCAAAACAGCCTTTATTGGAAAGAGCCCAAAATATAGTATATATATATATATATATATATAGTATATAAAAAAGTACACATAAATAAACTTGTCATTCTAACTAAACAAATAAAGGAACAATCAAGGGAACCCTACTCTAGGCGGAAGAAGAGCAGTGACCCCTGAATCACGCATAAAGATTCTCTTTTTCATACTCTCAAACTCCATTACCACACTCACACAATACATTTTAGGGCAGATTTTTAAAGCCCTGCGCGCATAAATCCCGGCCTTTACGCGCATGGCGGGGCCTTACGTGCGCCGGGAGAATTTTCCAAGAGGCCCGGCCATGCGCGTAAAGGCCGGGACGCACTCAAGTGCTGGGCCTCTTGGAAGGGGCGGGAGGCGGGCTGGGACAGCGCCATTATTTGCTGTCCTGGAGCCTCGCATGCCGGTCAGCTGCCGGTGCACGCAAGTTACTTCAGGTCAGGCCCTGTAGTAACTGGAAAAGAAAAAAAAAGGTAAAAAGATTTAAAATGGGTTTTTAGAGGGTGGGGAGGAGAGGGGAAGGGAGGTTAGGGTAGGGGGTAGGAAAGATCCCTCCCAGTCCGCTCCTAAATTGGAGCGGACTGGGAGGGAACTGGGGAAGGCCCTGATGCGTCACCCCACGAATATAGCAAAAATGGACCCCCTCCCTTGCGTGCACCGCCCTCGATTTTGTAACACGTGCACACATGTTATAAAATCGTGCATCCAGGTGTGCGTGCCGGGTAGCGTGCGCATATTTTTAAAAAATCTACCCCTTTGTCTTTTTTTTTTTTCACCGATTTTGATCTAGGTCCACTTTTCCCATTAATGCTGTTTGAAAACATTTCATGAACTTTGATTCCTCTCTAATGCAAACCACTTTAACGCCATTATTTTTATTTGTAGTTCTTGCGACACTTTGGAGAGCAAGAGTCCATCTCAAGTCATAGCAAAAGTTATCAAACAAGTTATTGACCTTACTTTTCAATATATGAGGGGTGGTCTCTCTCTCTCTGGGTGTGTCAGATTATTCCCAGCAGAATTAGACCCCCTTAAGCCCCAACAATGTCTCCAGTCAGTGCTTTCAGGCTTGCACAGTTATCTGGCAAAGCTGTGTAAATATCCACAGCAAAGCACAATTGTATCTTTATGCGATCCTGAACACTTCTTATCTTGACTGGAATTCAATAGCTAAAATAAATTCATTCACACAACACACTTTTTTTCTCTATGAGTGTCCCACTGTTCTTCCTTTCCCAAGTGTTTTTTTAAACTTTTTTTTTTTCTGGACCTTTGAGCAGAGTCCAGATAAAGCACTCCTAACTCAGGAGAAATCCCAGCATTGCTCTGCTGCAACATTCAAAAAAAAAAAAACAACTGTCCCCTAATCTTCTGGTCTTCCAGATCCCTGCTCTGCTAACATCATAGGAAGAAATAATCCTAGCATGGGCTGGGATTCTAACAACATTCACTCAAATGTTTGGTTTTCTTTTTTGCTACATTGTGTCTAGTCAGTGTAATTTTGGTAGCTTCAAAATCCCTTTAGATATTCCTAGACAACCAGGAAAAACTGGGGGTAACACCTGTTTGCATGGTCTTCCCTTTCACCCCACCCCTAAGCTGCTTACAGGCCAAGCCTCTATCTCCTAGGAGACTGTTTTGGAATTGCAGAGGTGCTGATAAAAGAGGATTTGTTCTTTGGGGGAAAATCCAGACTGGACTGCTGAAAACTCAATGGCATGGATCTTGTTTGATGACTAACTTTATTTTTAAGTTCTAAAATTGTTCAAGTCATGTTACTTGAGTGGCCAAAACATGTCCAACTATGTCCAACTTCATCTTTTGGAGACACCAGTACCCAGAAAACCCATAAGTCACCTGCTGGCGCTTACGTCTACCCTTTAAAATCTACAATATTTTCAATTCCAATGACTCCCAAATGAAGGTCCTCCTTGGTGTCCTCAACAAGAATTCATTTATTTAATAAGTTTTAAGGGGGTTTACCCCCAAAAATCACCTGGGAACAAATGGGGCTATTTTTGTTTTAAAAATACACTTTTGAGGCAACATTGGGCATTTCCCAGGTCACTAAGGCTTGCCCATCTGCACCCTATGCTCATTTTATTTCAGTTTTATTTCATTTCTCTTTTTTTTTTTTTTAACTTTTAAATCCTTCCAGAGCCAGGATTGCTGTTGCCGCTGATATCATCGATGATATCACCAACACGACCTGCAGCTTTTCCCAGAACCAGGGGTTCCCCTGGGGGACCCAGACCCTAATTGCACTATTTTTTAAACCAAACTGCAGCAGTACTTACCCAGCACACTCACTACCATGGGCCGGTTAGCCACAGGTGGGCCAGCTGTGACAGCAGCCCTTCACTCAGCTGTTCACTCCAGCCCCGCCACTAAGGAGCGATTTGTGGCTTTCTGCAGTGCCCCTGGAGCTTCATCCCGCAGCCTTGGTGCTGCAAACATAGTCTCCATGGCCGTGAAAAGCCTCTTCCCCTCCCGTGTACAGCTGCAGCCTTCTTCCAGCTGGTGCTCCAAACCGCCCCCACCACCCTTAGGCCTATACCAGCTCTGTCACCTAGCCAGCAGCCCCTTTCATTGGTAGCAGCACCATTTCAGCCCAGAACCCCAGGCAGCAACGTCAGGCTCCCAACATGCTTCACGGCTCTCCTTGAGGTCCATCCTCCTTGGGCCTACACAACTGGTCACCAGGCGCCATTGTGACTGCTTTTGCCCAACTGCCCTGCCAGGGCCCGACCTCCTCACTGCCATTCCTCCATCAACCTTTGTCCCTAGGAGACTCAGGTAGTCAATTTTTTATTATATATTTTTAATATACCCCTATTTACACTTGCAGGTAGGGAACCCAGTTGGAGGTTGAGAGGTTGCCAGTGTAGGGGCACTTCCAAGTGGCTACCAGGTTAACCCTAAGCAGTTAGTACTGAGGTGTTATGTGAAACATCCCCAATACTGTACCTCTCTCTTGTGTATTTGCATCCTAAATGCATAACTATGCCTTTTTTTAGCATTACATTTTAGCTGTCAGACCTTTCCTTGAGCTTTGCTAGATACCTCATATTTTTGACACCTTCATGGCTATCTTATTCTGTTGCAGAGTTTGGTATCATTGGCAAAAAGATAAACCTTTCCTGTTAATCATTCCACAATGTCATTCACAAAATTATTGAAAAGAATCAATCTAAGAACCAGTATTGCTAGTAAAGCCCCTCGCCTTGGAGTGAACTCGTTACTACTACTACTCTTTGTCATCTCACACTCAACCAATTTCTAACCCAGTCATAACCATAACTATCACTAGGCAAAGCAAAAGTAAGACTAATGATTTTGCTTAAGTCCAGCTAAATATTGTGCAGCAACAGAACAAACCTCAATATAAAAATAGATTTTTTTTTTTAATCAAAAAGTCACTCACTGAGTCCTAAAATAAGCACCTAAAAAGAGTTCCAAACTAAAGTCAGAATTCCAAAGAAATATTTCAATTAAAGTGATTATTTAAAGTAATCTTAAAATGTGTTTTTTAAACTTTCAGATTGTCACAGGTCAGACAGGCTGGGCTGGGATTTCCCCTAGCAGGAGTTCAGCCAGACTCTGGGGCAAGGCCAGATTGGGTCTTCTGCCTATACCAGCCACCTCCCCTGCAGCTTGAGAGCTTGGATTCCTGTGGCCAGTAAGACTTAACTGGATCATGGCACCAGGTGGGAGCTGGAGGCAGGGTGGACTGGAGACAGGGCCTGGGCAATAAGGAGTGGACAGGATAGGTCAAGGACTGAACCACAGAGCAGAGCTAGGACCACCAAGACATATAACAAGGAACACAGACTAGGAGGCCTAAGCAGGCCACAACGTAGGGCAAAGCACATTAACAAGCGTGAAGGCCCCAAGGCAGGGCTGGAAGGCCAAGAAGGCAACAGGACAGGGCAGATAGGCTGAGAAGACCACAAAGCAAGGCAAGGCAAGATGGCCAAGTCAAGGTGTCTCGATGAAGAGGCACAGAGTATTAGGAGAGGCTGCACTAAATAGGGCTGGCCATGCTGTGTGTCATGGGATCAACGAGATGGTGGCAAGAGCATGTGAGAGTGTGGCTCTGTGAGGACCTCGACCAGCAGGAAGGTTGCCTAGCAGGCAGCATCGTGCCAAATTCTTTACCTGGCGTTTAACATTTTAAAATGTTATAGTGTAAAGTCTGTACTTGATATCAGCTAACTTGCTATGCAGTTTTGAACAGTTTTTTTGTGTAGTTTTGGTTGATTATATATTCAGTTCACAATTAGTTCTGTTTTTTGGGGTTTTTTTTTTTTTTTTTTTTTTAAGAAGGCTTTCAATGAAAACAGTTGTAGCTGTTTTAACACAACAGATTAAAAATGATGTGTACAGCAGCAATTAATTTTGAATGCTGTGCTGCAGCTACCTAAACTTAGTAGCTATAAATCAGGTTTGCCAAGGACCATCACTTCTTAGAGGCTCCTATATCAATAGAAGTTTTAAGCACAAGAAAAGTGCAATACAAAACAGACCTAGGAAAAAATTCACTTGATTCTAGGCCACTGATTGTCAAATTCAGTCAGAGTACCCCAGCAGATCAAGTTTCAGTGTTGCCAAAACATGCAATTACAGTTTTCACCAAATACATGTAAACAACTCTCATGAGTGTTTGCTGTGGAGGTTCTGAAAATCAAGCCTAATGGCTCTTTAGACCAGAGATCCCCAGCTTTTTAAGGGAAGGATTTCATAGGACATTTCAAATCACCAAGAAAGCTGGGTGGGGTAGGGGGAGCTCCCGCTTGTACTTTGCTGAGCTGGGGGCGGAGAAGAGGAGGGGAAACATGTCTATGCTGAGCAGGGAAGAGGGAACATGTCTTGCCCTTTTAATGATTTGAAATGAGAGAAGGCAAGGGACAGGATTCACAGGACTGTTTTAGAGAGTATCAGTAATATTTCTGGATTTGTTGGAAGTTGGCAACAGGGTTTCATCAATAAGTAAGGCTGAATCAGCCTCGAGCTGTGGGTGACAACTGATAATAAACAAATAATAAACATAATCACATACTATAATACTGAGAATGTGCAGGAGTTCTCATGAGGGCTTTGCCTCAGTGTTTCCTCAGACCACCTTGCAGAAGTCATCATTCTTCCCCTTCTGCAAAGAGCAGCAGAAGTAGATCTTCTGCTGCTACTTCATCACACCATGATGACCTGGACTGGACAGCCTACATTGCGCATTGAACCCTATCTTGGCATAAGTACGCGGAGTTAGTCAAAATCCCTTCCCCAGCAAAGCACCAAGACTCAGACACACTCTTTACAATCAGTTTCGGTGCAGTCTAAAAAGAGAAAAATTGATGCAGAATTGAGAAAGAGGGGCTGTAAAAGAGGATGCATTGAGATCTTCTAAACAATTGCCATGGCGTGACAAAGTCCTCTAACCAAAAGTGTTACATTGAGCACGCACCGCATGACACAGTGTGATCGGAGTGTGATGCATCTGAAACAAACACACAGAGCATTGAACACACACAAGAGATACATCAAAGCAACACTCAACACACCTTGCTTTAAAGAAGGCAACACTTCCTCAATTGAAGTCACCAACACAATTTGCATTAAAATAATGTCATCTTTGATCTTACTTAAAGGGGAAGAAATTTAAAAATTGAACAGTCTGCTTTATTTTTCAAGCTTTTTGTCAATGTTTTCTAATTATTGATCATGTATTTGTTGACCATTTCTTGGATTTTTACAGTCAGATGATTTGCAATTACTTGTTGGCAATGTTTGCTGTTGAATAAACAGATTTAAACTAAAGTAATCAATGCATTGGAAGTCAACGTAGATACATGCATTGAAGCAAATTACTGCTGAATCAACGCATCCAACCCATGCAGAGCTGGAGACCCCATATCATTTCTGATGGTGGTCCAAACATCTCACCTTGCTCTACAACCATTAAGAGATCCAAAGAGGAAGACCAATATTTCCCAGTGTTATCAGTCTGCCCTGGAAACATTATGGTCAAGAAATCTTGAAAGCAGTTCTACCTACTCAGTTATATGCAGAATATAGTGATTCTCTGCTTGAGAATGTTTGAATATCCAAAGTGCTGCTTAGTGTCTCCGTGACGCAGCCGTCTAGGCGAAACATTGGCCAATTGTCGGAGGCACTAAGCAGCACTTTGGATATTCAAAAATTCTCAAGCAGCGAACCAATATGCTATGAAATATTGAAGCTTAGCGTTAAACAATGAAGAGCTCATTGCTACTTTAAAGTCAACAACTTTAAAGATACACCAGTTTTGAAATGATGCAGTAAATTAATGGACATTGAATTTGGAGTGAGCAAAGTATTAATTCACTGCTTGTTGTTCCTGAATAAGAAATAATTAATTTGCATAGAAGATTTAAATTTCATGCAAGATATTCATGCAAGATAAATTAAAAATTTATAAAGAAAAAAGAGTTTTAAGACTAATGATTAAACATCACCAGGAAGACTATTTGGTTTTAGCCATCTTGGCATCTGAAGTCTTTTTCCTCCTAACAACAAAAATTAATATAAAATAAAATTGTTTATTATTTATAAAAATTAATGATATTATTACATATGGTGTACTTAAGAAATATTGGTGTGGTTTTTGCATATACACACAACAAGAATTGCACAACACCAGTTCTATATGGTTCAATACATTTATGAATGTGTTCAAAATTTAAAACCCTTCATTTGCTCGGAAACAGTTGAACAGATTTCCCTTACTCCACTCCTATGATTTGGAGGGAGCTTTCTGGCATCATCTTCATTCAGTGTACAAATCTTTCAAAACTATATCATCTGCTGCATTCATTGGAGCATGTTGCAAGGCTTGACTCCGTGCTAGCTGCATTAGGGAAGATATCCACGAAAAGCTAGCTGATCTGCTGTCTGGGCAACAATCTCTTTGGAGAAAAATTGCAAGAAACTGTATCCCAGATCAAGGAACAAAATGTGGCTGTTCAGTCACTTTCCACAATGGATGATCCACACTCTTTCAACTGAAGACCTTTCCTATCCTACAAATGCCCTTACTACCCGAGATGGTCATACAGATCTTACCATCAGTATAGAATACCTCCTCTGCAGTTGCACTTTCGGCAATCTCAAAGAGCTCCAATGAGAAGAGTATGTCCAAGAGACTGTTGCCAGTAAAAAAAAAGCACAACAACCCTGGCGAAACTGGGACAAAGTTTTTGATCCATCAGAATTCACTGTTGAACAATCAGGTGGGGGGCAGAATTAGCTATTTCCAACAGTCTGGAATCAAATAACCAAGGACCACTGGGTCCTAAAAATAGTACAACAGGGACACAGTCTCAATTTCTCATGCCAACTGGTAACCCCACACACTGCTGTACCACCGTCTGACCCCTCGCACCTTCCACTTCTGTTGCATGAGGTTCAACAATTCTTGCTTTAGAATGCAATTCAGGAAGTTCCTTCTTCCCTTCATAAATCAGGGGATTTTACTCTCAATTCTTCCTAATTCCAAAGAAGGCCAGGGAACTACATCTTAGATCTTTGAAATCTCAATCAATATTGCCTCCGAGAGAAATTCAAAATGACTTTTCTGAGCTTAGTCCTTCCATTCATTTAGTAAGATGAATGTGCCTGATAGTAGAGGGAGTTTGTGTTGCTGATGACACCAGAATCAGAATATTTTTCATATGGTGAGCTGTATGAGGAAATATCCTAATTCTGTACTGTACTCATTGTTGAGGGTTTGGGAGTCCCTGTGGAAGAAGAATATATGTTTACATTTATCCTAATGACGATCATGTGTTCTGTGTGTCACGCACATGAGCATCATCTGGCAGTTGTGTCCCAACAGAAAAAAGGTGAAGAACCACTGTTCTAGCCCAAGTGTTTCTATTAATAGAACTGCATGCAATGTGGCGCTTTAGGATCCAGTCCCAGTGTCTTTAATATCACTAAATCACAAAGTCAACACTAGAGTGAAAAATAAAATAAAGTGGAAATTCAAATGCAGCTCTTGGAGACTCAGCTCACAGCTGAAGAGGTTCCTTTTGTACAAAAGGCTCCATATCACTACATTAATGGATCAGGGAACATTTACCCATCAAATTCAAGTAGGATAAAGACAACAGGCCAGCCATAGAACTGTTTGTATTATCCTAAAAATAGAGCTATGCAACCTGGTATATCTAAAAACTGACAAAAACAATTTGTCATCACTTTTTGGTGGCTTTTCTGCTTAGAAATAAGTTAGAAAAACATACTGTAATGCCAAGACTAAATCTGTTTCAGTGGATTTGTCCATGTTACAAGCACAAACTACAAACACATTAAAAGAGAAACAGCTGGTTCGAGTAGGAGGCCATGTGGAGAAGTTTAAAAAAAAAAAAAAAAAAAAAAAAAGGGACAGGCACAAAAATAAATCCTCTTAAAAATGACTTGCAGTTCTCCCATTTTCAATGAACAGGTGGTAACCACTGACCCAAATAGGGGTTGATTAGCTCCTGCTCGATGCACAGAGACCCATCACAAACAAGATTTCTGGCATTGCTGCATCTTTGGCTCAAAGGCAAATGAAAAATTATTTTAAATCCCAAAAGTGGGAGAGGACATGAAATTTAACATTTCATACAACTTATTTCACAATGCAAAATCCTTCAATGATGACCCCTTTTATAGGTGTGGGGAAAGAGTAGTTAAAACCACTATCTATGGCCTGAATTTATCAAAATGCACTAAATATTGCATGCGATAGGAAAAGGTGTGTGTTTTATGATAATAGGCAGTTTATTGCAATTTGCGCTAATACCTATGCGAAGCGCAAATTGCGATAACTTTTTCACACTTTGCAATAAGTGCCAGAATTGTTGTATTTCCTACATATACTGGGGGGACTATTTGATAAATAACGCCATATGTTAGCAAAAGTACATGACAGGGATGAAAAGACGTGAGGTTTGGGAAGTTGCATGCAAAATGGTATTTTTATATCTGGTGCCAAGACTGAAATACACAGTGAGGTCATAAATAGGGTACTCTAACTGGCCTCAAGTGAGAATCTAGGAGACAGGTATTTTGCAACAATGCCCGCCATTCTGCACTCGGCAGAGAACTGGAAAGTAACGTGGTAAAGTAAACTGGTTATTGCTTCACAGCCTAGCAATAGATCATCCCAATGAGAAAGGGTTAAGATCATTGTCCAAATATTGTGGGAATTTCGAAAGCTCATGCTACAGATGCCTGAATATATCTGGCTTATGGATAACAAGGTGATGTCAACATGCAATATTAATTGCATTGTGGCCTTTGTGAGTATAAATAGTCATAAATCTGAGAGGTGCAACATCAATCTGTAAAGCTGACCTTGGTCTGAACAAATACAGGAATCTAGTGGGAGTATTATTTCATTGTATTCTGTCAAACTGATCAGTGTCAGAAGTGCCACAATTATTTATGGCTTGTGTGTTTGCCATAGGCGCACCAAGCAAGAAAACAATTCATAGTCATCCAATAATTACAATAAATCAGCATGAAGTTAGGATTTGCACTCTAAATCCTAAATACATTTCTGCAGATAATACCAGCCAAGAAGTTATATAGGTTAAGAAGAAAATAGCAAAAACTAAGCAAGTAAAAATTACACAATTAGTTAAAAGCTAACGGCTATGTTTTTACTAGTTTATAAAATTTAAATAATTGAATCTCTCTCATTTATAGCAGTAATTCTTTCCAAAAGTGAGGACCAATACATCAGAAGGTTCTTTCTCACATGACAAGCAGGATGGTAGTCCTCACATATGGGTAACATCAGAGGACGGAGCCCTGTCACGGAAAACTTTTCTGTCAAAGTTTCTAGAAAGCTTTGACTGACACTGGCACACTGAGTGCACTGAGCATGCTCAGCATGCCATTATCCCTGTGACCACTTGGGTATTCCCTTCAGTCTTCTTTTTTCCGCGCTGCAGTTAGCATCATGGTCAGGAGCTCTGTGAGAAATTTTCACAACTTTTCCTCACGGAAACACTAGTTTCACTTCACAAATAATTTTTCCCTACAAGGGTCTCCCTTCGCGTACATTTAATCGATGCTCGGTGAGTACTATGCCCTGTTTTTCGGTCAGTTCCTGTCACCTCACTAACGGTTTCCCGGCCTACCAACCGAATTGCGGCCTTCCCTCTCCCGAAGTTTTCATCCTTAGTTAGCCCCACAAAGCCTGCGAGTGTCCTCCTACGATCCTCCACCTGGTTATTAGGGCTAGTGGGATAGGGACATCCACAGTTACCGTTGCTGTCAGGGCCGCTGTCAAATCCATGCCTCCATCGATTCACTCGGTACCTCCATGCGGTTGATGCCCCCATCGATACCTCCATCCATGCCATCCTACCTCCATCGACACACCCCTCTCTCTTGGTCCATCGATGCCATAAATCCCCGCATCTATTCTCACAGTGCCATCGATGTTTACATCCATGACACTGATCTCTCCATGAATTCCTTCGATGCCCACATCGATTTCATCGATGCCATCATTGCCCAGGTCGATTCCATCAGTGCCATTGATGCCAACGATGGCAGTGTCGATTTTATCCATGCCATCAATGGCCATGTCCATGCCATCGACGCCCGTGTCGTTTCCATTAGTGCCATTGTCCATGCCTTTGTCAGTTTTGTCGATGCCAGTATCGATGTTGCAGATGCCATCGATGTCTCTGATTCGTCAATGCCACATCGATTCCATCGATACCTACGCCGATGCTATCGTCAATGTTATCGGTGCTCTGCCCGGGCCATCGACGCTTCTATTGATGCTTTCAACAATACCCTCAAGGCCGCCATCGATACCGTCAATACTGCCACAGCCCCTAAATGCAATGCCCTCGACTAAGCACAATGCTCCATACATCGGGGTCTTAACCAAAGCCCCAAATCATCCTAGGGCACTACATAGTGCTATGAGCAGTGCAGGCATGCTGACGTTTCGTCACCACTCACCATCCAAGACAGTGAGGGCATCCACCTTGGCACTGGGGAAAGACCGGGCCGAGCACCATGGCAATAATTATCTCCGGCATGGTGACTGTCCGCCACGACGCAATACAGGACATCGGAGATTGACCAGGCCGAGCGCAGAGGGAAACATCGCTACTGCCACCGCCACTGTTCTGCACAGCGCTGGCAATCCTCAGTGCTGGAGAATGACCAGGCCGAGCTCCGAGGGATACCTATTCCTCACCGGCGTCAATGTACATTGAGCCAGTTGTGAAGCGGGCCCGGTTTCATGAGGCATGTGCTCCTCTGCACCCGAGGCGTTCCCCACAGACACCAGTGCGGGGTTCTGAGCCACTACAAAATATTATGGAAGCACCAGACATGCCTAGCCTGTCTCCTCTGTAGCTGCGCTACCATACCAGGTACAGCGTTGAGTCAGACGTTTACGTCCTTCAGGCTGTCTTCGATGCCTCCCGAAATCCATGGAGCCATTGATATTCACCAACTCATCCTTCTGCAATCCACCACGAAGGACGGTAAATACTCTAATTCCGCTTCAGCAACAATCCCATCGAGACCTGGTCGCTAAATCGGGCCACATGGTTTCGAAAGGTTCTAGGTCGTGTTAACTTCCAAGAACCGAATTAGTGTCACATATTGCTAATGCCAGCTATGTTTGACACAACACCAAGAGAACCTCTCTCCAATAATTTGGGATTGCATCAAGACCTCCTCCCATTGTCAGCAACGGGACTCTGTACTCAATAATACTCTGGCTTTTGATTCCTAATTAAGGCCTGAAGTCCCAGATGCATTAGCTGATCTGCTAGACACAAGATCCAGCAAACACTGCCTCAATTGCAAGCCCAACTTGAGACCTGGCAACAGCTCTTGACGTTTTCTTGCACAACAGACAGAGATGCGGGTAAGACGTTTACCGCTCACGCTCCATCGGGAGATTAGCTGATATCCAGATTACATCAGCTCTGCCAGTTGGACACCTCCTGGTCTCTCAACGCCAGATATCAGAGCGGCCACCCCACTTAGTACCAGGGTTCAGGGTACAGACCCCCGGATGCTACAAAGCACGGGGGGTGGGGGAGGGGAGTTTTTAATCTCACTATTCTTTCTTTCAACAGAAAGCAGATGCTCTCTGCCCATCCTGGACATCATAAATGTCAACTTTCTTCAGCAGGAACAGGTAAAATGGCGTCTCTCGTCACCATGCTTCCCTTACCGCAGTAAGTGTGTTGCCTCTCTCTAGTCTTTCTATGTGCTTCATAGTGAGTCAACAATATTACAGTCCCAAGTTCTGCCGGTTACACTAGCTTCAACAACTTGGGTATTTCACTAAAATCAATAGCAGTGACTGCTGTTTCTCTATGGAGTAAAATATCATTCACACTTTTCCTTGCATAGACAACTGCCTAACAGCAGTCAATCCAAGCAAGGAGCTCTATCTTCTCCATGACTCACTATAAATCTACTACCTGGGATTGTCGTTTAACTACCATAAATCCAATATGGAACAGTTCTGGACACTACAGTTGCAACGAACTTCCTGTCCAACAACCGCGCAGACATTCTGACAAATTCCTACACATCTCTGCGTGCATGCAACATAACCTCAGCCCCTCAATTCTTTCATTGATGTGCCACGGGGTTTTTTCACTATCCACTTTACTCATATGCCCAGATTGGCTATGAGTAAGATTCAGTAGAATTTTCAATCAGTGGATCTAAGCTGTTCATCCACTTTTGTCCCTGATCCATATTACCGATCTAGAACCAAATCCTCAGCTGGTCCTGCTCACAATCGCATTTACTTAGGGTTGAAGAGTTCGAATCCACATCTTCCCAACCCAATATGCGTCTATGCCGCTCCATACAGAGTTTCAAATCAATCTCCTGGAGCTTCGAGTCATGAGTTATGCCTTTTATGCCTTAAAATACTGCCTCTGCAACAAACCTTTGTGTATACAGACAGACAGTATAGTGGCAATGTGGTATTCCAACACACAAGCTCGCACAACCTATTAGCTGCTCTGCTAGGAAGCTGCGCAGCTCTAGCCTTTGGCCCTTGCACACTCCATGCATCCCCGGGCCACTTATCTAACAGATTTACTGCACGCACTAGCAGACTTCTCCATAGGTGTTTCCATCCTCTCGAATGGTCTCTGACTACATATGTAGCGAACAAAATCTTCTAGCGCTGAGGTCAACTGACCGTGCCCTCTGATTCTGAATCGAACCATATGGTGGCCAGATTCTACTCCCTACACATGTCTCTGAATGTGTTCTCATGGACGCCTTTGCTCGTTCTGCAAAGGCCTCTTATATGTGTCTCTTTCAACGCCTCTCATAGCCAGAATTCTCATTATGCTGCACTAGGATGGGATTCACTGTTTCTCAGACCCACGTCCTGACCGTGACAAGTATGTTTTTCCCATACTTCTCAATCTATCACACCAGTAACCAATTCGCCTTGTCAGAGGTCAGTCTCATATCACGGACTCACTGATGTTCTCAGGTACTGGTAGCATCACAACAGGCTTTCACACATAAATCTTACCATTCGAAATGGCATGATTTACTACATGGCGCATACAAAAGGGTAGTACCCCCTTTTTTTCTACACTACTATTTTTTTCTCTTAATCCCTCGGATTCTGCTCCCCAGACATCCTCCACATGGGACCACCTCGGTCCCAATTTGCCGCACCACTTGGGAGTGGGGATACCCGATTAACGGTTCAACCCCTTCTGAGTCAGCTTACCATGGTCATCCACTGATTAAGCCACCTCTATTTTCACTGGTTACAGAATGGGGCCTACATTTAGTGCTTACAAGACTCATACATTCCCCATTCGAGCCTTTACATTCCTATCACTTAACAGTCTGGCATGGGAAATTTTTTCCGTCGTAGTCAACACTTCCGCCAACAGGGTCAGTGAGTTACACACTTTGTTACATACTCACCCAACCCTGCGTTCTTCTGTGACAGAGTGGTCCTACGTACTCAGCCTCATATCCTTCTTAAGATAGACGCAGCATCTCACCTTACTCAGAATATACTTTGCCCACTTTTTCCCAACACCTCTCTCTCTCACCAGGGCGAGAGGGTTTTCCACTCCTTGGACTGTAAGAGTGCACTTGTATTCTATCTAGACTGCACTACACTCCATAGGAATTACACCTAACTCTTTCCTTCTTTGGCAAAAGACAGGTTGCAAGTTCCAGTGGGCAAACAGACCTTTCCTCCTGGTTGGCGGACTGTATCTCCTTTCGCTACCAGCAAGCAGGCATTCCACTACAAGACCGTCTGAAAGTACACTCTATTAGGGCCAAGCCAACCTCAGTGGCTCACCTTCAGTTGGAGCCACGTTCATATTTGTAAGGCCGCGACTTGGAGCTCTCTCCATACCTTCGCAGCCCATTATTGCTTATATAAGGCTGGCAGGCAAGCTTCCGTTTTTGGCCAGTCTGTTTTACGCAACTTGTTTTCAGTCAGCTACCCAACATCCTTCCACCAACCCGTTCAGGGTTTCAGGATGCCCTCCTTACCAAATTCCACCCCTGTTGTGCGTCTTTGGGTGCATTTGGTACAGTGCTCGGGCATCCTCAGCTCAGTACTCACAGATATGTGAGGACTACCATCCTGCTTGTCCTGTGAGAAAGAGTTGCTTACCTGTAACAGGTGTTCTCACAGGACAGCAGGATGTTAGTCCTCACGAAACCCACCCGCCACCCCGCGGAGTTGGGTCTACATAAGTTTTATTATTTTATTTTTCGCTTGCACTTTTTGCTATACACGAGACTGAAGGGAGACACCTGTGGTCACAGGGATAATGGCATGCTGAGCATGCTCAGTGCACTCAGTGTGCCAGTGTCAGTCAAAGCTTTCTAGAAACTTTGACAGAAAAGTTTTCCATGACAGGGCTCCGTCCACTGACGTCACCCATATGTGAGGACTAACATCCTGCTGTCCTGTGAGAACTCCTGTTACAGGTAAGCAACTCTGCTTTCTCAGATGCAGGAAGCTAGTGACATGCAAATGGACCAGGAGTAAAAAAAAAACACAAAAAAACCCACATTCTAAATTGAAAAAAAATGCTTTTGTTTATTTATTTATTTGTACTCACGGTCCATTTGCAAGTCAATTCATGTTTTAAAAAACAAGTTCACTAACCCCCGAAGTGGAGATCCCTTCTGAATGGGCTTGACAAGTCCTCCCTCCCTCAGATGCCCAGCTCCCCCCACCTTAAAAAGAATTTGGCCCAGCTCACCAGGCAGAGTAGAGTCCGATTGGTCGGGTCTGGGTCACGGAGGTCCTGCTTTTCCCAGCCCACTCCCTCTCGCCTTAAAAACTAAAAAAAAAAAAAAATTGGGTCTCGTAGAACTCCCACCTCTGGAATTCATCTTTCTGAATAGAGATTGGACCTTTTACTGACAGCTGACAGTGGAGGGACCAATGAGCAGACAGTGAAGGAGGGAATAGATTAATAAAGCCGATGAATCATCAATCAAAAATTGTCAGCATTTGTATTTGATTTGACTCCAAATCGTTGAGAGACAATTCTATCAGAAAATTGTTTCAAATTTCTTGCAGCATTCCACTAATGCTATACTACAATGGGGCTCCACTTTCCTAGATTTACGAGGGATTTTATGATAGAAAATAACTGGCAAGATTTACAGCTCATTCTCTTTAAGCCAAAAAGGTATTTTTTCTAGTTTTTGTTTCCTTCTAAGCCTAACATTTTTTCCAACAAGTTTTATTAGCCTTAGTTTGAATCTTCCTCCATAACCTTTCAAATAACCAGTTTTTTTCTTTTTATTTCTCTAAAGTTCCATTATGAACTATGGTGAATTTGTTTTTAAGGCTAGGTAGGTGACTCAGTTTTCAAGATGGCAATATCTCTTGATCAGCTCAGAATTCCACCATCTCGCTAATGGATTTGTTGTCTAAGACTGCCCCTAAGTCTTGCAACCTACCCATCAGGATGAGAAACACCATTCACCAGGCCTCTGAAACAGGCGAAAGCTGCAATCTGCACCTTCAAGGAATTAAGGGCCAAACCTCCAGATACCACATAAGTCTCTTGTCATCTAAGGAGCGCCAAAGGCGATACTCCTCCGCATCCCTGACCTTATCGAGGGTTGGTAAGGAAATGGACTGATTCAAATGAAGACAAAGCCTGCAGCTCAGAAATTTGACGTGCTGAACATATAGCCATCAGGAACAGAGTCTTCAAGGTCCACAACTGCAAGGAAAGGCTATGCAGCGGTCGGAACATAGAGCCTGCCAAAAAATCCAGCACCAAGTTAAGACACCACAAGGGAACGGATAACCTCTAGGTCGGCCGAAGAAGCTTCACTCCTGTCCAAAAAAAAAAAACAAAAAAAACGGGCCACATCAGGATGAGAAACACCATTCACCAGGCCTCTGAAACAGGCGAGAGCTGCAATCTGCACCTTCAAGGAATTAAGGACCAAACCATTAAATGACCGAGGGGTTAAAGGGGCTCTTAGGGAAGATAAGGCCATTGCAGAAAGACTAATTTAATTCTTTGCTTCCGTGTTTACTAATGAGGATGTTGGGGAGATACCAGTTCCGGGAGATGGTTTTCAGGGATGATGAGTCAGACGAACTGAACAAAATCACTGTGAACCTGGAAGATGTAGTAGGCCAGATTGACAAACTAAAGGGTAGCAAATCACCTGGACCGGATGGTATGCATCCTAGGGTTAAAATTTGTAATCAATCATTAAAATCATCCATTCTACCTGAAGAGCGGAGGGTGGCCAATGTAACCCCAATATTTAAAAAAGGCTCCAGGGGCGATCCGGGTAACTATAGACCAGTGAGCCTGACTTCAGTGCCGTGAAAAATAGTGGAAATTATTCTCAAGATCAAAATCGTAGAGCATATAGAAAGACATGATTTATTGGAACACAATCAACATGGATTTACCCAAGGGAAGTCGTGCCTAACAAATCTGCTTCATTTTTTTGAAGGGGTTAATAATCATGTGGATAAAGGTGAACCGACAGATGTAGTGTATTTGAATTTTCAGAAGGCGTTTCACAAAGTCCCTCATGAGAGGCTTCTAAGAAAACTAAAAAGTCATGGAATAGGAGGCGATATCATTTCGTGGATTACAAACTGGTTAAAAGACAGGAAACAGAGAGTAGGATTAAATGGTCAATTTTCTCAGTGGAAAAGGGTAAACAGTGGAGTGCCTCAGGGATCTGTACTTGGACCAGTGCTTTTCAATATATATATAAATAATCTGGAAAGGAATACGACGAATGAGGTTATCAAATTTGCAGATGATACAAAATTATTCAGAGTATTTAAATCACAAGCGGATTGGCAGATGAAATTTAATGTGAACAAGTGCAAGGTGTTGCATATAGGGAAAAATAATCCTTGCTATAGTTACACAATGTTAGGTTCCATATTAGGAGCTACCACCCAGGAAAAAGATCTAGGCATCATAGCGGATAATACTTTAAAATTGTCAGCTCAGTGTGCTGCAGCAGTCAAAAAAGCAAACAGAATGTTAGGAATTATTAGAAAGGGAATGGTTAATAAAACGGAAAATGTCATAATGCCTCTGTATCGCTCCATGGTGAGACCGTACCTTGAATACTGTATACAATTCTGGTCGCCGCATCTCAAAAAAGATATAGTTGTGATGGAGAAGGTACAGAGAAGGGCAACCAGAATGATAAAGGGGATGGAACAGCTCCCCTATGAGGAAAGAGTAAAGAGGTTAGGGCTGTTCAGCTTGGAGAAGAGATGGCTGAGGGGGGATATGATACAGGTCTTTAAGATCATGAGAGGTCTTGAACGAGCAGATGTGACTCTGTTATTTACACTTTCGAATAATAGAAGGAATAGGGGGCATTCCATGAAGTTAACAAGTAGCACATTTAAGACTAATCGGAGAAAATTATTTTTCATTCAATGCAGCTCACCCCTGCCCCCCCCCCCCCCCCTAGGCTTTACCAGAACCCAATGGGAACAAAAGCAGATGTGTGGGCTCAAACTGCTGGTCTGAACCAGAGGCCTGGGATTTGATCACAATCCACAGACCAGCTGCATACGACCTCTTCCTACCAGTTGCTGGAGGCAGAAAATACTGGATTCCTGCTGGTTGGCACCACCCCTAAATAATAACTATGATGTTACAGGGAGAAAACAGAATATTTTGCCTCCATCTGCTGGTAGAGGGAACAACCCACTAGTTATGACCTGGACTGGTATAGCTGGACGAAATGGAAATGACATTTCTCTCGGAATTTTACCATAAATGTGGGTCTGTATGTCCCACTCACTCACTTTTTATATATGTATTTAAAACAATATATTATTCAAATAGATGTGCATTCTAAAATCAATACTTTTTACTTATCTCAGCTTTGGCCTTTCATTTTAGGTCATTATCAGTTGATCCTGTAAATTAAATATTTATTATTTAACTTAATGACCAAACAAATCTGATTAACGCAAATGCTATGTGTTTTCAATTGGATACTGCAGATTCAAAAGATTAAAGTTGTCAAAGATCACGCAGCAAATTAATAAGAGATGGGAGTTTTGAACTCATGTCGCACAAGCATTCCAAAACCGGTCCCTAAGCTGTAGACCATGCCTTCTCACAAAGATGATCATGTTCTGTTCACAACCTTGCTACAAGTAATTCTGTAGAACCTCTGTGCAAGCATTACACTGAAACACACAATATGAATATAACATGAACAGTTGATTCTGGGAATGATTTTTTCAAAAATTTAGATCATAATAAAAGTACATACTTTGTTCCCAAAAATATAATTTTATTTCTCATATTGGGGTAAACAAGTAAGAAAACATCTGCAGTGCATTTCATATGAGCACTTTAATAAAATCTGTAATACCTTAAAAACTGGTTTAAGCCCAGTCTTGCCACCGTCCCTGGGTAAGGCCAGTCTTCGGGATGGGAGGGACCTAGGCAAAGTTTTGAGAGGTCTTACACTGCCAGAATAGCCTTAGCCTTCAGACCTCTAAACATCATTTCCTTTTCCTCAGGCTCAGGACCTGTGGCACAGACATCTGCACCAGGCCAGAAGGTCTGGCACCCCACTCCTCCCTCCCCACTATTCAATGTCTTAGGGAAGGAAGGGAGGGCACTGGGGCTGAATCCCTCCAGGCCTCAGCCCCTCCCCCTCCGCCAGGGTCATTACTGCCCCCAGGACATTCTTTGCTTTAAAACTAAAAGTAACAGATTATTTAAGATCTTTAATGAATAAGACATTATTGGTCTCAATACACAGAAATTTCAATTTTGCAAACTAATTTGTGAAAAGGAAGTCCACCAATGTTGAGCAAGTTGAGGAACTTTGATTTGGCTGCTTTTCTCTCCACTTTGTTTTTCCACATACCTTCCCCCCCCCCCCCCCCCCTTTTTTTTTTTAGTAATACAGAACATCAAGATAGGATGGCTTAAAAGAATCTGCTTGTATCTTTCAAGAAGGTGCCCACTTTCCACGCTCTGTTTGGAAAACAGATTTCATGTCACTAAGACACCACCTTAGCAAAGCACCTTCAGCTCTTTCAGCACAGAGCCCAGGAACAGAACTGCTCTCTGAACTCATGACTGAAGTGAGATTTTATTTTCTTTTTTGACCAGCAGTTTCCTCCTGTGTGAGCTTCCAGCCTCTATTGGACTACAGCACTATGATGTTCCATTTGCAAGTTCTTGAAATGTTTCCCCATTTTATAAACTGCTTCTAGCCCAGCCATTACTGTGCTGGTCCTTGGCCAGGAGCCACAGACCACGATTCTTTCTGGCACCCAGTAAGTATGCACCTCAGATATGGCCAATAGATGATACCACTGAGTAATAACAGACTATAATAAGCATTATCTCCCCAGTATTCCCAGCCAACCCAGAAAATAAAAGAACAGCTACAGGAATTGAACCTAGGTTTCCTGCATAGCAGCACACAGCACTGCCACTTGGCTTGCCCTCAATTACACTTAGTATGCTACTAAATGTACATCAAATTTTAACACTTTTTTTTTTTGGCTTTTTCATTGGAATTTCGATGGTCATAAAATCTTCAGCTAAAACCAATTCTTGCCAATCAAGTACAGCTTGTGCCTGTCTTTTCATATCTGTGACATCATCATCTCCTTCTTCAGTCAGGTTAGATGGTTTGTACCTTTGACTGAAGTGAGTCAGAACCAACTTCTTAACGCTGCATAACTTTGCAAACTCCGCTGCCATCTTAGGGGTGCTGTGACCATACTCTTTGGCCTTTTCTGTTTGGGTGTCATCCAGCGTTGCTTCATGAATCAAGAGATCAGCTTCCAAGCACAGTCTCATTCCTCCATCTCCAACAGTACCAGAGCAGTCACCTAAAATACAAACCTTTCTCCCAGGAACAGGATCTTCCAAAACATCTGAAGGAGAAACTGTTACTCCATTTTCTAGAACAATACTCTCTCCATTTTTCAGTTTGCCACATACAGGTCCAGGTTGAATACCTAGAGTAATAAAGAAATGCATATCATGACTGGGATACATTACTAGCTTTTGGAAATAAATATAGATCAATTTGTATAGCAATGTCTTCAATTTTATTTCATACTTTAAATCAGGGCTCCCCAGATCTGGCTCTACAGGGCCAGAAACCAGCCTGGTTTTCATAATTTCTATAATTGTAGTACAGATTCCCTGAGACCACCACTAATAGGTGCCCTAGTTTAGGGATCTGTAAAGAATGTGGAAGTTGGAGTATACCATTTTGCTACTCCAGCTCCCTGGTGGGAGGGCACTAAAGAAATCTACTGCAACAGCAATTAACTTTCAAAAAGGTGACTATGATAAAATGAGGAAAATGGTTAGGAAAAACAATTAAAGTAGCAACTGCAAATGTTAAAAATTTAGATCAGGCTTGACATTGTTCAAAAATACCATCTTTGAAGCCCAGACCAGATGTATTCCATACATTACTGGCATGGTTAAAAGGTGAGGTGAGAGGCTACAATTGGTAAAAGAACAACTTTCAAGAAATAGGAAAGGGATCCGAACTGAAAAAAAATAAAAATAGAAAACAGCATAAGCACTGGCAAATCAGATACAAAGCATTGATAAGGAAGGCAAAGAAAGAATTTGAAAAGAAGCTTGCCATAGCAGCAAAAACTCAAAACTTTTTTCAGGTACATATGAGTAAAAAACCTGCGAGGGAGTCATTTGGACAGTCAGGTTGATCAAAGGGGGAAAGGGGAACTTAGGGATAACAAAACCATTAGCAGAAAGACTAAATTAATTCTTTGCTTTGGTCTTCACAGAGAAAGATGTAAGATATACCCATTCCAGAAATGATATTCAAAGGTAACGATTCAGAGAAACTGAAAAATCTCAGTGTACCTGGAAGATATACAAGGACAAATTGACAAACTAAAGAGTAGCAAATCACCTGGGCAAAATGGTATACATCCCAGTGTGCTGAAAAAACTGAAAAATTAAATTGCGGCCCTGCTATTAGTAATTTGTAAGCTGTTATTAAAATTATCTGTGGTACCTGAAAACTGGAGGTTTGTCAATGCAATGCCAGTTTTCAAAAAGGGCTCAAGGGGTGATCCAGGAAACTACAAAACCAGCGAATCTGTCTGTGCCATGCAAAATGGCAGAGACTATCAAAGAAAAAAATTGCTTAACCTATAGGAAAGCATAGTTTAAAGGGACAAAGCCAACATGCATTTAACAATTTATTTATTTATAACTTTTTTTATACCGAATTTCAAGTAACAGGGTTACTTATCATTCCGGTTTACATTACAACAGTAGAAACATACTGACAAAAATATGTCTTACAATGAACAAGGATGTGAACAACTTGGAGAACATAACTGGGAAGAGAATAATGTGAACATAACTGGGAAGAGAGCAATGTTAGCAATTACAGCGATTGGATAGGGTAAGGTTACATTAGGAGGGAATTAAGTAATGGAGGGGGGGGGGGAAGAGCTACTGTGGCTGGGAGAATATAAGCTTAGGTCAAGGGTTGAGAAAGTCTGAGGCAGACTGTGGAAAGTCCGTGGCAGTCTGTGGAGGCTATAGTCTGTGATGGTTGGTGGAGGCTGTGGATGACTCAAGAAAATTGTGGGTAGGCTTGAACGAATAGCCATGTCTTGAGTCTCTTCTTGGGAAGTCTCTTCAATGGGAAGTCTTACCTCACCAATTTGCTACATTCGTTTGAGAGCGTAAGTGTATGGATTAAGGTGAACCAGTCTAAATAGTGTCCCTGGATTTCTAGAAAGCATTTGACAACCTCCCTCATACGTGATTTAAGAAATTAAAAAGTCATGGGATAGAGGATGATGTCCTATTGTGGACTGGGAACTGGTTAAAAAATAGAAAACAGAAAGAAGGTCTAAATGGTACATTTTCCCAATGGAGAAAGGTGAATAAAAGCAAGTTTGCTTACCGTAAACGGTGTTTTCCAAAGAGAGCAGGATGAATTATCCATGCTGTCTGGGACGTCCTCTGGTGGCCCTGAGGCGGAGCTTCTCTTAGCGATCACAGAGTTTTGCTCTGTGCGGTTGCATGCGTCTTCCTGTGCTCTCAAGTGCCATTTTCTCCTCAGTCTGTATCATAGCAAAACCATCCCAGAGTGGATGCTTAGAGAGCTGTCCAGGGAGGCGGGTGGATCAGCATGGCTAATTCATCCTGCTCTCTATGGAAAACACCGTTTACGGTAAGCAAACTTGCTTTTTTCCTGTCGATAGCAGGGCTGAATTAGCCATGCTGCCTGGGAGTCCCCAGCCACAGGGCTGAGTCTCATCCATTGATGGAGTCACAGTATCCCCTTCTATTATTGCTGCGAGTCCAACCCGTCTTACTGTGGACAGCCATGACCGTACCTGAATGTTATCCACTTTGAAGTGCTGAAAAAAGTGTGAAAAGCAGCATATCAACCTAATAAATAAATAAGATCTTTACCACATTGAGTAGTCCAGAACTTCCAGCCCCAATGCTGCGTCTGAGGATGCTTGCTGGTCTAGACAGTAATGAGACGTGAAGATATGCAGTGAAGACCAAGTGGCTGCTTTGCAAATGTCCAATAACGGTACTATGCAATCGAGGTAGCCAGCGCTCAGACCTGATGCGCCTTGACCTTATCAGGGAGTTGTGATGAGCACTTAGAATAGCAGAACTGAATACATTGCGATATCCAATTTGAAAGGGTTCTCTTTGCTACTGGAAGACCAGGAGCATTAGGAATGAAAGAAACAGAGTTGCAAAGTCCTGTTTTCAGCAAGTGTCCTATGTTTGTAGTAAGCCAGCTCTTTTGCAGTCTAGCGTATGCAGAAGTCATTCTCTTTCGTTGCTGTTCGGTTTCGGGAAAAACATTGACAACGTAATAGTCTAGTTCAAGTGAAATGCTGAAACTACTTTGGGAAGGAAGGGTAAGTCCGAAGGGTCACCTTGTCATGGTAGAACTGCAGTTAAGGAGGGTAGGGAACCAAAGCTGCAACTCACTGACTTGCCTGGCAGAAGTTAGGGTGACAAGGAAACCCACTTTCCAAGTCAAATATTTCATGGGGCAACTGTCCATTGGTTCGAATGGTGGAAGCATCAGCTGTTCCAGTACCAGACCCCAGGAAACTAGAGGCTTGGCTACTGGAGGTCTGAGATGCAACAGTCCCTTCATGAAGGGAGAGATCAATGGGTGGTTCGAGACTGGGATGTCGTTGTGCGGGTGATGATAGGCCGCTATGGTGTTGATGTGAACCCGTACTGAAGCTGTCACCAACCCCGACAGGTGCAGTGGGCGTAGGTAGTTCAGAAGGTTTCTGGTTAACAGGAAAACGGGCCCACCCATTGGATCCAGCACCAGGCTGAATAGTGGCGCCACTTGAACTGATTGTTTTTCCAAGTGGAACACTTGTGAGAGGATATCAGGACATTTTGGATGTCGGACAACACGCCAAGAACTCAGTACCATCCTTTCAACCTCCAGGCTATGAAATGAAGCGAGGAGTGCATACGATGGAGCAGCGTCCCCTCGTCTTGAGGCAACAGATCCGCTCCCTCCCCCAGTGGAACAGGAGGAGGGAGCACCGGATAGGTGTACCATAGTTGTCTCGGCCATGCCGGGACTATGAGGATTAGGTCGGCTACGCCCACAATGCATTTCTGTATGGTAAGAGACAGGAGTGGAGTTGGAGGATAAGCTCAGAGAAGACTCCCTGTCCACAGGATTAGGAAGGAATCCTGTGCAAATCGCTGTGGAGTTGGAAATACAGAATCTGCAAACTTTTCTGTTGATCACTGTCGCAAAGAGGTCCACGGTCAGGGTACCCCAATGGGCGAAGATAGCGTCTGCTACTTTCTGGTTCAGCGACCATTCATGGGATGGAATATTCTGCTGAGACAGTCTGGTTTGGAGTTCGCTATTCCAGGAAGATAGGTGGCCTACAACAAGACTTCCTGTTTCTCCACCCATTCCAGAATTTGAATCGCCTCCCTGCACAGTATCCAGGAACCAGACCTTCCTTTCTTGTTTATGTTGAACATGGCCACCTGGTTGTCTGTGGGTACCATGACTTTTTTTTTCCCCCGAACTTGGTCGACAAAGGTGAGCAGGGCATTTCCAATTGCTCGCAGCTCCAGTAGGTTTATCTGCTGAGCGCACTCCTTGGCTGACCACAAGCCCTGTGTTTGTAGGTGACCGAGATGGGCTCTGCACCCCCTGTTGGAGGCATCCATGGTGAGAACTAGTTTGTGCGCTGGGCTCCAGAACAGGGCACCCTCTGTAAGCGTTGCTGGGGCCAGCCACCAGGTTATGTCTGTCTTTCTTCATGGCCCGGATGAGGAGTACTGTGTTCAACAATGGTTGAAAAAACTGCATCCACTGGGCCTTCAGGCCCCACTGCAGTCGATGTATGTGCAGGCAGGTGTGAGGCACCACATCTATTGCCACCGTCATGTGCCCAGGAGGGTTAGGATCTGGTGAGCCGAGGGTTGTACACAGGCCTGCAATTGCTTTGCCAGGGCATGGAGTGTCCCAGCCCTATCCTTGGGCAAGAAAGCTTTCCTTTTTTCGTGTCTATCCTTGCTCCTATGAACTTGTAGGACTTGAGTCGACTGGGGGCTGGACTTCGCGTAGTTTACTATGAATCCCAGTGTCTGCATGCAATCAGTCGTATCCTGCAAATGTTACCTGAGGGTTGCTTTGTCTGAAGCCACCAGTAGCTAATTGTCCAGGTAGGGGAAAGGTGAACCTCCTTTCGTCGGTGGGCCACCACCACCGCTAGGCACTTGGCGAAGACTCTCAGGGCAGAGGAGAGACCAAAGGTGAGCATTTTGTATCGGCAGTGCTGCCCATTGGACTGGAAGCACAGGTACTGTCAGGAGGAGTGGTGATCGGGACGTAGGAATAGGCATTTTTGAGGTCCAGTGAGCACATCCAATCATTGGGTTGCAGAAAGGGAAGAATTGACTTTAGGGATGTTATTTTGAACTTTTCTCTGCAAAGAAATTTGTTGAGAGCCCTTAAGTCTAAGAATGAGCAAAGGCCACCCGATTTCTTGGGAATGAGGAAGTATGGGGAATAGAACCCCTTGTTCCATTGGTGTGATGGTACTGTTTGTATGGCCTGCTGGGCAAGCAGCGAGTTCAACTCTGCTCGCAGGAGTTGCATTTGCTGTTGAGACCGCTAAGTGGCGAGACTGGAAAGTGGTGGAGTCTGCTTGAAGTTGAGTTGGTAGCCTCCAAGCATGATGTTCAGTACCCAGCCATTGGATGTTATTGCAGACCATGAATTGCAAATGCGAACTCAGTTGTAGGGAGAACTGAAGTCGGGGCAATTTTCCTGCCCGATGAACAATCTCCCTCTCTCGTTGTGGTGTTTTGGAAGGCCTTCTTCCGAAGAGGGACTTGCAGGCGGAGCTCCTGTCTGCATGACTCCAGGAATGAGAAGAAATCCATTAGAATTGCAGAAATCTGGAACATTGCCTGTGCAACCAGACTGCTTCCTGCAGAAGTTGATGGAGCCAAAGACTCTCTCCACTCCTTCCCCAAGCCAGGGGGTGGATCTACGCCCTGAGGATGTGCAGGGCATTGTGGCTAGCAATGTGTCAGAATCTGGTCCCCTGGGCTGGTGATTCTGAGGGCCTACCTCCTGAGGCATCTTGGGATGTTTGGCAAGAGGCTCCTGCAGTTGGGGAGACATCCTATTACACTTGGATATAGATGAGATGTCTGAGTAGACTCTGAATGAGGAGGTTGAAGATGTCCCCGAGTTGGGATAGTCAGAGATTGTCCACATGTGAAAACCCCATCCTGCAGAGTTCCTGGGGGCTGAAGACCACTTGTGGATGTCATTCTCGCTCTTTTGCCCACTTAGGCTGTTGTGTCTCATGCTGGGCCTCTTCACCCCGATGCCTTTGAGTCGACTGGATACCTCTTGCGTCGGCTGCATTGCAGATCGGTGCTTCGCATGGTGGCTTTGTGTTGACACCTTGTCTGCCCGATCATAAGCCAAGGTGCATGGTCTCGAAGGAGCGCTCTTCGGCATGTTGTGCTCTATTTTCATGCGTCATCCAACACTTGTGATGTCAGCCTGGTCTTTAGCGCATGGGTTGATGCAAGCATCGATTCCATTTGATGGTTAGCGGGCTTTGCTGCATGCACCGGCTTTGATGCCTTTGCACCTTTGTCATCAGATGGACGATGCTCCCAGGCATGGGCCACTGACGCATTGTCTAATGCAGTGCTCTTGGAATGGAGAGAGCACTGTGGTGGCAAGCACAGTCTGGATCCCGATGGCCCAGAAAGGAGGCTCTTTTACGTTTCTCCAGGCGGTCCACCTTCGGCCTGGGGGAAGAGTGGGAGGAGAGATGCTCTCCCTTCCTTGAGGTGCATGATCTTCTGGGCGCTCTGTCCCTGGGCCTGTGGCGACATGTGACAGTCGCAGCATGCTGACTATTCGTGGTTGGACCCAAGACAGACAAAATTATGTCCATCAGTGAAGGACATCACTTTCCTGCACTGGCAATATGTGAAGTCAGGCGGTTCGGAAGCCATGGTAGCACTGAAAAGTGTGTTTTAATCTTCAGAGAGAAGAAAAAACTCTGAGGAGAAGTCAAGTGAAAAAGCTCAGTGTGCGGATGGTAGCACGGAACAAACAAGAACGAGGAGAAAAATGCACTTGGGCACACGGGAAGACACGCACAGTCGCACAGAGCAAAGCTCTGTGATTGCTAAGAGAAACTCCGCCTCAGGGCCGCCGAAGGACATCCCAGACAGCATGGCTAATTCAGCTCTGCTATCGACGGGAAAATGGAGTGCCCTAGGGATCCATTCTGGGATCACTGCTTTTTAATATATTTATAAAAGACCTAGAAATGGGAACAACAAGTGGGTGGTCAAATTTGGCAATGACACAATTATTCAAAGTTGTTAAATCACAAGAGGATTGTGAGAAACTGCAAGAGGACCTTGCAAAACTGGGAAACTGAGCATGCAAATGTGGACAAGTGCAAAGTGATGCACTTAGGGAAAAGTTACCTAAATTATAGCTACACAATGCAAGGTTCCACATTAGGAGTCACCATTCTGGAAAAGGACCTAGGTGGTGTTGTTGATAGTACACTGAAATCTTCTGCTCAGTGTGCAGCAGCAGCCAAGAAAGCAAATATAATGCTAGGGGGAATTATTAGGAAAGGAATGGAGAATAAAACAGAAGATATCATAATGCCTTTATCACTCCATGGTGTGACCTCATCTTGAATATTGTGTACAGTTCTGGTCACCATATCTCCAAAAAGATATAGCAGAATTAGAAAAGGTACAGAGAAGGGCGACCAAAATGATAAAGGGGATAAACAGTTCCCCTATGAGGAAAGGCTAAAGAGGTTAGGACTCTTTAGCCTGGAGAAAAGACTGCTGAGGGGAGATATGAGATAAATTGCAACGATTTAGCCTTAATTTTTAAAAAGAAAATAGAAAATCTCCTAGAAACATTAGATAAAAATAATACAAACAATTGTCATACCAAAAAAAAGAGATGCTTGTCTGGGCCAATTTTAATAATACAACAATAGACGAAATTGAGAATTTGGTAAGGAAGTTAAACCCGGCAAATCACCCTATTGATGTAATTAATACACTTACATTAAAACAATGCCTAAACGAAACAGCTCCTATTTTAACGATATTAGTAAATCATTCTTTAAATGAAGGGAGTATGCATGAGATTCTAAAAAAGGCCATAGTGAGACCGATTCTTAAACAAAATGACCTTGATGTCACAAATTTTAAAAACTATAGACCAATTTCAATTTTGCCATTTGTAGCTAAACTAATCGAAAAAGTGGTAAACAAACAACTAATAGAACATCTTGAATTTAATAATATTCTTTTCCCTGCGCAGCATGGTTTTCGGAAAAATCATAGCACTGATTACTTTTGCTGTCTTTAAATGATACTGTCCTGAGAGGTTTTGATTGCGGGAAGAGAGACATACTCGTGCTTTTAGAACTGTCGGCGGTCTTCGACACGGTCGATCATAAGATCATAAGCAACTTTATCATATTTATTTTATTTAAACAGTTTTATATACCGTTGTACGGACAAAGGTCCATCTCGACGGTTCACAATTCATCACAGTAAAAAGGAAAAATAGAAAAAATACAATTATTATATTATAAATATCACTAAAACTATATAATAAAACTATAAAATTACCATAGGCTAAAAAGTAAAAGCAATATAAGTAAAAGATTAAAGCAAAGATAGGAGTTTCTGATGATTTTTAGCATGTTTTAATCTTTTAATTATATTGCTTTTACTTTTTAGCCTATGGTAATTTTATAGTTTTATTATATAGTTTTAGTGATATTTATAATATAATAATTGTATTTTTTCTATTTTTCCTTTTTACTGTGATGAATTGTGAACCGTCGAGATGGACCTTTGTCCGTACAACGGTATATAAAACTGTTTAAATAAAATAAATATGATAAAGGTCTATAAAATTATGAGTGGAGAAGAACAAGTAAACGCTAATCAGTTGTTTACTCTTTCAAGCAGTACAAAGACTAGGGGACATACAATGAAGTTAATAGGAGACATTTAAAACTAATAAGAAAACATTTTTTACTCAACGCATAATTAAGCTCTGGAATTCATTGAGAGGATGTGGTGAAAGCTATTAGTGTAGCTGCATTTAAAAAAGGTTTGGACAAGTTCTTGGAGGAAATGTCCATAAACTATTATTAAGGCAGAGTTGCAGAAATCTACTTCTTATTCCTGGGATAAGCAACATGGGATTTATCTACCCCTTGGGATCCTGCCAGGTACTTGCAACCTGGATTGGCTACTGTTGGAAACAGATTACTGGGCTTGATGGTCCTTTTTCTCACCCAGTATAGCAAGTCTTATGTTCTTAACCCCTGTGTCATTGCTGCAGTGGTAGGTGCCTACCTTTTGAAAAGCAGGTAGGGTTAGAAATCTGGTTATTATTAATACAGAATTTTTAACTGTGTGTGGTGGGGGGGCACACAAGGCTGTATAGTTCACCTAGGGAGCCTGATGCCCTTGCATTGGCCCGTAGAGTGGGCCGCACACACACACAGGATGCCACCATTCGCCCATCTTCCACTTCTCCAGAGGAAAATGCTGGGGAAAATGTGGAAGGCAGGTCAAGTCTCTGGGAGTCTGGCAAAGTTGCCAGCTTCTTAGTAATACTATCACCAAAGTCTATATGCCATTCCCTTCGAAACTCTGACCCCTGCTTTCCTCCTTCCGCAGCAATTCAAATCACCAAAAGGGCCAGTCTACAAAGAGAGCCTCCTCTTAATGATTTGACCTGTGCTGTGCCTTGGCTAGTTGGGGGCTCTCATCCCTCGCCTCAGGCAGATTCTCTTGAGTTGCCCCTACAAACCATTACCTCCAAAATACCCTAACTTTCCCATTCTCTCCCAAAAGTACAACCTCCATTGGTACAGCCCTTTAGGAGTGCCCCGCCCTTTGCCGTAGGTTCTAAATTATAGGCCCAGGAGATGACATAACTGAGGGGGATGTGGGGGAAGAGACTCCATATAGCTTAATCCACATTATTTTTATTTTTAGTTTCAAAACAGTGCAGAAACAGTAAAAATACAAACCCATAAGAAAGGCATTTATGTAAGGAAATCTGGAAAAAGTCTTCAGTAAAGTCTGTTTATTTTGGGGAATGTGGAGGTTTCTGCAAAATCCATGGGAACCTTAGACCAGGGTCCCAAAACCTTTCATGGAAAGGGTCACATAGGTTTCAAATCGAGACGGTCAGGGGTGGTCATTTCCCCTTCTCCCTGGAGTGTGCTGAGCATGGGGGGTAGTGAGAAGCACTGCTTGATCCTCTCAGCAATTTGAAATACTGGAGAATGGGGGAGGCATGAATTCCAGAGAGAGAGCGTGGCAGTAAAAATATTTCTCTTAAATTCATAACCTTGCTACATCTCTGGCAACCCTGCCCCCTTCCTCCGCAGGATCTACCCTTCCCTCCCCCTCATAGTATTTCCCCTTATTTCTTCTCCTTCCCCCTTACAGCATTTCCCTCCAGCTTCTACTCTCTCCAAGTATCTACCCTTCTCCTTCCTACCAGTCCATCCTCCAAATGAGGATCTCCCTCCTCCTTCCCCACCTACCATGATGGCTCCAACCTGAGCTGGTCTCCTTATGCTGTCAGCAACACCATAGCCTTGCTCCACTCCCCACCACTAGCAAAATGCTTGGTCATCCCTCCACTTGCTGCCGCTGTTGAAACAGCCAGGCCTCCCTCTACATGCTCTACACTTAGCATCCCCATTTAAATGATGCACAGATGCTGGTATTCTTGCTTTAATGTTGCTAACTACAGGGAGGTCCTGCTGCTACAACAGCTGCTTCATTCAAAACAGAAGATGTATTTTATTTTTTTTTAAATATGCTATAATGCTGGATGTTTTTATTTCTTTAAAATCAATTGGGATGGATTTGGGCTGCGGGTTAAGGTTTGGCGACACCTGCCCTAGACAATTTCTGGAGACCACCCCCTTCTAGAGAAGAGACACCATAGACAGACACTGCCGATTAATCTGTGAAGGGTATCTGTGGACATATCACTTCTATGTCTCTACTCTGCTGTGGTCCCTTCACTATCCTCTTGCTCCAAAGATCCAGTCGAAGATTTCCAAATACATATTTTAGATCTGTGCTCTTCTTCCAAAAGTTGCTCTTTTTTTTTTGTTGCTAGGCTGCTCTTTCAAATCCTTGATGGAGATGAGTTGCTTGGGGCTTTGCTGAAGGTGACACCGCATTCTTTTCTCTTTGTTCTCCTGTTCTTTTGCATCATCATACAACTGCTACAGTTTAGTCCGTCTCCACCAACCAGCGATGAAAATTATTCTGCAACTTGGGGGTATTGCTTGGACTTTCTCCACCAAGCTCGTGGAGAGGACTTTGCAATCAGTTTCATTTCTATTCATTTTCAGAATGCATTCCTGCTGTTTCCAGAATGTGCGGTTGATCCTAGAGGTCCTGTCTGGACTCCTCCAGTCACCGTACTTTATATTCTTCAGTGCTCATCATTCTATTCTCTATATGAGCAGAAAGCTGGGCTTTCTTCCACTCCTGTGGTCAGTGGTACTTTTCAGCTCCTCCATCTCAGAAATGACGGCATTGTAGTTCAACTGTGCCCTCAGCTCCAAGATCTGGCTCTCTAGCTGCTCCTTCTCCAAACATTCCACCACTGTCCTAGTCCTCCTTTCATCATCTCGGTCCTCATGACATTAGCTCTTCAGGGAAAACTAAGGCTGCCAGTGTATGAGATCATTCTTTGCCTTCAAGAGCTGGGAGAGCAGATATCTCTAGAGCAAGAGAGTTTCTCTGCTGCCTTCAGAGTTTTCTAGCTTTCGGCATGCCCTCTCCAGCTCCAGTGGGCTTTTCTTACTTTTAATCTCAGAAGTTTGCCTTTCATGGAGGCTTCAGTTTCATCAGCTTTGGAGTCATATTTTCTCACAGCTGCAGGGACATCTAGCCTAGCTAATCCTGGTGTCTCTCAATCCCCTGAATTTCCCTCTGTTTCATTTTCCAGCTCCTAAAGTTGCCTTTCAACACATCCTGAAATAGCAAATGTTGCTTACCTGATGTAACAGGTGTTCTCACAGGACAGCAGGATGTTAGTCCTCACAAATGGGTGACATCGAGGATGGAGCCCACCACGGAAAGCTTCTGTCAAAGTTTAAACAGAACTTTGACTGGCCCCTACTGGGCATGCCCAGCAAGGCACTGACCCTGCAGCCAGCAGGGGTCTCCCTTCAGTCTGATTTTCAAAGCTACAGGCAGTGCCTAAAAAGTAAAAACAAAACAAACCCAACACCGCGGGGTGGCGGGCGGGTTTCGTGAGGACTAACATCCTGCTGTCCTGTGAGAACACCTGTTACATCAGGTAAGCAACATTTGCTTTCTCACAGGACAAGCAGGATGGTTGTCCTCACAAATGGGTGAGTACCGAGCTGAGGATGTCCTGACTTGCACCAAATGCACCCAATGACGTGCAACAGGCACAACAACTGGGGTGGAATTTGGTAAAGGGCATCCGCACCCTACCGGGTAGGTGGAAGGGTGTTGGTACATCACGTTGGAAAAAGGTTACGCAAGACAGATTGGCCGAAGATGGAGTCCTGTCTTCCAGCTTTGTCCAAACAATAGTGGGCTGCAAAGGTATGGAGAGAACTCCAGGTTGCAGCTTTGCAGATGTCAGGAAGCGGCACCGATCGAAGGTGTGCCACTGACGTCGCCATGGCCCTCACAGAGTGTGCTTTCACACGGCCTTGAAAAGGAATGCCAGCTTGCTGATAGCAAAAAGAAATGCAGTCCGCCAACCAGGAGGAAAGAGCCTGCTTACCCACAGGATGTCGTAACTTGTTAGGATGGAAAGAGACAAATAATTGAGTGCTCTTCCTGTGAGCAACTGTACGGTCTAGATAAAAAGCTAGAGCTCGTTTGCAGTCTAGGGTATGCAGAGTCTGTTCCCCGGAGTTGGAGTGGGGCCTGGGAAAAAAGATAGGTAGTATGATGGATTGATTAATATGAAACTCAGAAACTACCTTAGGTAAAAATTTAGGGTGAGTGCGAAGTACCGCCCGGTCCTGCAGGAGCTTAGTGTAAGGCGGATAGGTAACTAGGGCCTGCAATTCACTAACCCTGCGAGCTGAAGTGATAGCCAAAAGGAATAACACTTTCCATGTGAGATACTTTAATTCACAGTGCAGAGGTTCGAAAGGAGGTTTCATTAGACGACCAAGAACCAGGTTAAGGTCCCAAGATGGGGCCGGAGGACGTAAGGGTGGCTTCAGATGGAGCAAGCCTTTAAGAAAACGTGTTACCAGGGGTTGTACTGAAATAGGGACACCCTGTACACCTTTATGGAAGGCGGCTACCGCACTGACATGCATCCTAATGGAAGAGGTCTTTAGACCGGATTCTGATAGGTGCCATAAATAGTCCAAGAACTTAGAGATTGGACAGGAAAGGGGATCAAGGGACTGAGAAGTGCACCATGATGTGTACCTTTTCCATTTATATGAATAGGATCTTCTGGTAGAGGGCTTTCGTGAAGCTATCAGGACACGAGAAACCGAATCCGAAAGGTTAAAAGGCTGAAGGACTAACCTTTCAACATCCATGCCGTCAGGGACAAGGCTTGGAGGTTGGGATGGAGGAGGCATCCGTCGTTTTGAGTGAGCAGATGCGGATCCGTTCCCAGAGGAATGTGCCTGCGGATGGAGAGATCCTGGAGTATGGGAAACCACACTTGGCGTGGCCAGTGGGGTGCTATCAGGATCATGGTTCCTCCGTCCTGGCGTAGCTTCACGAGAGTCCTTGACAGAAGAGGAAGTGGAGGGAATGCATAAAGCAGACCTGTCGTCCACTTGAGGGAGAAGGCATCTCTCGGCTGAAAGTGTTGGCTCCGAATGAGAGAGCAGTAATCGTCCACTTTGTGGTTCTGAGGGGACGCAAAGAGGTCTATGCGGGGAAAACCCCACTTGTGAAACAGAGAGGTCACTACCAGAGGATCGAGTGACCACTCGTGTGGTTGGAAGACACGGCTCAGCTGGTCTGCCAATACATTGTCTACTCCCGGCAGGTAAGTGGCCCTGAGGTACATAGAGTGGGAGAGGGCTTCCGCCCAGATCTGCGCAGCTTCCTGACACAGAAGGAAGGAGCCTGTGCCTCCCTGCTTGTTTATGTACCACATGGCCACTTGGTTGTCCGTCTGGATTAAGATTATCTGATGGAATAGATGATCTTTGAAAGTTCGGAGTGCATAGCGGATTGCGCGAAGTTCCAGGAAATTTATCTGGTGTTCGGCTTCCTCTTTGGACCATAACCCTTGGGTTTGTAATTCGTCCACATGGGCTCCCCAACCGATGTGAGAAGCGTCGGTGGTTAGGATTACTTGCGGATCCGGTGGAAGAAAAGGTAAGCCCTGAAGGAGGTTGACCTGAGTTGTCCACCAGGTTAAGGATAGGCGCAGGGCCTGTGTGACTGTGACTATGGAGGACAGAGGCTGAAAAGCTTGAATCCATTGGTGTCGTAGAGTCCATTGTGTTACTCTCATGGCTAGTCGGGTCATGGGAGTGACTTGAACCGAGGATGCCATGTGTCCTAGGAGAATGAGGAACTGGCGAGCCGTGGCAGTGTTTTGAGACTGGAGCTGGCGAGCCAAGGATATTAGGGTGTGGACCCTCTGAAGAGGAAGGTAAGCCTTTGCCTGCAAGGTGTCCAAGTCTGCTCCAATGAAGGATAAGGTTTGAGACGGGACTAAGCAAGATTTCTCGTAATTGACAAGAAACCCTAAGGAAAGGAGTGTTTGAATTGTCAATTTTAGGGAGGATTGAGCTATCTGTTGGGTGGAGGCCCTGATTAGCCAATCGTCCAGGTAGGGGTAGACGTGGACACCTTCCTTCCTTAGGAATGCTGCTACCACTACGAGACATTTGGTAAAGACTCGTGGGGCGGAAGCCAGACCGAAAGGTAGGACACGGTATTGATAATGGTCGTGGCCTACAAGAAACCGCAGATATTTGCGATGGGATTGTGTGATCGCAATGTGGGTATAAGCGTCCTTGAGGTCGAGAGAGCACAGCCAATCCCCCTTTTGCAACAGAGGGAGCAAGGCGCCCAGGGTTACCATCTTGAACTTTTCTTTTTGCAGATACTTGTTGAGGGCCCGAAGGTCCAGAATTGGACGTAGCCCCCCTGATTTCTTTGGTATTAGGAAGTATCTGGAATAGAATCCTTTCCCTTGTTGACAAGGAGGGACGGGTTCTATAGCATTTGATTGTAGAAGAAGGGATACTTCTTGATGTAATTGAGTGAAATGGCTGGTTAGACTCCATGCCTGAAGGGGCGGGGAGTCTGGTGGAAGTGTTATGAAGTTGAGGTGGTAACCCTGTGCGATAATTGCTAGCACCCACTGATCTGAGGTGATCTGTTTCCAACGGTGTAAGAAGTGGAACAGTCGACCCCCCACAGGGATGTGTGGAAGAGGGAGATGGCATGTGCTCAATACAGGGAAGTCAAAGGCCCGCCGTAGGCCCAGGAGGTGGGGCTACAGTAGGTCTTTGCTTTCTCGGCTGACGAGGCTGAGGCCTGTTAGAGGACCGTGCAGGACGAGCCCTAGTTGACGGAGGGTAGTAGCGACGTGGTCGAAAGAATGACTTCTTAGAGTCCTTCTTTTGCGGTTGCTTGGAGGTCACCTCAGGTGGGACAGATGAGAGTTGTTTCAACGTCTCATGGTGGTCTTTTAACTCCGCCACAATCTGTTGAATTTGCTCTCCAAACAAATTGTCGCCTAAGCAGGGCAAATCAGCAAGACGATCTTGGACTTCTGGGCGAAGGTTGGATGACTTTAACCAAGCCCAACGTCTGGCTGAGATGGCTGTGGCTGAAACCTTCGTGGAAGCATCGAATATGTCATAGGCAGTCCTAATCTCGTGCTTCCCAGCCTCAAATCCCTTGTGAAGAAGGGCTTGAAGCTGTGGTTGGTATTGGTCCGGCAACGTGTCAGCATAGTCTTGCATCTGCTTAAAGATGGCTCTGTTGTATTGAGTCATGTAAAGTTGATATGAAGCTATGCGTGAAATCAACGTAGCTCCATGATACACTTTCCGTCCTACACTATCCAGGAACTTGTTGTCCCTGGTAGGTGGGGGTAGAAGAGTGCGGCTTAAGACGCTTGGCCTTCTTCTGCGCGGACTCAACCACAACAGAGCGATGATCCAGTTGAGGCTTTTGGAAACCTGGTGCTGACTGGACAAGGTATGTGGAGTCAGCTTTCTTGTTAACTGGTGACACCGATGAAGGAGATTCCCAGTTTTTCTTGAGCAGATCCAAAAACACCTGGTGTATAGGGATGGAAGCGATGATTTTTGGAGCATCCAGAAATTGAAGTAGTTCCATCATCTGGTGTCTATCATCAGCTTCAGATTGTAGTTGAAAAGGTACAACTTCTGACATTTCTTTCACAAAATTAATGAAAGATAGATCCTCAGGAGGAGATCTTTTTCTACTCTCTGTAGGAGATGGTGGCGAAGGCAGATCTGTGTCAGAAGAGGTATCATCATCATCACCCCAGGTATTGTAGGGATCATGTGTGGCTTGTAGCCCTGATGGACCTGGCTGAGGCTCTGAAGGCATCGATGGAAACCGAGGTGGAATCGGTGCAGTAGGTGGAACCAGAAATGGCATCGATGGCTTCGGTGCTGCCGATGGAATCGGTGCCTGGCGCGGAATCGATGGAGCCGAAGGATAAATCGGTGGAGATATACCAGAAGGTACCGATGGAACTACCCCGGAAGGGGGAATTCGAAACTGTGTTTCTCCTGCCGATGAAAATCCAGTCGGAGACGGTGGTGTTGTCGATGGCACTGGAATCACCGATGGAAGGGCCGTCACGAGTGCCTCCATGCGGCTCAGTAGCGGTGCTAGCGCTTGTATCAACGGCTCGGTGGTCGGTTCCCTCCTCGGTGGCGAAGCCGGTGCCTGTGCCGGTGCCGGGGGCGGCACTGGAACCGGTGCCGGAGACGGTGCCGATGGAGGTTGTAATTTCTTCATCGCTTTCTCGATGGCCTCCTGGACCAGCCGGTCCAGTTCTGCCCGGAGACCAGGGGTAACCATACCCGGCTCGACGGGAGAGGGAGGCTGAGGCAGGGCCGGAGGGACCACCGTAACCGGTGGGATCACGGCCCCCACACCCCGAGAGGGTGAGGGTTTCCTCGATGCCGGTGAACGAGACGTGGAGGGCATCCGGTCTGTTCGCGGCTTCTTTGTCGGTGGCTCGGCTTGAGCAGAGGTCGATGGCTGTGGATCCTCAACAGGCCGAGACTTATGCCGTCGATGGCGGTGCTTTTCTTTCCGATCCCCTCGCCCATCCGGGGAAGGGACGGGAGTCGACGGCCGAGAAGCGATCGATGGCGGACGGTCACCGGAGGGTTGACGATGATGGTACAACTTCGACGGTGCCGGTTCCGATGACGTCGATGCTATCGATGGCGTTGGGGTTGGTGCATGGAAGAGGAGCCCCATCTTCTCCATCCTGGCTTTGCGACCCTTGGGTGTCATTAAGGCACATTTGGTGCAAGTCAGGACATCATGCCCACTACCCAAACACATTACACAAACCCTGTGGGGGTCTGTGATGGACATAGTCCGGGTACAATCCGGACAACGACGGAACCCCGTTGCCATGGCTGAAAGCCAAAATTTAGGCTGGGGATCGGTAAGTGCCCACAGGCCTCGAGGGCCAAAATCGACGGCAGTCGATGGAAGAAGGCAAAAAACTTACCGGGTTCCGTAAGATGACTAAAAAATTTGTCGAAGGGAGACCCCTGAGGGGCAAATTTTCTTAGGAAAGTAATTTCCAAATTCCTGTCAGGAACGTGGTTAGAGAGCTCCTTTCACCGCGTGGCAACTGCTGCGCGGAAAAAAGAAGACTGAAGGGAGACCCCTGCTGGCTGCAGGGTCAGTGCCTTGCTGGGCATGCCCAGTAGGGGCCAGTCAAAGTTCTGTTTAAACTTTGACAGAAGTTTTCCGTGGTGGGCTCCATCCTCGATGTCACCCATTTGTGAGGACAACCATCCTGCTTGTCCTGTGAGAAAGTGTTCTCTCTCTGGAAGCAACTGAAAACGTCTGATAACTCCCAAGGTTTTTTAAGTTTCTGCATCAATTCAGTTTCTTTTGGTAAGCACCCTGTTGAATTCATCTTTCCAGCTGAAGCTGGTTGCTGCCGAGGTCTTGAAGGGACTGGTGAAACAAGTGCAGCTGGATTGGAATTATTGTTGCTATCAACAAACCAAACACTGGCAGACATGGACCTCCAGTACCTGTTACCCAGTGACTCTCTGTGATGTGATGCTGGGATCAATTTGGATTTTGGGTAACTGATGAGGAAACTAGAAACTGCCCAAGATAAGTTCTTGCTCAGTCATTCAGGTACAGAAACAGAATACCCTCCCCTCTAAAGTTATGTAGAAATGTTACAGCAAATGCAAGATATTTGTGAATATCAAGTGTTGATGCCAAGTCAAAAGGGCAGAATACATAATGTAGACATTGTATCCCCTCCTACAAAATCTGAGCTACACCTACAGAGATATATCCCAGGCACAGGAAATGAGCCTCTTTTACAGTCACAGAATATTTCAGTCCTCTTAGAGGGGAAATTTCAGAGCCCAGGGTAACCATCTTGAACTTTTTTCCACTTTGAAATTTGTTCAAGGCTCTTCAGTCTATAATGGGACAGAATCTACCTGCTTTTTGTTGTTGCTCTTGTTGCTGTAGTAAAGAAAAAGTTTGAGTAAAGTTCCAGCCCTCTCTCCTGGGAAGGACAGGTTCAACTGTTCTGGCCTGCAAGACATCTGTTACCTTCAGCATAGCTAGCTTGAGCACTGGATTACTGAAAATCTGTTTACGTTGTATTGCCAGCTTCTACATTTAACGCAGTGCAGGAAATGCAGAATGCAGCTGCCCATGTTTTTGGATGCCGGCAAAATTGAGTGTCCGTTTTCAAACCCACCGACCGGCGCACAGATTTTTTTTTTTGATGCCTCTGATTTAATAATCGCTATGATATTAAGTTGGAGGGTGTACAGAAAAGCAGTTTTTTCTGCTTTTCTGTACACTTTTCCCATTGCTTTCAAGTTAATGTCTGCCCTTGGGCAGGCGTTAATTTCTGAGAGTAAAATTTGCGCCTTGGCTGCACATTTTACTTTCAGTATTCCGTGGGAATAACTAATATGCATGTTGATGAGTGCTATTAGTTTCGGTGGGGGGGGGGTTGGCCGTGCATTTTCCACGTGCTATCATCCCTTACAGTATAAGGGGTAATAATACCGTGTCTAAAACGCAAGGCCAAACGGGGCTAAACAGTGCACTCGGCTGAGCGCACCGTTCTATATCGGCCTGATTATGGGCTCTTAATACAATGGTGCATATAACTTTAAAATTTTGACTTTGATCCATAAAGCCTTGTAATATTTGTAATAGCTCAGCTCTAAAAATCTATAGACTGCCTCATTCACTGATGTTCCATCATGAAACTATGATTATGCGAGACACTTTCAGTAGCTGGTCCCAACACTTTGGAATTCTTTTCCAGAAGGTGTAAGGTTGTAGAATTGTACTAGTAAATTCAGGAAGAGTAAAAGCTACATTGTTTACACAAGTTTTTGGGTCTGAATGTATAAGTAACTGACAACAGAATGAATTGCTGGAGTCTTTGGAGATTGTATGTTTCGTCTTGCTTGTGAATTTTTAATGGTTTTAGATTTTATGCATGCAATTTTGTGCCTTGCCTAAAATTGGAGATAGTGCAGGCTATACATTTTTTAAAAACAGATTTTTATCTGAAATGCCACATTCCTGAGTCACAGGAACGGCCCAATGCCTGCAACATTTCTTTCACACTACAAAAAAAAAAAAAAATGATATCTGGGCCAGCTCAGTGGATATTTAGATTTATCCTGCAGATGTATTCTAGATACTTTAAAAAATGCATTTGCCCACTCACTGCAGGTGAGTTGTTTTGAGTGCTGGCAAAAAGGTGGAGTAGAGCCAAAAAACTCTTGTGGTAGCTGAGTAAAGGAAGCAGCCGGGACAGTTAGACTGCAAAGACACTGAAATAGTATGAAGAGTCATCCAAGCAGACTACTACCACCACCACCACCACATCACAACCCCACCCCACTCTCACCGGAAAGCAAAAATAGTACGGTAGAGGGATACATCATTATTCAGGTCCAGAAGCAAGCAGAAAAAAATCTCCTGACCTGAGAGACAGCACTAGCAGAGTCACAGAGGAGAAGAGTAGGAGGGCTGCATAGAACATAAGAAAATGCCATACTGGGTCAGACCAAGGGTCCATCAAGCCCAGCATCCTGTTTCCAACAGTGGCCAAAACCAGGCCACAAGAACCTGGCAAGTTCCCAAAAACTAAGTCTATTCCATTTTACAATTGCTAATGTCCGTGGCTATTCTCTAAGTGAACTTAATAGCAGGTAATGGACTTCTCCTCCAAGAACTTATCCAATCCTTTTTTAAACACAGCTATACTAACTGCACTGACCACATCCCCTGGTAACAAATTCCAGAGTTTAATTGTGCGTTGAGTAAAAAAGAACTTTCTCCGATTAGTTTTAAATGTGCCCCATGCTAACTTCATGGAGTGCCCCCTAGTCTTTCTACTATCCAAAAGAGTAAATAACCGATTCACATCTACTCGTTCTAGACCTCTCATGATTTTAAACACCTCTATCATATCTCCCCTCAGTCGTCTCTTCTCCAAGCTGAAAAGTCCTAACCTCTTTAGTCTTTCCTCGTAGGGAAGTTGCTCCATTCCCCTTATTTTGGTAGCCCTTCTCTGTACCTTCTCTATCGCAATTATATCTTTTTTGAGATGCGGCGACCAGAATTGTACACAGTATTCAAGGTGCGGTCTCACCATGGAGCGATACAGAGGCATTATGACATTTTCCATTTTATTCACCATCCCTTTCTAATAATTCCCAACATTCTGTTTGCTTTTTTGACTGCCGCAGCACACTAAACCGACGATTTCAATGTGTTATCCACTATGTCACCTAGATCTCTTTCTTGGGTTGTAGCACCTAATATGGAACCCAACATTGTGTAATTATAGCATGGGTTATTTTTCCCTATATGCATCACCTTGCACTTATCCACATTAAATTTCATCTGCCATTTGGATGCCCAATTTTCCAGTCTCACAAGGTCTTCCTGCAATTTATCACAATCTGCTTGTGATTTAACTACTCTGAACAATTTTGAGTCATCTGCAAATTTGATTATCTCACTCGTCGTATTTCTTTCCAGATCATTTATAAATATATTGAAAAGTAAGGGTCCCAATACAGATCCCCGAGGCACTCCACTGTCCACTCCCTTCCACTGAGAAAATTGTCCATTTAATCCTACTCTCTGTTTCCTGTCTTTTAGCCAGTTTGCAATCCACGAAAGGACATCGCCACCTATCCCATGACTTTTTACTTTTCCTAGAAGCCTCTCATGAGGAAATTTGTCAAACACCTTCTGAAAATCCAAGTATACTATATCTACCGGTTCACCTTTATCCACATGTTTATTAACTCCTTCAAAAAAGTGAAGCAGATTTGTGAGGCAAGACTTGCCCTGGGTAAAGCCATGCTGACTTTGTTCCATTAAACCATGTCTTTCTATATGTTCTGTGATTTTGATGTTTAGAACACTTTCCACTATTTTTCCTGGCACTGAGGTCAGGCTAACCGGTCTGTAGTTTCCCCGGATCACCCCTGGAGCCCTTTTTAAATAGAGGTGGGGATGTGCACTGTCAGGAAAGAAATGCACTCACTATAAACTCCTTTCACCCTCCTTCTCAACATTCCTAAGTTGAGGTTGGAAGAGTACAGGGCAAGTACATTTCATCCCTGGTATGTCTTGGAGGAATTTCTGAATCACTCTTTTTTCCTTTCAATAATTAGTTTCACAGAATGGAGGCTAAAATGTTTGATGGGCAACAGTTTTCAGTGTCTGAAAAACAGGAAAAATTGTGTTATTGATAAAGAAATGAATCAGAATAAAATCAATTTATCTTAACGAACAGTTAAATAATCTTCCATCCTTAATACTATATATACTGAACTGATCAAGACCAAATTTTCTTAGTTTTATAAAAGTTATCCTGCTGTGTAATACAAGTAACAAGAAATCTCACGCTGAACTATTCCAGGACATACATTTCTGCGCATATACGTGGATAAAAAAAAAAAAAAAAAAGAGACAGACAGACACAAATCTGTCAGGATCTCCTTAGACTCCCTGATACATACTGAAAATTTGTTGTGGATAGGACACCAAACACAATGGTTATTAGGAGAAGATACAGCCACGCATGGTGATCTCATAAGACTTTGGAAAGTAGGCTAAAAATGAAAAAAGGGACTTCAATTACCAAATTCCTTCAGCCTCTGTACATTGAGTTTGCCAGGGTGTGCACTCTCTTCTACTACAAACCCAAACGAAGGTATGCGATGAAAGAGCTGGAAGGCTTTCACAATGATCTGTTCACTTTCAATTAGTATGTAGGACTCTTCTACAGGATCCAAATGAATAGTCCTCCCTTGTACCTCTTTAGAGCCAATGTTATCTCCTTTAGCAGAAAAGTCTTTAAATTCCTCTGCGGGACACTGGTTTGGAGTGGGTACCAATTCATGAACAACATAGGGAAAAGCCAGCTGTGAGCGAGTAATTTCCAAACTTCTCCAAATGAAATCCTGCAGCCCTACTGGTCCATAGATCTCAATAGGCTGTTTATTGGCAGTAGGGCAAGTTTGAAGGCTCACTGTGCAAAGGAGGCCAGGCAGTCCAAATAAATGATCCCCATGAAGATGGCTTATAAAGATCTTCGTAATTCTACCTACAAGAAGAAATATGCAAAGAATTGTCATTAGTGATAAAGCATTTTCCTTACCAAAAACTGTGTTTTCTATAGACAGCAGGATGCCAGTACATATGATTGACATCATCTGGCAGCACCAAACGGACTTGTCGCTCCAAGCATGTGAAGGAGTTCCCATGCAGGTGTTACCTCATGAGTCTCTTCTGTCAGTAACAGAGCTAAATTTAGCTTGTAGTCAAACTATCTAGAGGGTGGGCGGGTATTCCATGGCCAATTCAGTCTGCAATCTATGGAAAACACTGTTTATAGTAAGCAAACATGTTTTTTCTTTCAAAAGCAGGTTGAATTAGCCATTATATATGGGAATTCCCAAACTAAGAGTTGCAGAGGAGTAAGCAACCCGGACTCCTGCATGAAGTGTGGACTAGAGCAAGAATAAATTTTGTAAAACTGCTTGTCCAAAACTATGTCAGTCTTTGAAATGGTATCAAGACAATACTAGGACATGAATGTGTGGACTGATGTCTGCCTGCAGAGCTGCAATGTGGTCATTTGCAATGGGGACTTGTTGGAGAAGAGCAACAGCAGAAGCCACAGCTCATACTTGATGAGACTTGACTAAGTCTGCAAGTTGAAGTCTCACTTGTGTGATTCAGTATACAGGGATACTATCTCCCATGAGCATTGAGCTGATTGGCTCTTTTAAATCAGCCAATTTTCTATTGATGTTTTACTCTCCAATCAAATTATATAAAAAAGTGCAATTAAGATGGCAGATCCTACAGGGAAATGCTTTACCAGTAGCTGAAAAGGTTGGTGGAGAAAAGCTGTTTTTTTAACCAAGACATGTATGTATTACATTTTTTATAACGTTTTCTTTGAGATTCATATGGACACTAGTGTATGATTTTTCGTTTCAGAGAATTTCGTCAGATTGAATTAAGCCCTGGACAGCGCTTCTTTATACATTGTATTAAGATAAGAGTCTATGGCTTACACTTGATAAATTTGCATAAAAAAATAAGAAAACAAGAAAAATTAAACACAGATTTGGGAGACATATGATTATAAACATTGTATGGGCATTTGATCACTCTTAGTGGTTTTAAAATATTAACCACAAATAAGTGAGTCCAACATTTACCCTTAATTGATATGAGCTCTCTTTTGACTGCAATTATATCAGTTTCTTATGCATATAGCTTTGTGATTTATGACAAAGCATTGACTTGCATTTATTTATGTAACAATGTTTTCCTTACAGTAAACTGTGTTTTCCATAGGCAGCAGAATGAATTAGCCATGAGATACCCACCTACCGCCCCTGAAGAGCAGACTACCTAGATATAGACCAGTGGTTCTCAACTTTTCGGTCAGGACACAATTGACAGATGATAGTTCTCACATGCGTGACATACTGCTCATTACAATCTAGTGTGGAAAAAAACCCCCAAAAAGACGAGGCCCCGTATTAACTTTTATTGTTAAGAATGACACAAGGGAAAAATAAGAGTACTCTCTCTGAACAAAAATTATATAAACAGTAAACCTCCCATACCAGAACAGCACCAAACTTCCAGCACTCAAACAATATCTAAGAAAAGGCAACACTGAAAATTACACCAGGCCTTAAAACTCCAATACTATTAGGAGAATGGAACAAGCCAGGCAGCTATAGCAAGCAGCAGAATACCTCACCTGAATCACATGTGCAGACCCCTGCCTAACAAAGAATAAAGAGACCATAAAGCATAAATAGAAACATGCAGACAAAAACTGAACTGGAAACCGCAGCAAGCCAGAATCTCTGTATGCAGTGCAACAAAGGAAAAAGAGAAATCACCAGTCCTCAAAATAAAGCAAGAAATATAAAATTAATAGCAGTAAAACCATACTAATAAAAAGAACCATTATTTCAAAACAGCTGATGAATGGAATATCCAATAATTAAAAACTCATACAAAAAACTTTGACACCAATAAAATATTTCAAAACAGCAGACACAAAGGTCCAATAATTAAAAATAAGGATTAAAGAATGCTCTGTTCTCCATAACTGGAAATGTTTGATTTCCAGGTGCCCTGAGATTGTTATGAATTGGGAGGGGGGGGGGGGGGTTGTTTGCAAATGTCTCCTCTCTCAGTCACTCACTCGCTCTCTCATTTACATACATACTCAATCATACAAACAGGTTCTTAATCACACACATACATGCTCGCTCACTCACTCTCTCCCCACCGAACTAGCGGCAGCAACAGCCTCCTCCTCTTCCAGCCCTCATGGCCATGGGGGCGAACGTTGCTCCTCGTTTTGCTCCGGGCTGACGCTGCTCTTCTTCGGGCCAGCGCTACAGAGACTTTACCTAACTGGGTCTCTTCATGTGGCCGCTGCACTTCACTTCCTCTTCCTGGCCACGGGGGCAGGAAGAAGAAACTGTACTATGAGTGCCGCTGACTCCAGCTCTCCTGCCGCGTATAGCCCGAGCAGAGGAAGAGTTCCATTTCGCCGGAGCAGGAGGAGCAGCTGGGCCAGTAGGGGACCGGGAAGTGTGGCGACACACCTGCGGGTGCTTGGCGACACACTGGTTTGCTGCGACACACCAGTTGAGAACCGCTGATATAGACTGAAGAGGCTTTTGTGGGAAATCCCGCACATGCTCAGAGCTCAAAGTTCTACTAGCTTGGAAAGACAAGTCCATTCAGTGCTGTCAGTTGTCGTCACACATAGATTATGGATAAATTCATCCTAACTACGGAAAACACCATTTACAGTAAGCAAGCTTGCTTTTCTGCGGCAGCTGTAAAGCTCTTATTGTGAGTTTAGGTAAATCTAGGTACAGAGAATTTCATCAGTCCAGCCCAGGGAAAAAACTACTTGCATCACCAAGCCAAAGTGTACAGATTGCAGTAGAGGCAAGGATAAGATAGTAACATAACATAGTAATCCTCTCTTGGGCTGCATAGTGCCAGCCCAAGAGAGGATTCTACTGTTTCCTGTGCAGATAAGCCTTTGCTATAATTGAAATTAATATATAGTAGAGATTCTGTGCATAATAGAACTCTGTGTTTTTATATTCCTCTACTGATGCTCTGATTCAAAGTCTCTAAGCTCGGTGTAAAAAGATACAGTCTCTAAATCTCCCTTCTTTCTAAACTCTGACTCAATTTCTGTGGTGCTCTCTCTGGGGGAAAAAAACCCCCAAAAAACCCAAAAACAAATCTGCTGTGTTTTTCTTTCACTTTTCCTTCTAATCAGTTCTCTGTGCTTGATTAATATCTGGGCTCTCTGTGTAGTAGAACTGCTCTGTCTATAACTTTCTCTAGGTTTGGTATTGTATATTAGATGTTGGTTCCTTGCTAATTGTTTGTTTTTAAGAATCAGTATACCTGCATTTCTCTTATTGTATAGCTGTTCTTGAATAATCTGTTTAATATTGGCACATAAGGCTGAGGGATCTTTTAATGCTAAAGGACTATTAAAGTTCCAGTAAGTGTCCTGCTCTACCCAGCTTGTCCCAGGATAAACTGTTTTAAGTGGTGTACCGCAAGGATCGGTGTTGGGACCGGTCCTGTTCAATATCTTTGTGAGCGACATTGCGGACGGGATAGAAGGTCTTTTTGCGGACGACACTAAGATCTGCAACAGCGTGGACACGCCGGAAGGAGTGGAGAGAATGAGACGGGATTTAAGGAAACTGGAAGAGTGGTCGAAGATATGGCAGCTGAGATTCAATGCCAAGAAGTGCAAAGTCATGCATATGGGGAGTGGAAATCTGAATGAACTGTATTCGATGGGGGGGGGAAAGGCTGATGTGCACGGAGCAGGAGAGGGACCTAGGGGTTATAGTGTCTAATGATATGAAGTCTGCGAAACAATGCGACAAGGCGATAGCAAAAGCCAGAAGAATGCTGGGCTGCATAGAGAGAGGAATATAGAGTAAGAAAAGGGAAGTGATTATCCCCTTATACAGGTCCTTGGTGAGGCCTCACCTGGAGTACTGTGTTCAGTTCTGGAGACATCTACAAAGAAACAGAGACAAGATGGAAGCGGTACAGAGAAGAGCGACCAAAAAGGTGGAGGGTCTTCATCAGATGTCATACGAAGAGAGATTGAAGAATCTAAATATGTACACCCTGGAGGAAAGGAGGAACAGGGGTGATATGATTCAGACCTTCAGATACTTGAAAAACTTTAACGATCCAAAGACAACGACAAACCTTTTCCGTCAGAAAAAAATCAGCAGAACCAGAGGTCACGAGCTGAGGCTCCAGGGAGGAAGACTAAGAACCAATGTCAGGAAATATTTCTTCACGGAGAGAGTGGTGGATGCCTGGAATGCCCTTCCGGAGGAAGTGGTAAAGTCCAAAACTGTGAAGGACTTCAAAGGGGCATGGGATAAACACTGTGGATCCATCAGGTCTAGAGGAAGTGTATAAAGAGGAGGCAGCAAAACACTGCACGGAGCGGCAGTAGCCACAGAGGCATTCACGGAGCGGGATGCCAGTGGCCAGTGGTTGGTGTTCCACCTTCACGGAGCGGAAGGATGGAGGCCTGCCATCTCCATATTTTAAAAAAAAAGGGGTGGGCAAGAGTTTGTAAAATTAACAAAAAGTTCATAAGCTATAGGTACTACCAATTATTAGGCTTATTCAATATTTGATGATAGATAATGTGGCTTTCAATGCATACTTCACTTTCAATACATATCCAACACAGCTCTCTGCTTCAACAGCAGGGGAGAAGAAAAACTAATACTTCACGCATATCCAGCATTGCTCTCTGCTTCAACGGCAGGGGAGAAGAAAAACGACCAACAAGGATAACAGTCTGGGTAAAACAAATAAGCATGGGTGTAGCTTGCTTATTGCGGCGGTTACTACCCCTAACTAATCAAGCTTGATATTTCACTTGGATGCAGCTCCATCACTGCTCTCTGCATTAATGGTGGGTGTGAAAGGGAAATAGAACCAAAGGTTACTAGGAGCCAAGAGGAACAGATAAGTATGAGAAAAAAAGAAGTGTGAGGCTTGCTGGGCAGACTGGATGGGCCGATTGGTCTTCTTCTGCCGTCGTTTCTATATTTAATGAAGGCAGAAAACACCAAACGGTCCATCCACTCTGTCCAGCAAGTTTCTTAGGGTAGTAACTGCCGCTCCATGGAGACTACCCCCAGGTTTTGTGTTAAGGGTAGAAATATGTAAGGGATCGCTCACTTGTCTCTTTGGCTGGAGCAGTGCTTTCACCAATCGTTGCTCATGCTACCCCCATTTTTGTCATGGCACCTGGCCTGAGCATGTGTTTGTGTGTTCCTGAAGAGCAAGTTTGTGTTGGCCAGGCTTCAGATTTCCTGTAACTTCAAGGGAATAGGAACCTCTCACATCAGAGTTCTTTTAGCCAACTTATTATACTTTAGCCCCTTTAAACTCTAATCTCTATACTGAAAGGAAATGGACTGCTTGAGGGGTGAAGCAAGTTACTTACCTGTAACAGCTGTTCTCCAAGGACAGCAGAATGTTAGACCTCATACATGGGTGCCATCAACAGATGTAGCCAGTGACACAGAAAACTTATGCCAAAGTTTCTAAAACTTTGACTTGTCACACTGGGCATGCCCAGCATGCCCTATACCACATGTCCATGTCGGGTCCCTCTTCAGTCTTATAACACAGAATTAGATATAAATCAAAATAGGTGAAACTCAACTCCATAGGATGGTGGGAAGGTTGCAGAAGGACTAACATCCTGCTGTCCTCTGAGAACACCTGTTACAGGTAAGCAACTCTGCTTTCTCCGAGAACAAGCAGAATAGTAATCCTCAAAAGGTGAATCCCTAGCTACAGGCTGCTTCCCAACATAAAAGTGGACCAGACACCCAAACCAGGTACCAACGGGCACAACAATGGTGCTGTTGGTAACATAAGAGGGACAGTCTGAGCCCAAACAATGGGCCTTAGCCAGGAGGGAGGTGGGTTCTACATCTCAAACAGATTCCAAAGGACAAATTGGCCAAACCTACTGTAGCTTCGGCCATTCCTATCCAAGCAATAGTGAAATGTGAATGTGTAAAGAGAAATCCACATTGTCACAACTTTGCAGGTCTCCTCCATGGGCACTGCTTGCAAGAGGGCCACCGACATTGCTATGGTTCAGACATAATGAGCCTTGACATGACCCCCAAGATGCAGTCCTGCCTGGGCATAACAGAAGGAGATGCAATCTGCTAACCAATAGTAGTGCCCAACCTATTCCTATCAAAAGAAACAAAACATTGGGTGGACTGTCTATGAGCTTCTGTCCGCTCCAGATAGAAGGCTAGAACTCGATTGCGGTCCAAACTGTGCAGGACTCGTTCGCCTTGGTGCGAATAGGGCCTGGGAAAGAAAAAAAAATATGCCCGCGGGTTATAAAACGGATGCTCAATTTTGCCAGTATCTGTTTTCTGAACCCGTGGCTATCAGCGGGTTTGACAACAGACGACGGTAAAATTAAGCATCGGCTGTCAAACCCGCTGACAGCTGCCGCTTCTGTCAAAAAGGAGGCACTAGGGACGCGCTTTTTACCACGGGCCCTAATTTGCATACCTTTCCTTAGTGAATCGCGCGCCCAGGACAGTGGCCAGGGCGCTTGCCGGCTCTCCCACACGGTTTACTGTATCAGCCCGAATCTGTGTAGTCCTAAGAACTTCTCTCTTACTCACATAACTTACTTTAATAGCATTTGCAATTCCTTCTAGATAACCTGAGCCCTTAATGCAAATTAAACCACTCACCCTAAACAAAGGTTTTTCTTTTTTTTCCCTTGCACAGAACTGCTACCACACAGTAACCCACTTTCAGCAATGTCTGTGCTCTAAACTTTACATTGCCTAGTTCACAGTCAAACACTTCCCTTGTATATTCCCATTCTCTCATGGCTTTGCTTACAGTTTCCCCAGGGTTTCACTACGTACAGGAAACTGTTCCCTACACAGCAACTGGGACCAATTTTAGCTTAGCATGTAGTTGGGAGGTTCTTCAGGGTCGGCATCTGTATCATCTTCCATTGTGGAGAAGAGTGGGCTGACTGCCTTCTCTCCCAACTGTGTCCCTCTATTGCTAAAGATGCCTTATTTATTTCAACTGGCAGCCAGATCCTAGAGCCGACCACACCCTGCCCGAGTTATTCCCTACGGAGGCTCCCAGAAACTGCTTTGTGGAGGCTTTTGGAAAATACAGTTTTAGGAGCAGCTGTCTTAGCTTGACCTCAGTCTTGTCCAGGAAACTGTAATCCTTTACCTTTCTGTTCTTGAACGGGGGACTTGAGCAAACACCCCGTGACCATCATGTATTAAAAATCAAAACCAAGCAACTGACAAACCCGTAACAAAACTACTGCTAGCAATATTTTTCAGGGTGAGCAGCCTGCTTGATAATTCGGACTATGCTGCTGGAACGTGCTTTGCTTTTGGACGGCTGAAGGAGTCCTGCACTTTTTCCTCCCAGTGTCTGTGTATCAGTTCAAAGGATAAGTGAAAACTTTTAGTTTATTTGAATCCTGAGGTTTGTGTCATTATTGTATTGATTATAATGCTATACTTTTTGTGTGTAATGTTTTTAATGATAGTTTGTTGCTAATCTTATCTGTGATTGTTTTATACTGTAATCTGCCTAGAACAAGAGGTACTGAATGATAAGCAGGCTGGATTAGTCAGGATCTGCGGGAAGTCCCAAGCTGAGGGCTGCAGAAGAATGATTACTGAGTAAGCAATCCAGACTCCTCCATGAAGAACAGACTACCCTGAGAACAGGTCAAGCAACACTGCTTGCCCCAAGTTACTGTCAGTCCTTGAGAGGTTGTTTAGACAGCAATGGGACATAAAGGTGTGAACTTGTTACAGTGAACCTCCAGCCTCCTAAAGGCAACTTTCTATTTTATAAACCATAATTCTTGGAAATGTCTGCAAGGTGTTCATGGTGTCTGTTGAATACAGAAGATTTCACAACAATTTTGTGTAGTACTCATTGCTATACCAGAATATTTTGCAGCAAATACAATTTGTGTAGCACTTTTTTTTTTTCTAAATTTTTATTAATGAGAATTTAAATCTTACAATTAAGACACTGGATTCTGGAAGGGAATTACTGTAGGAACTTCCAGAAGTAGATGACTATCCCTGCTCCATAGGTGAATCCTAAGCTCTGAGGCGGGTTACCTTGTTGGCCCCGTTGCTGATGAGCCCAGGGTGACATCCTGCCACAGTCCCAGCAATTGGCCAGGACGTGCTCAGATCCCAGACTCAAGCAGCAATAACTGTGGCCATCAGAGTTGGACATTATGTGTCTGCAGAACAGTATTTGAATCCAGAGGTCTTTAGGGACAACGTTTTAGCACTGAAAAATGCTTTTGTGGGGATCGCAAATGTGAAAAAAAAATTGAGGAAATCGAAGAGAGCGTTCTCTGGGGTAAAGTAGCACAAGAAATTTCAGACATTATTGACCTGTTTGTGCATTTGACGCTACATCTACCTTCTCCACTTTCTACTTTTCCAAATTATCTTTTTCACAATTGTGGACACCCGGCCCTGGTAATGAGGTAAAACCTGGGCCATCTGAGTAGATAAAGTTACAATTGCTCCCCAAATACCTTTTTTAAAGTGATTACCTCAGGACGCAGGATTGGGGATTTACAAACTGGTGTCATCAAACCTGCACCAGAAATGTTCCCTCAAAGAAAAACAAGCTCAAAAGATTGCAGGGCAACCTTCAAGCCACCAGATGCTCAATCTTGTATCCAGTACTCTCCTCAATGAGAAATGTGAGTTTTTAAAATTCTGTTTATTCAATTTATATTCTGCCTTTCAGACACTTCCAAACAGATTACATTCAGGTACTATAGGTATTTCCTTGTTTCCAGGGGCTCACAATTTAAGGCCTACATTCAGTAAGCCAAGATGTTTTATCACAGGAGGGGACTCAATATCGCCAGGGGAGGGAGGGAGGGGCGTTCCTACAATATGTGCCCCTCCCCCAAGAAAATATCACGTTATTTTATCTTGAGGTAGAAGTCAGAGGCAAAACAAAATGGCAGAGGCCTGGTATTGTTTAATGGCAGCCCCCAATGCATGGGGCCACCATCACTTTAAAGGGCCCAACGACATAAAAAAAAAAGTAGCCATGCAAATAACAAAAAATGACCAAGAGTCTAATATGACCCCCTTCCCCAATCAAGGTGGTCCTGTCAAAAGAAGTATAGAGTTAAAGATTTACGAGACAATGACCCTCCCCCCCAGCCTAAACCCGTCCTCATTGAATAAGTCATGCCCAAAGGATTGCCCCACCCCTTTTTTCTATTAAAAAAAAAGTTCGTAGATTGTGTCCTCCCATTCCCCTTATCCCCCTCCAACCCTTAAGCTGGTGGTATAGTAGGTCCCCCTTCTCCCATCCCTGAAACCCCAAAGTTAAATAAATGTCATTGGTGTATAGTGGACCCCCCTCTCATTACCTCTAATCAATGTTGCTGATCTTCAGAAGGGCCTGGGCTGCCCCCTAGCCCTGGACCACACCATTGTCTTCTCTAGAGACAAGTAATTCAGCTACCTGTGTTGTCTTTCAGTCATCTGAAAAGCCAACTCTTGTAGCATGCGACTGTGTAGCCAAAGAATCCCTGATTTGGAGCAGCACTCCAGTGCTTTCGATTGGGGCCTAGTTACTCTGGATATAGGGGCATACCCTTAGCAGAGCAGGGCCTTGCTGCCTCTTCTGCAGCAGCATGCTGTGTGCATGCAGATACATTTGTAGGGGCTTGCTGTAACTCATCTGAGACAGGCTGTGCCACTACTGTAAGCCACAGAGTGGGTGACATGGTTTTAACACATGCATGGCAAAGATTGCTGTGTAGCCATGCATGTGCACAACTTAGAGGAAACACTGTTAGCAGGACTGGCATGGAAAAGATTTAATTTCTTTTGTTCTCTGGGAATGATATGCTGATATGTCTCCCGTTTTCACTATTACATACACACTTAAAAGTGAATTTTGAATCCTGGCGCATGCATCAATTAGGGGATGCGTGAAGTAGTCAGGTTCACACGTGCCGCACATATTTTAAAAAGCACCCATAGGTGCGCACATCCCAAAAAGGTTTCCAGAAAGGGGAGGGGCATGTGCATGGTCTGGGGAGGCATTCTGGGGCCTGGCCAAGAGTGTAAATACTTATGCACCCTAGCACGCCAAGGTCCCCTGCTGCGTAACCTCGCTTCTGAAATGGATGACATTTAAATCACAAAAGAAAAAGGATGGAGCCATTTCTGAGGGATTTAAAGGTTCCGGGGTAACTGGGGGGAGTGTAAGCTATCAAGCCAGGGGGGAGGTTGAGGACTAAACTGTTCAACTGGGCGAACTGGTGGATGAACTGTTAAACTGGGAATAGTGTGGGTGCGCGCCCCTTTTAAAATCCCTCGACTTATGCAGTAGAAGCGAGATTTGAGCACCAATGCACGACCACTTAAAATTTGGCACAAATGAGTGTGCAGCCAGGCTATTTTATAATATGTGCGCATATACAGGTACAAGCTATAAAACCAGGTGCAAGTTGACGCGTGTGTGTAAATGCACACCTGCACCGGTTTGAAAAGTTACCATCCCTATGTAGAGCTACACTTACAGACTGCCCTGTTGAAGGTATTACAAAGACAATTAATGCAAGACTACCTTGATGACTGTTCACAATGGAGAGTTAAAAACGTAAATAAGTCCAGGAGGAAACAACCATTCCATAGGGATGGAAGAAAACATAAAAATGTATTTACCAGCTTTGAGGGGACTTTTCATGAATTGCGTCTGCGTGCCCTCACCACAGTCAAACAGCCAGCATTCTCCTTCACGCCTGAGGACCACTGCCGAGGCACCCCTGGATGGTGAGGGGTATGCTGAGCCTGTTCCCAGAAAAGTCACATCCATGGACATTGTTCCCAAGTGGTTGTTCTAACTAAACATGAAAAAAGAAAAAAAAAAAAAAAAGTGGAACGATTAGTCAACTACTCTAATCACCTTAAAGAGGACCCCCTCCCCCCCAACCTCTATAACCAACCTATGGCATTACTCAAAGCCATCCACCCGTAGGAGTTATTAGAACAAAAGAAGATGCCATAGTGAGTTAGACTGAGGATCCATCAAGTACCTGGCAAATATCCAAACATTAAACAGATCCCGTGCTACTAATGCCTAATAAGCAGTGGCTATTCCTACATCAACTTGACTAATAGTTTATGGACTTCTCCTCCAGGAACTTGTCTAAACCTTTTCTAAACCAGATAAGCTAACTGCCTTAACTACATCCTCTGTCAATAAATTTAAGAGCTTAATTATGCTTTGCGTGAAAAAGAATTCTCTTTGATTTGTTTTAAATATTCTACTTGCTACCTTCATGGAGTACCCTCTAATTCTATTTACATTAACCCGTTCTAGCCTTCATGATTTTTTTTTTTATATATCCATTATATCCCCCTCAGCCGTCTCTTCTCCAAGCTGAACAGCCCTAACCTCTTTCGACTTTCCTCACAGGAGAGCTGTTCCATCCTCTATCATTTTAGTTGCCCTTCTCTGAACCTTCTCCAGTGCCTATCTTTTTTTGAGATGTGGTGACCAGAACTGAACACAATACTCAAGGTGTGATCTCACCATGGAGCAATGCAGGGGCATTATAACAGTCACATAATAATGGCAGAAAAGGACCAAATAGTCAGTCTGCCCAGGAAGCTTCTTATGGTAATATCTACCACACCGTGTAGGTCACCTCCAGGTTTCTCTTCTTATGATAAGAGTAGTAATATTTACAATAAAAAACCAAGCAACTGTCAAACCCATAAAAAATTACTGCTAGCAACTTTTACTGGAGCCTTCCAGAAAATTCCAGCAATGCTACCTTGTTTTGCTTTTGGACTTGGCTGTAGAAGCAGTCCTGTGCTCTTTACCTTATGTCTGCATATCAATATCCCCAGACCGTAAGAGCCGGGGCCCATGTTGGTTGCAGTCTGAATTCCCGCCGTCAAAGCAGAGTGATGTTGCAGATGCGTCAAAAGTATCAAGGTTTATTGGTTGACGGTAGTGATCCCCATGCTTCTGCTAAGGTTAGTAACTGTAGCACCGAGCGGAATACTCCCATGCACTATTTTCTTCATTTCTGTCCTCTAGTCTTTAGGAATCTAGTGTTTATCCCATGTCCCTTGGAATTCTTTCACTGTTTTTGTCTTCACCATCACCTCCAGAAGGGCATTCCAGGCATCCATCACACACTCTCCATGAAGAAATATTTCCCAACGTTGGTTCTGAGTCGTCCTCCCTGAAATTTCATTTTATGACCCCCTAGTTCTATTGTTTCCTTTCCAACAAAAAGAGTTCAAAGTTTGTGCATCATTAAAACCTTTCAGGTATCTGAAGATCTGTATCATATCTCCTCTGCACCTCCCCTCTTCCAGGGTATAAATATTTAGGTCCTACAGCCTCTCCTCATATGGAGATCCCACACCATTTTGGTTGCCCTTCTCTGGACCGCCTCCATACTATCTATCCCTTTTGAGATACAATTTCCAGAACTGAACAAAGTACTCCAGGTG